>NW_020897702.1:6589833-7149184 GCF_003984885.1 Neopelma chrysocephalum
TCTATCTATCTATCTATCTATCTATCTATCTATCTATCTATCTATCTGTCTGTCTATCACTGGTTCCAAAGGCCAGCAGTTCTTTGAAACAGGAAACATGTAGCTGCTTAGGAGAGCGGCTCTGACTGCCAACACGTCTATGTGGAAACAGGCTCACTCAGAGACATGAGGAGAAAAACATCTCAGGAGAAAAACATCTCAGGAGAAAAACATCTTCCATGACAGTAGGACAGAGGCCCTTTGCAGACTCAGAATTACAGAGGGCAGGATGATCTAATCAGCAGAGTAAATCTATCTCTTATAAGCTATTTGTCCGTATTGTCCATACATAAAATGATACCTTATGCCCTGCAGGTGAAGCACTACAGTTTGTAATCTAAATTGCAATGAACAAGATTTTGCAAGAATATGGGTGCGCACAAAATGCTTGTAGGACAAGACAGAGAAAATAGACTGTGCTTGGAAAATTCTTTTCACTTCAGGATTAATATTTACAGGTAAAATCACTACTTAAAAGACGACCAGATGTGATGTAGTATACAAGCCTTAGCTAATAGAGTTTTTTCAAATATTCAAGTCAGAAATGCTTCTGAAAGGTGATAAACATGATGTCCTGTACCATCTGATCCTTCTAAACTATGCCTTTTTACACATTTGAGTCCATCAAGTGAATGGAGAGAAATTCTTTAAAGCTTCCAAAAGAAGTACTTGATAGTGTTCTTAGTTAACTTGAGTGCAGTAAAATATATGAATGCAAATTTATATCTAGCAAATTAATGCCAGGGCTCATAAAATTACATTGCAGTAGAAATATCTCACTAGTCAGGCAGCAGAGATGCCTTGCAAACACTGAATTATAACTGTAGTCTTACTTTCTGTTATGTAATTCATTATCTCCTGAATGACTGGGCTTCTGATTTGCATAATGAATGCAAATAAAAATGACTGTACTTCAATTAGTTAGATGGTATTTTTAGGCAATTAGCATGTAAGCATTAGTATTACAAATATGATTAAGCAATTATTTAGCAAATGCTTTTACCCTGGTTGGCTTCTATACATGTCTTTCTAGATTTCCTTCATAAGTCTTACTCATACAGCAATAAAACTCCACAACTTCAGTTTTCAGCTTTCTCTCTGTCTTATTACACAGTTTAACAGTAGCAAATATTTAAAGTGCAAAAAGAAATCATGAAAGGATAAAAGAAAGCCCTCAGAAAGAATCAGGGGGAAGTAGAAGCCAGAACTCCATTAAGTGGAATTATTGGATGCCATAGAACAGAAGTAAAAATTAGAGGGTATATATTAATTATGAATACATAGACAGGGAGAGCTCTACCATCAGTACAATAATTTACCCTAAACAAATACCTAGAAGATGTATCATTTTGCCCTCAAATTATCAATATTCTACAATATGTTACTCACAAGCCCATGAATACATATTTTTATGCTTTTAAGCACTGGACATAGGTATTTCACTTCAATATGAAGAAATGCTTCTTAAATTACATATTTTAAGTTTTAGTTAATGCCAGTATTATACATTTGTTTAGAATACATCTGTTTCCCAGGGGAATATTGAAATATTTTCAGTATATACCCATAAGACATTAAATATAACCATATTCTGGTAACATACGTATATTTATAATCATACTCTGACAAAAGTTTTTGCTCTGTAATGGTGATATCATTCCTGCTATAGTGCTTTTCAAAATCAAGAATAGTGGAATGATGTAGATAATTTTGAACTTGGATGTAAACCCTCAGTTGAAGGGCTGGCAGAGTACCACAAACTGACTGAACTAAAAGTGATTTCCCAAAAGATTTGTGCTCAGAAGGCACAGTTGCAGGCTGTCAGACAGCCACAAATGGCAAATATGAGAACAAAGATAGTACTCATTCATAAGCATTGTATTTATTATGCATAGTATACACTTAGTTAATAAATGGAAAAATGTGATATTTGTCATATTTGTAAGCACATCTCCATAGGTTTGGGAAATGAAAATGCTCAGCTCAGAAACAGTTTTGCTATTTAAAAAGTTTTGCTCATCCATTGCTCTCCTTCAGAAAACCACAAGCCATGTAGATCACAAGAAGCAAACAGTATCAAAATGACAAAACTATGTATGAGCTCTGTGTTATTCAAGGATACAAAATTTAGGAGGAATAGAATAATAGGCTAAATAATATTCTAAGTTGCTATAAATTATCAGAAAGATATGTTAGCATCAGAACGGAAAAATGTCTAAATTTAGACATCGGTTTTCACAGAGATTGTTATTCGATAACAAGGGATACAAAAGGATATGTGTGCTGGCATGAAACTCTGGATAATATCAGAAAAGGTTACTTCCAGTATCTGACACAGAACCTGGGGAGAAGATGGCTTTTAGGGCATTGTTAGAAATTTCTCTGTCTACATGATCTAGTTCCATGAGTTGCTGTTATAGATTTCCCATCTACATTTTGTGTCATAAGATATGTGTCTGAACATGAGCTTCTCTCATTCTGTTTGAATTCAGTCTTTTGGAAGCAAGATACTTGTTTCCATTAAAACTTTGCTGTGATCCAATTATAGGTGGCAGCTAAATAAATTCTAGGGAAGCCCCAGGAGACCTGATGCGAGTTTTCAAGATGGCAAATACACACCAAAGTACAAGGGCTGTGGTCACTTTTATGAAGAGCCATGGAAGAGGCAACAATTTTTATATAGTATTTTAAATAATACATAATATATATAATAGATATTATAGATATTATATTATATTATATAGATATTATATGTATAATGCCATATATTAAATATTACATAAACCTATTGATTTTGCTATTCAGCAAGGAATTCTGAAACATTAGTTCAATTCCCTCTTCATCTTGAGGGGAATGAAACCTGTATCTCTTACCTCTATTTGCCAGACTACAAAATAGCTTGGCAGGAATAAAAAGCTGGATTTCAGCAACCTCTGTGGTGAATGTCAGCCTTTGCACAACCAAGTAATCTGGCAAGACACAGAGCAACTACACAGGGATAATCTCATGGTCAGGACATTCATCTGGTTCTTTTGTCAGTATTATTTTTTATATCAAAACTGAAACTCCCTGGTCTCTTCCTATTCCTCGTTGAATGCCCTAAACACAAGAATAACATATGCTTCCGCTTGTTTGCTCTCCTGTGCTTCCATGACCATAAAGAAGGTCAGATTCTGTCAAAGGGAGGAGATGTGACCCAGCAGATGGGTGCTCGTGGTCAAAGAAGCACTCCTGCATCATGGAAGCTGTGTATACCAAGCAATTGAACTGCAGATAGAAGTCCAGATCTGTTTCTGTTCTCACCTGTTACAATGGGCTAGTTTCAACAAGGTGCCTCCTCACCTTGGGAAGGATATTTCCTGGATATATCCAAATCTCGCTATTGACTATAAACATGCCACTGAGATGTTTGTCGGACACTTATTACATGCAAGACCCTGTTTTTAGGTCTCCACTAGGTCCTAAAGTCTTAACAAATTTTGTAAATGAAAACGATGTATCTCTTCTAGATAGAAGAAGTTCATTAAAGGAATTAAAAAGTAGGCAATGTTATTTTAAACTTAGGAAAGCTTCAATCTTGAAATGTAGATTTTGTTGTTATAATTCTTCCTACCAGTTGGAAGTAAGTGCAAGCATGTCTCCTTTTCTTTACGAGTGAGTCATAATTTCAATCTATTAGACTGAAAAGGACCCTATATGTTTCCTTCAAATTATGAAAGAAAAGACAGTTACTGACCACAGTATACTTGTATTGCTCTGTCTCCATTACTTAGCTATAAAAAGATATGTTCTAACAGACTTATGTCTTTGTTTCCAGAAAAGCAGTCTATCTTGAAATTCGGTATTTGGGCAAGAAAACCAGCAGAATGCGTAATTCACAGGCCATTTGTGTCAGCTTTGTTTGAAATCCTGCTCTAAATCTGAATGACAGAGAATGAATGTGGTCTCTGTTCATATGACATGAGCTGAAAAGTTATGAGCATTAACAGCTTTAGAGTCAGCTCCTTGAAACATGCAACTGCATTTTAGTAGGTTTTCTTGAAACAGTATTCCCTACATTTAATGCTTCATACCATGGCACTTTATACCCCATTCATCCAGCATATCATATTCACATGGCACAGCACAACCACCAAAGGAAAAATAGAGGGAAAATAGCAGAAGAAAGTAAGAGTGTAGAGATAAGACTTGAGGTGAGAAAATACATTATATTACCTACAACTTGGTATTCACTACCTTAATCTGGAAAGGAAGCATATTTAAATTTAAAATAGAAAAGTAATACTTAAAATCGCATTTTAAATTTTCATATTGAAGTGCTTTTCAGTAGGTAGGTAGGTTCCTGTATTTAACAGTGTAGAATGAAACAGAAAATTTATGAAGCATTACAAAATAGCCATTCATTGGTAAACTTATCTGAGCTCCTTCACAACAGAATCCATGAATTTTGTTTACACTGACATTTAAGATTACCCTTGAAAGTAACCTTTTTCCAGTTTGAACTTTACAAATTGGTCTTCTCTGCCTACAGCTTAACTTAGCATCTGCACTGCAGACCAGTGCTTCTTAATCCTTCCCAGAAGCCCTCCATGAAAAAATGAGATTATTGCTATCTCTGCTTACAAACTTGACCCTGATTATGACAGAAAAAAAAATAAATAAAGGACAGAGGCATTTTGAACTTCTCTGGGTGAAGGATTGCCAAGATAAGAGACAGGAGAGGGACATTTTACAAGGGCAATTAGTGATAAAACAAGGAGGAAAGATTTAGATTAGACATTGGGAAGAAATTCTTTACTGTGAGAGTGGTGAGGCACTCGAACAGGTTGCCTAAAGAAGTTGTGGATGCCCTACCTCTGGAAGTGTTCAAGGCCAGGCTGGATGGGCCTTTGAGCAACCTGTCTAGTGGGACATGCCCATGGCAGGGGGGTTGGAACTAGATGATCTTTAAGGTCCCTTCCAACCCAAACTATTCTATGATTCTATTACTCTGTGATGACACGAGTGACTGGTGTATACATTGCACAGCTACATACCCTAATACTCAGTTTTCTTAGGCTAACTCAGTTTCTAGCACAGGTGTTCAGCAGCTCTAGATTCATGTCAAATGCCATCACAGTAGTAATTAAAAGAAAACTTCTGTCAACTCTGGAAGAATCTATACTTCCCACTATTTTAAGTTAATTGAAGACAGAACTGAATGGGATTTTAAGTATTACATTTGAGCTCTGCTAATACATAGCACCATTCTAGATTAAAAGGTGTTTATAGCTGACGTGGTAAAAATCAGTAAAGAGATAAGCCATGAGATAAACTCACCCGTGCAGGAGAAATTTACGAACACTTTGAATTAAGCTAACTTTTTAAATTTAAATGTTATCCTATTTCAAAAACAGGTGGAAAAATTATAATAACAATAGTTGTATGCAGCCTGAAACAGTGTAACTTACTAAAGCGAAGCGCAGATAAGAACTTAAAATGTAACATAGCACAACAGATGTAGAATAAAACTATTAGCTTTAAGCCTATTAGAATGTTAATTGATGATGCATTTGAACAACCACAGAAAACAGTGGATATGCAGCCAATTAAAATTTAGGGAGACCCTCTTGACTTTGCAATCATAAAAGTTCATTTCCTACTTTACTAAAATTGAGGTAATCACAGAAAATGACAAATTTACAACATAATGAATCTACTCTCTACAAAACTAGACAACGAACACTTACAATGCAGAACCCTACACACTGATCAAAGTCTGTCACATCGAAGTTCTACTGTAACAGAAGAAACACATTTTTGGAAGTGGACATCAACATGTAAAAAGAAAAATATCTTGAGCTCATACTGTCTTCAAATGCAAGCACAAGGTATCTCACTGCAAATAAATCTTAAATATAAAAGAGAAAATAAAAATAAGTATCTTAATAGTCTCCCTCTCATTTGCCATTCCCAATGGATTGGCAATCAGTAAGATACAGCGTTTTTGATAGCTTTAATCATCTTCCACTACTCTCTGCTAGTTATCCCTATGGGAGAAGAAAACTAAGAAGAGAAATTATAATAGAAAGTAACAAACTGCCAAGGTATGAAAGGACAGAAATATAATTTGAACTGGCTTATAAAAGAACAGATAACATGTTCATGAAGAGAACATAATTTGAGTTTATTACCTCATCATAACCAACATATTGTAAACTAATTTGGGATACTCGAAATTACATAGAATAATGCACAAAGACATACTATCCCACAATTAAGGAGTTCTGAATCATATGAAGTACTTCATAATGACTTTCTCAGCCCAAACTGCTCTTTAGTCAGATAGAGCTTTGCTCATTTCCAAATTTTTCTTTTGAGTCTGCTTCCTCAGATTGACACTAGTTTCTAAAAATCTCGACTAATTACAGGTCAATGACCTGCTGCAGACAAGCAACTCATATTGTAACATAGTAGAAAAAGTTGTATTTCAGTGTTTCAAAACTGAAAAACAGAAGTTTACAGAAAATCTTTCCACAATAGTTTTAAATATTCACCATCAACAATAAATAATTCATAACATATTTCCAAATCACAGAGCAATATATAATTTTCCTTCAAAACAGTAACTTGTCACACAAAACAGAAAAGAAGTTATTAGTAATTCTATGTTGGAAATCATATGTTCAGAAATGTGAATATCTATAGTAAATAACATTTACTTGTTAGATTTATGTTTTTACTATAAATTCTTACCTAAGCTGTTTAAAAGCTTCTGCTTTTACAAGTGGTGTTTCTACAGAGTGTTCAAAAAGTGCTCCTTCAGGCCCTGCAAAAAAAAAAAAAAGAAAAATACTATAATGAAAAAAAAAAGTAACAGTTTTGATATGGCCACCTTGATATCAGATATTTGGATAAGAAAACATATATTAAGAATTATAAGACAATAAAATATAGCTATATTATTACGATTACAGTATTGATTGGAACAACACAATACACAGGTAATGTAAATGTACATTAAATTCTTAAAATGAAATCTAAAAAGTCTGAAGGCAGAGAAATTTTAAATTACTTGGGACAACAAAATAAGTAAATAAAATTTGTACGATGTAACTTCCATTACAGTCAATAGAGATAATTTAAATCCCAAAAAAACTTTGCAAATATTACAGTCCTAAATTATCATATTTATTTTTAGACTATTCTACGCATATAAAAAATTCTGGCATATAGCTTCATCAAAGATTTACTCCTATTTATAGGGAGACTTGCTGAATATAAAATAGTATTTATGCACGCAAAATGGTGGGATTAGACAGTTTACCTCTTGAAATAAGAGTGGTTTCATCCCAATGAGGAAGAAACAGCGGGCACCCAACCTTACCAGGAGCTTCCCCATTGGACCTGAAAATCTTCCAAGAACATCCATTTCTGCTCTCCTGCTTATTAGCATTATTGTAGTATCACCAACTCAGTGACCATCTCCCACCTAAGTTTTACCAGGATCAGGGAACTCGCTGAAATAGTACAAAAGCCCCTCAGCAAAAGAGATGGCTCAAACAAGCATTGTGAAGATACTCATCAAAAATGGGAGTGGACTTCCTTAGGTTGAGTGATCTCCGGCTTTGAGGATTCGCATATCTGAGTACTTTTTACGTGAATATGTAGCAAGGCAACATATTTTAATGTATTATTATAATTGTATTATAATAATAATATAATATATTATAATATTAATATATTTTATTAGTTAGGATATTACACAAGGTGGCTTGTCTGGCTGCTCTATCAGTTAGAATAGGATGCTGTTACCCTCCAGAAAGAATTCTGGGCTGTAGAAACCCTAAGTTAGGGATTTAGACTCTATCTAGACAGAGAATGACAATGGATGATTAGAAAGTACGGTGTAGATAGTACAGATGTGGTATTAGATTGTATTTAATGTAGCATAAAGGGAAAAACAGAAAAAATCGCTTGAGGCAATGCAGAGAACACGGAAAAGAAGTGAAAGCAAGAAAAACCATTAAAAATTAATACATTGCTCAGACAATTGAGAGGAAGACTGTCACTTCATGAGGGCTGGGGGAAAATTCTTAGCATGTCCTAAGGAAGCATGCATGAAAGAATGAAATCTCCTTAGCTTGGATGGAAGAGAAGTACACAAGATATGAGAATTACCACATTAAATCACTCCACCACTTTGAGGAAGCATTGATTTACTAAACTTGTATTTAAATTTTACTCAGCTGTTGATATCCTCCTCATCAATTTAAATAGATTAACCTTTCTGTAAACTACTAACTGCCATGAATATAATACTGGAAAATTCAAAATTCATTAATTTGGACAGAGCTTTAAGCCTTCTTCATTAACATTAAGATTATCCTGCATGATAAACCCTAATGTCTTGATGGACACAGTCAATTATTCTCCTGTTCTTGTATTTGTGCTGGTGGGTGTTACAATGTGGCAAACTTACATGTTGAAGATGACGAAAATAACACCCTATGCCTTAAGGAATTAAAAATGTTTATCAGAAAATGCTGATTTGGTACAACTAAGATATTTTGCAGGGATATGTTGATCTGTTGAAAGTGTACATGTGGCTCTTGGGGACACAATTTAGTGGTGGACTTGGCATTGCTGGTTAATGGTTAGACTTGATCTTAAAGGTCTTTTACAGCCTACATGATACTATGATTCTATGGTTCTATAAAGACATGTAAGTGGTAACAGAGATAGTATCACTTTCATGGAAATAGGAGATAATGGAAGAAAGTTAATACGAAACATCAGTGTCAATGCTCCTGGGGGGAGAGGGGGTGAGCAGGTGGTGTAAAATGGAATGAAAAGGCTTACTTCCATATTCTAGAGCTATAAACTCTAAGCAGGAATAACCCCTTGCCTTTATGTGAAAAAAACTTCTTAAGTTTGAACAGTATGACATTAACAAAAAAACCCTCAGGGCAATATTATTTTGAAATGCACTAAATTGATTTCTTGTCTTCGTTTCCTACTTTATCTTTTAAACTGTAAAGAAAGAACATTAATTATTATATGAATATTACTATATTTACTATTTTATAGGCTACTGCTTATTAATATAATGTAATTTAATTCTAAAATACACAAGAACAAGATATTAATTTTCTCAATGAGAAGACTGAAGCCAGCAAGATTCATTAACATCCCACACACCCTATCAAGCAAGGACAATTTTCCTTTTCAAAGTCTAACAGAACGTTTATTCATACCCTCAGATTGTCTCCTACCTAACTTACCTTCTGAGCAGAAGTGTTAAAATCAAACACACATCCTCACACTGCACTTCAGCATTAGCTAGGCAAACTGAAAACCTTTGCATAGAACAGAGCACTAGAAAATTACAGACAATACTCAGACAATACTTTAGGAAATGTTTATAAACGTCAAACAAGCAGAAGGACAAGTAGTAAACTGGAGAAAGGGTGATATAGTATGTTTCTCCTTAAAAATATTGATCCCCTCTGCCCTGCCAGTTTTCCTTCAAGAAAAAAAATGTGTAGATGTGGGGACATGGTTTAGTGGTGAACACAGTGATTGGTTGAACTTGATGATCTTAGAGGGCTTTTCTAACCTTAACAATTCTGTTTCTATGAGTCTGCCATGACAACATCGCTAGTTATAAAGCAATCAGCTCTTTGTCAGCCAATAAACTGTTACAAAGTGGATTTCACTGTCATCAATGCCACCTGGATGTATAGAACCTTACCAGAACAAAATGCTGATGTTCAGTACCTCTGTAGCAACAATGTCTGCAAAATATGCAGGTGATTTCTGAAATAATATTAAAGAGGATGTAATTGGGGTATGTGCTCTTTCAGGTAGCAGTAATTGTCAAGAAGGGTTAAGCTGAGCTTCAGTTTCATACACTTAAATTTAAGAATTTAGTTGCCTAATCATATTTACTTACTGTCATCTGAAATACCCTTGTACATCCTGCCTGGCCTTCAGCTGCCATAATCAAAGGAAGCATCTCTTGTAGATACAGAGATATCATGTGGTGCCTCACATACCCTAAGGTGTTTCACATGCAGCTGGACGCTAATGTTTTAGCATGTGAACTCAGCCACTATTCATGGTATTCCATGGAGATGAGCGAGCTGTTAAGCTCACCCTACAGCAGACATTTGGTTGGCACAAGAGCTCTCCATGTGGCAGGTCTAGGTGTCCTCTTCATGCTCCAGGATGTATTGGCTGTGGATGCATTGGAGGTTCAATTCAGCCATCTGAACATGAGCATCTAAGACCTGCCAGTGACCCTGTGGGGTATCTGTGGCACTTTGCTGGTTATGGCTTTCCACAGGCATATGCTCTTCTTAGAGCAGAGAGAGTCTGCTGCTATTTTATTCTACCCCATGGGCCAGAAAATATCTGACTGAAATAGTGTTAAAACACACAAAATTGTAGGAAAATGACAATTCTTGAGGTGTTGGATTAGATTAGCAAACTCTTAGACTTTTTCCTTTGTCCTGAAATATAAATAATAGACATTTGCTCTCTGCTATATTATATTTTAGTTGAAAACTGTTAGGTTTTCTTACAAATCGTTACTGCGCTTTTCATAATTCCCATGAGGAGAAATAAAATCAAATTGTTCACTGTATTGTACGTAAAAAAACGCGAAATGTTCTTTGTGTATTTTAAGCCCGGGGTCATCTGTTTCTTATGATATGAACTCTTCAAAATTTATTTCACACTGATCTTGTTCTCTATCTAAAATGTTTAAAAATTATCTCAGTATGCAAAGTACTATTAATGTATCCTTCATGCTAATAGTGCAATTTAAATCACAATAACTTATCCTTCATGCTAATAGTATCATTTAAATCACAATTTTAATAAATTAATTTGAAGCAAAGTAGGCATGAATCACCTCTCACTTATATTAATTTTACACTGAAATAACCTCAGTGACTTTATGTATTTGCTTTTGAACTGTACTACAGTGTAAAAAAGAAACAGGTAATGTGTCTTTCTACAATATCTGCTGAAGTAAATAATTATCAATGCAGTGTAAAGTTTCATATTGGATGAGTCAGAATACATTCTCTAGCTTGTGTATGAATGATTTTACTTTGAGCAGAGACAGACCTTTTCCAAATCAGTTAACAATTATGCAGTTTTCCATATCTTTGTTAAACATGCTTTTCTATTAAAGTTTAGCATCCCTTGGGCAAACAATAATTATTTGATATGGTTTCCTGGTTAAACAAAGTTGTAATTTCAATTAGGTTAAAAACTAAAAAAACCTAAGATAAGACCCTCAGGCGTAAACAAAATTTATTAACATAGTTATTACAACTTAACTTTGGCTTTGAAACACTAATCATATAGTTACTGCCATATTTATAGTTTTACACAGTGAAATAATATGAATCTATTCATTAAAATTAAGACCTCAAGATTTCAGGACCAATAATTAGCAAAAGTCAAACATGATAGTTGCAATCTGGTAAAAATATTAAAAATATATTGGAAAACAAGTTACAGAATAATTTTAATATTTCCTCTGATGGACTCTTCTGCTTAAAGAGAAATCACACCTTGATCTATTTTAATGCAACCTTACACCTAGAAAATGAAGGTTGAATTTATCAGGTCATATGAAAGGAAATAGCTTGTTATGTGATAACTTTGATGTATTACTTTGTAAATGAGTACTTTAGTGATTTGCAGAAACAGCCTAAGACAAACTTGTCTTTTGACAAATGACATTTAAAATATACTACAAATATCATCCTGTGAACTTAATCTGGCCTTTGAACTTAATGTGGCCACTTCTGTTAAGGACAACAAAAAGTGTTTTCATAAATACAACAATAGCAAAAGGAGGGGCAAGGAAAACCTTCATTCTTTGTTGGACATGGAGGGGAACATAGTTACCAAAGACAAGGATAAGGTTGAGGTACTTAACAACTTCTTTGCCTCAGTTTTCAACAAGAACACAGGTTGTCCTCAGCACAACTGGCTTCCTGGGCTGGTAGACAGCAACGGGGAGCCGAGTAGCCCCCCTGTTATCCAGGAGGATGAAATTAGTGACCTGCTGAGCCACTTGGATCCTCACAAGTCTATGGGACCAGATGGGATCCATCCCAGGGTGATGGAACTGGCGGAAGAGCTTGTCAAGCTGCTCTCTATCACCAGTCCTGCCTCAGCGGGGAGGTCCCAGATGATTAAAAGCTGGCTAATTTGACACCCATCCACAAGAAGGGCTGGAAGGGAGACCTGGGAAACTACAGGCCTGTCAGCCTGGCCTCGGTGCTGGCAAGGTTATGGAACAGATCATCCTAAGTGCGATCACACAACAGCTACAGGATCGACAAGGGATCAGACCCAGCCAGCATGGGTTTAGGAAGGGCAGGTCCTGTCTGACCAATCTGATCTCCTCTTATGACCAGGTGACCTGCCTGATGGATGAGGGGAAGGCTGTGGATGTGTCTATCTGGACTTCAGCAAAGCCTTTGACACTGTCTCCCACAGCATACTCCTGGAAAAGCTGGCAGCCCACGGCTTGGACAGGGGCACTCTGTGCTGGGTTAGGAACTGGCTGGAGGGTCGGGCCCAGAGAGTGGTGGTGAACGGTGCTGCATCCAGTTGGTGGCTGGTCACTAGTGGTGACCCCCAGGAATCAGTGTTAGGCCCACTCCTGCTTAATATCTTTACTGATGATCTGGACAAGAGGACTGAGTCCACAATCAGCAAATTTGCAGATGACACCAAAATGGGGGGGGGAGTGTCAATCTGCTAGAGGGTAGGAGGGCTCTGCAGAGGGACCTGGACAGGCTGGATAAACGGGCTGAATTCAAAGGTATGATTTTTAACAAGAACAAGTGCCAGGTCCTGCACTTTGGCCACAACAACCCCATGCAGTGCTACAGGCTAAAGAGTGGCTGGAGAGCAGTCAGTCAGAGAAGGACCTGGAGGTTCCAATCAACAGGAAGCTGAACATGAGCCAGCAGTGTGCCCAGGTGGCCAAGAAGGCCAAAGGCATCCTGGCCTGGATCAGGAACAGTGTGGCCAGCAGGACCAGGGAAGTGGTTCTTCCCCTGTACTCAGCGCTGGTGAGGCCACACCTTGAGTACTGTGTCCAGTTCTGGGCCCCTCAGTTCAGGAAGGATATTGAGGTGCTGGAACAGGTTCAGAGAAGAGCAACGAGGCTGGTGAAGGGACTGGAGCACAGGTTCTATGAGGAGCAGCTGAGGGAGCTGGGGCTGTTTAGCCTGGAGAAGAGGAGGCTCAGGAGAGACCTCATCGCTCTCTACAACTCCCTGAAAGGAGGTTGTAGCCAGGTGGGGGTTGGTCTCTTCTCCCAGGCAACCAGCAGTAGGACAAGAGGGCACAGTCTTAAGCTGTGCCAGGGGAGGTTTAGGCTAAACATTAGAAAGAAACTCTTTACAGAGAGAGTGATCAGACATTGGAATGGGCTGCCCAAGGAGGTGGTGGAGTCCCTGGAGGTATTTAAGAAGAGACTGGACGTGGCACTTAGTGCCATGGTCTAGTTGACAGGGTCATTGGTTGGACTCGATGATCTCAGAGGTCTTTTCCAACCTGGTTGATTCTGTGATTCTGTGATATATGCTACACACATAGCAGAAATACAGTGGCTTTCACTTTGCAAGATAAAACCATATAAAAATATCAGAGAGCCCAAAGTTTTCACAAATCAAACTCATTACAACTCAGACTGGAGTATCTAGAATTTTTTCAGCCTCAATTAGTGTGCAATGGAAACATTAAATAATTCAGAAAAAGATGCATCTGTACAGTTCCAATCACTAATGGCTTTAAAATAAAATAAACACAGATATATTTACATATTTTTATATATATATTATTTTGCTTTCAGAAGTTCTTACTGATTATTTATTGGAAAAGGTCAGAACACCTTCATATTTCTGTTTCTTAATGAGGTAAAAATGGAACTTGTATTCACACATAATAATGTATTTAAAAATGCCATTTTTATTGTGCTTTTTCTATGGGTATTATTTGAGCATTTCTTAAATGGTTACAAACCTGTGACTCGAAGCTTATCTGTGCCAATTACAACCTCATTTTCATCCACTGTAAAAAGTGGCTTTCCATCCTTTGAGTTGATCTGAAATTGCTGACCGTGGAATTCTACCATTTTAGGACCTGCAAAGCACAGTAGAATAATGGAATAATGACATCATCTTTCTTCAATTTTCTATATAAATGGCTAATACTTTTAATTGGTGTCTTAATAATTTAGTGACCCATTTAAGTACACTAAAGATCATGAAGCACCCAGATATTCTAAGGATAGTGGCCCTCTAAGTACTGAAATTGGATAAGTCTATTTACATGATCTAATTTGTTGTTCAAAACTGTGCCTGTAGTCATGCTTTATAGTTGGTTTTCCAGAGAATTTAGGAAATCCCTTATGAATTGATCAAGACAAACATTCATGTTCTTGGGTGTTGAAACTGCTTTGATCAGTATGAGTCTAGCATATTTTTCTTTTTTTTGAAACACAGAAACTAATTATCAAAGTCTTTGCAGCATAATCCTTTTTTAATAGGGAAGTTCAAATGATTTAAAATTACAAACTTCCCATGATAAGAGCAGGATGCTCAGCTCTTCCAAACAAATGTCACTTTAGCGACACATATCTAGCAAATGTTACTGATTATGTTCTTAAAAGAGTTTCAAGAAACTATGAGAGTATTTGCAATTGATTCCGGTACTCCAAAAGTTAAAATAATTGTGCGCAAGAGAATCTGCATATTTTGAGATCCTAAATTCACTAAAACATCATGTTTCACAGTATTGGCTTGGTAAGTGGATAAAAATCACACCCTTTATATTCCCTTTTCTAACAACCTGATCAATTAAAAATTCACACCATGTAAGTTTGAATATCTATTTCATGGAGTTGTCATCTAAATCTATGTTCAGAATTAAAATTACACAGAATGCTCAAAGCAGTTAAGACTCCTTTTCAGCAACTTTCAATAAAGGTACTTCACAGACTATCCATGGAACCAAGAGGCATTGAACTGCCTCCTTCCCATTAAGAACCTGTCTTACCGTGTCGACTCCCATAAGTGTTAAATATATTCCAGGCAGTAATTCTCAAAAAAATAGGAATTTTTCTTTTTGTTAGACCTTATATTAAATTAGCTCGGTTAGAGCATGGTGCTAACAATGCCAAGGTCACGGGTTTAATCCACATATGGACCACTCACTTAAGAGTTGGACATGATGATTCTTGTGAGTCGCTTCCAACTCAGAATATTCTCTGATTCTCTGAAAATGGCATTAGGTGACAGATGATTAATAGTGCTAAGAAGAACATGCAGGTATTTCACAAAATCTGCATGGTAGCTGGTACAAGAGATGCATACCATAAGGTTCCAGACAAATTCCTTATTGTTTCAGCAGATACAAAGTAATTGCTTTTAACAGCCCACCAAGCACAGAAAGGGTTATAGAAGCCATAAAGCCATATTGCCCTAAACCAGGGCAATAATTTTAAGGCGTAAACCCCAATATTGATTCTACTTGAAAATGGTCAGGATAGAGGGCTGAACTCTGCATTATGTTACGCTCTGTTGCACATGTGCACCCAGGCACAGCCTTACAGACCTCATTTTAGCTCTTCTCTAAAGCTACTATGAAGCACATGACTTAATTTCTGAGAAGTATGTTGCAAAAAGTGGTATCAGGAAATATCTTCCTTCAGTGATAAGGCATTAAACAGTATTTTTTTTAGAGCAAAAGAAGAAGTTCTGGGTAAGTGAGGCAATCTTGTCAATGCCTTCCTAGAAAATCTTGGTTAAGGCATTTTATTTAAGGTCCCTTCCAACCCAGGCCATTCTATGATTTTATGATTGTTCCTGTTTGTGCCCAACAGCATTAACAAAACTGGCTATTTATGTAGTGTAGCCAGATCCTTCTGTATTCAAACAGATCAAAGGCATGAATAAACTGGGCATTACCAACTTTACTGGTGTTACAGGGGCTGGTTCCTCATCCTTCCCATTCATCTAATCCTATGATTTTTAAAGCCAGACTTAATCAAGGAAAAACTCTGCAAGCACTGAGAGCAGTCACTGAACATTATATACTTTCCAAAGGAGCCTTAACTTGTCTCTCTTTGAAACTACAACTCATGGCCTTGCCCATGCTGGGTTTCCCTCCAGATTTCTCTCCTGTTTGATTCTGGACCTTGCACACTTCAATAAATTTTTAACAAGAATATTCAGGTCCACAGTTTTCTCAACAAAAATGCCCCAGTAAAGTGGGACAATGACTGTCCTATTGATAACCTTCATTATCACAGAATAGTATGGATAATAATTGATGTATTTTATATCTTTAGAGGGTAGTAGGGTAAACAAAATTCAAGTGTATGTTTTTTTCATGCTAGAGATGAGACATCTCAGTATACGTGGAACAAGTTTCAAAAAGGAATAATAGGCTTTTACACAAATGGGAATAAATTTATGTAATGAAAAGTAGCCATTAATCTCTCTTAGTTGTATTCCACAATACACATACACTAGCTACATTGCAATAACACTAATTGTATTGTGATCCCAGTGAGGTTAATTTTCAACTCATAAACAGCAGCCAAATTCAATATCTGAAACTTTAATCTCCTAATGCCTAAATATGTTTTGTTTGCCATCCTAGTATATTAACTACATGTAAGTCAACTAATACTAAATAATCGTATTTATTGATAAAATCCTACAATTAAAAATGCAACCTGACTGAATGCAGGTTATAGAAAAGTGTTCGTTTTCCACTTACTGACAGATGTGTCTTCCAAAAACAACTGACATAATACTAAACGGTCTTCCTTTTCATTTTTTCTCCTCACTCTTGACTGCCCTAGGGGTTTTCTAGGGAAGGAAGGTCTTCTATTTACTGAGTCCATTTCAGTTGACAAGCATTTAAATAAACTGCCTTCTACTGCTACCCAACTTTTGAATTCCAGGCCAGTACAAATATAGATGTACAAGACTGAAAAGTATCTTCTATCAAAAATGGGGCCTGCCATAACATATATATTCACAAATGCTCAATGGCAATGAAATTTGGAGAGTCTGAACTTTGAAGAGCCTGCCTACATGTTACCAGTATGCAGATTCTTCAAATACAGTTAGTTCTGCCAAATACTACTTTAATATACACAAGTAAACTTTTAACATGTCTTCAGATCTTTCAGAAGAAAAGGCTTTCCAACACTGGATTTATTTGTTTGGATCTTTTATTTTCTTACTCTCTCTCGTTACCCATAATTTCTGATAACCTATGGCTGTCAGATATTCTGTATGCTTTGCTCTTCTCCTACAACCTAGAATCATCGAAGTGATGAATATAAACCATAATCCTGAGCACTTTGGGGTACTCCTATGCAATTTAATTTTTTAGCTAATTTTTATTAAATTAAAGCACCTTACTTAAAATAAGATCTCATTAAAAGTGTATTAAAAATGTAATACTCCTACAGATTCAATTCTCATTCCATGAGTAATACAATACAATACTAATAAATGTAAAGTCATTACTTTCAGAAACATAAAATGAGTCATATTTTCATATGGAATGGTATGCAAGTACTTCATTAGTATTGGTATTTCATTAGAACAAATAAATGCATTATTACAGAAAATGCACAGTATGTTGCATATATATATTTTATGTCCATGTCATACATCACTCCTTGTCTTGAAAAACAACTGTAATACATTAACAGAACACTTGCTTCTCCTGTTTCCTCTTTTTCTCTCAGTTCTCCTTTTATGCAATGGATGAAACAATGATGAGCCCTCAGATCAACGTAAGAATGCCTTACTGTCAGCACTGCTTATACTTTGTTGTTCTCTATGATTAAACATAAGTCTAGAGATCTTAAAAAATTGGTTCTCGATGGTTACAGACACTGATCATGCAGACAGTAGCAACCCAACAAATGTTAGGTATCTAGGTGATAGGACTTTCCACTCTCAGAGTGATTTAGCTAATGCCATGTCTTCATCCATCTAGGCATTAGCCATATAGAATACTCTATTTAAATATAGAAACAAGAAACCCATGCAATATTTAATTGTAAAATGGGCTATTGCATGTAGAAACTTCGGCAGGAACAGGAGATCATGTTTCTCACAGAATGACTTGACAAAAAGGCTATGGTGCCACCTTTTTTCTCAGGCTTAATGAACCCAGAATTTGTCATATGATATTAACTTCAACAGGAAACGGTGAAACATACAGTCCTCAAACAGATAAGGTGAAAAGGAAAGTACTAAAGGAGATGAGGCATGATAATTTGAAACCCTGTATGAAGAAAGGACAGCTAATGTGAGTCTCTCATTCCTGAGCAAATACTTTAACAACTCTATCTTCAGTATAATGGATATTTTTCCTCCTTTTCTTTTTTTTTAAAAAAAAAGAAAGCCATGAGTGTATTTTCATAAGGTCAGCTCCTGCGCTGTGATTCATACCTAAGCATACCTACTGGATCTGGGCAGAGGACAATGTGAGAAGATCAGTTAAACAGGTGGGGAATGACTGAGTTGACAACACAACTGTCTAGTCCATTTACATACTTCTGTGCTCTCTGCCTGACCTTCAGCTTATTTTTGATGTCCTAGTGTGTCCAGGACTTCTACGTCAGATTAGAAAGTCTGACATGGGGTCTGTAAGCAACATGAGCCCTTTCAGAGTGTTAGCTGAAGACTGGGCAAGATGGAACCACAGAAGAATGCAAGCCAGAGGTCACCTCTGGAAGTCACCTGGTCCTACCTACTAATCACATCAAGGTCACCTTGCATGGAAGTTAGATAAAGGTTCTCAGGGTCTTGTTCAGGTAAAATTTTAATATGTCTGAGGTAGGGAATTTAACAGCCTCCCTGGACAACTTGTTCCCATGGTTAACCATTCTAACAGTGATATTTCCCCCCACCGTTTATCCAGTTGCACTTTGCTTCCCTGCAACCCATGACCATTATTGTATTTGCCCTTTTGTTGTGCACCCCAAGAAGAATATGGATTCATACTAGTGATAGGACAAGGTGAAATAGCCTCAAGTTGCACCAAGGGAGGTTCAGGTTTGATATTACAAAAAATTTCTTCACTAAAAGAGTGGTTAAGCATTGGAACAGGCTACCCAGGAAAGTGGGTTCAAAAAAGCATTCAAAAAATGAGTAGATGTGGCACTGTGTGATATGCTTTGGTTGGCATGCTGGTATTCGGTTGAAGGTTGGACTTGATCTTGCAGGTCTTTTCCAACCTTAATGATTCTACGATTCATTTCGTCTCTAGCCCTCCTAGTATCAGGCAGAAGTTGGAAACCCCCTTTAAGCTTTCTTTTCTTGCAGGTTAAACAAACACAACTTCTTCAGACTTATACTTCACATGCTTCCAATCCCTGACCATCTTAACAGCACCTTGTGTGCATCTCCTCAGTTGGTTCACAGCTTTGTCATACTGGAGAGGGCTTAATAGTATTCCAGACCTGGCCTCCCAGGTGTGGAATGTAGCCCAGTGTGCAATTAGTCCTCGCTGCCACAAGGGTATGCTGCAGATACATGTTCAAACAGTCCATCAGGATGGAGGTGTCTTCTGCAGACCTGCTGCAAAATGATAAGGATCTAGCTCCTTTTTTTGGCCACTAACTACCATAGGGATTTGATAGTTACACTTTAAATGATTAGGATTTTAGATGTACTTAATTATCCAAATTCTATCACAGATTACAGGCACAGTAAAAGTCAGCTATTTTAACCTAGCCTTTACAGATCCATCTAGCATTAATCAATGCCAATAATTCAATATTCTTACTACTTTAAAGGACGGAAGTTGCAGAAACTGTCCTCACCTTTAGCAATAGCTATTATCTTCAAATTATCATCCAATTACTTATGTTAATGATTACTGTACCATAGGAACAAAGATACGTATGGGATTGCAAATTTACTGAGACCGTGGAAGTTGACAAGGTCATAAAATATTTAATAATTTCCCTTTTTTCCCTTATTTTGAATTATTTTCTCCCATTGGAATAAAGCGAGAATGAAGCTATTCAGACAAGTAATTGCTCTCTAATGAGAGACAGGTATCCACAAACTGGTTATTTTCCAAATATTTCCTAAACACTAGCCTTTTTTTTCAGAGCAAAACTCTGTAGACTCATGTTCTTTTCTTACAGACTTGGTCAGAAGAGAAGTGACAGCATAGGATTCAAATCCCCTGGGCCAGGTTAAATTTTTCCTTAACAGTGGTGATGTCATATTTAAGCAAGTTGGCCATACACATTATCATAGAATCATTGAATGGTTTGGGTTGGAAGGGACATCAAAGAATGTCTAGTTCCAACCCCCCTGCCATGGGCAGGGACACCTTTCACTGGAACAGGTTGCTCAAAGCCCCATTCACCCTGGCCTTGAGCACTTCCAGGGAAGAGCATCCACAGCTTCTCTGGGTAACCTGTTTCAATGCCTCACCACCCTCACAGTAACTATCTGTTTAACTCTTAGAGGACGTTTTAAGTCTGGCTTAAATCAGCCTTTCTGACTGTGAACATTATCATAGATTTCTTCATAAAGACTGTCATATTTAGGGACAGGGTGTGCACATCTTGCTATGGTAAGTATCCTACTATTCATGGTGCTTAGACATCAATTTTTCAGAAGAGAATACTTCTCATTTGAGGCTAAATATTAAACTGTAGATGTAATGTCAAAATTATTTTTTTCACAAATAAGTTCTCATGGTGATATGCTTAGCTAGCTTTAATTAAATATTACTCAATTTTTTTTCTGCTATTTCTTTTAATTCTTCGCAACGTGATATGCAAAATGGTCTCATAAAAGACTAAAAGCATATGCACTTTATATAGAACAGGAACATGTCTGCTATGGATTCAAACAGTAAACTAGAAACGAGGACAGTTAAAAAGTCTGCAGGATGTATTAGCAGCCACCCCTCATTGTCTAAATTTTGCTTGACGACTAAATTTTACTTTTAAATAAAACTAGCATGTATGTCTTGATATGATCAGATTCATTGGCAGTTAAAATTTTTTTATTTAGGAAGTCAGCATCCCTAATTTAATCCCCTTAGAATAAATCTTGTAAATTCTTGATCATAGGAAGACTTAATCACCTCAAAAATACTTCCATGAAGTTCCAAATTTATCTTTCTATTAATTGCTCCTATGTTGTATCTTTCCTTCTTATAACCCAGCTGGACAGCAATTAAAGTTGTGCAAATAATCATCTTCCTGCAGACAAAGATCTTCAAGAAATATGTTCTGGCTTTTATCTTAAAGATAAGAAAGAACTTATTTGGACAAAAATGGATTTTTTCGTGAAAGACTTCCTGGAAAAATAAAGAAGGAAAAACGATTTTACAATGTAATTAAGTCAAGTTTATGAAACAGACTTCAGGGTTTTCCCTGTAAAAATAACATCAAACTCTTCTTACGATCATCATGCTTCCTTAACACTGTTTTCTTCCTCTTATGCCTCTGGTGAAAAAATATCATCACTTCAAAATGAAATATTAAAATGCTGATAAGAAAAGCGAAAATTATTTGACATTGGAAAGTAATAGTTTCTAAATGACAATTACTTCTAATAAAGCAATATATTAGGTACTGACACTGATCTGTTTTCTTAGAATGTTGTTCCTGTTTGAAAAAAGCAGGGTGGGATAGCACAAATGCTCTCTTTGCAACAGCTGTTCAGATTAATGTTACAGATGTGAAAATAGTCTCAAGGCAGAACATTGATTGTAATTCCGTTTTCACACTGCATAAACCATTTTGACTTTCACCATATTCCCATGCTTTCTGAGTGGAGCTGATTTCATGCTTAACAATGCAGAACAGCTTCATAATCCAGTTATCTAAATAAATTCCTCAAGCTTTAAATACTTTAAATGGAACGCCTAGCCCAAAGCTACTGATGTTACTATTCCTTGGTATAAGTGATAGAACTAGGAGGAGGACCAGCAATCTACTCTGTTGGAATCTGTTCTCACAGATCTTGCATGACTTTGGAAACCTCTTTCCTTTGGTGATTTTTGTTTGTTTGGTTGGGGTTTTTTTTAATTTTTTCCTGAAAAAGATATATTACAAGCAGAATTTAGGGTCTTCTGTAGGTTGAAGCCTCCTTACATGATCCTTGAAAAATAAATCTCTTAAAAAACTGGCCCTACTTTTCAGTAATGACAAATGGAAATGTGCTGCTCTTCATTCACATCCTTATTATCCAGCACTGGAGTACCATCGCAAAAGCTGACTGTATTATATTCATCTGCTGGTAGGGTGTATATAGAAGCCTATGTTTACTTAGGTGAAACATCATTTACTGTTTGATACCAATGTTGCTCTTAAGTATTTGACAATTGACTATATAGTCCATATGTTTCTTTTATATATAATATATTTATTATCACTCATTACTGAAAAAGTTTGACAACTTTTTGCTTTATTGTGGTTCAGGGTCAGGGTATAAATCAAAGGTGCTACTATGCTGCTTCATTCTAGGACTTAAAAAGGCTTTGAAGTGGTAAGAACAGGAATCTTGGAGATGACAATTAGCAGCTTTCTTGGATTACCAAAGAAAGTTCTAGATATTACAGATAGTATTACTTATTATTTTGAAGGTTGATAAGCAAGCTGTGACAAAGAAACCTGAATCTTATTCAAAATTTTAAAGACAGGAGCTATTCTAATGAAAATAATTATAATCTGTTCTGTAGATATCCTTGTCTTGCCTATAAGCAACTCTCTCCACAGCTTTTTTAATTCCCTATGACTATCAATCCTGTATTTTCATACAACTATGCCTTGCTTAGATTCCTTCCTTGCTGTCTGTTGGCCACCATCCTTTGAAGTCCCATTTCTCCTAGAAATATTGCTACAGCAATCATGTTCCCCTAATCCCTTAATTAAAGGTTCTATTCCCTTTTTTTGGTTTTTTTTTTGTTATTTCTTTGGTCATATATGAGTTTGAAATGATTTTAAAGAGTAATTCAAACAAAATGGGTATTTTTGTCATCCAGAAGGATACTTAAGTAAAAAAAGAGTAAAACACAGAATGGGTTTGGGTTTTTTTAAATTTATGATCTCTATTATTTTGAAAGTGTTCTTTTCTTGGTAAGCAAAGTATTTGCATTCAGTGAGGCTTCTGAAAGCAGCTTATTTTAGAACACAGTCCAAAACTCAACATCTACAGCAATTTTTTTTAAGAGCTCTAATATCCAGATAACTCCTGCAAGAGGTATGTCATGCAGATGAACTGAGGGGCATGTAGAAACTTTAAAACAGGAGTGCTCATGTTGGAAGTTGCTCACATTTGATGTCCTTCTAGTATATCTGTCATTCATGAGGGAATGCATAATATTGTGCCTTGTTATCCTCATATGAGGAATTTAACAGAAACTCCTTAAGTAGGGATTTGTTTCAGAAATGTCTTGTGAATGACTTCTATGTAAGACTGGGTATTTAAATAATTCTTAGTAATTTATTATTTTAACAGATCATTTGAATCACAGTTTCCATGAGTTAAAAGATATTTTTGTCATAATCTTATGAGTGATGGTGTATTACATTGCCATCTTCAGAACAATCCCAAACTTACCTATACAGCTCCTTCACGATGGCAACTACTTGTATTTATTTATAAGATGACTAGAGTTTTAAGACATAATTCCAGGATGCTGGTAATTGTAGAAGACATTAACTCTTTAGCAAAGGTTTGTGCATAGGAAGTAAATAAGCCACACATCTATTTTTCACACTCCTTATAAGGGAACAGCATTTTACATACCTGCATTTTATGAGTGACTAAGGACAACGGCTAAAAGTATAAAGTTATGTATTTACTTTAACATACTGTCACCCCAGTCGATGTTGTTTGACCATATATTTAGGTATTAACAGAATTCTTTAAAGTATTAATTTTTTACTGCTCTTCCAACACTTATACATCAGTCAGAAATTACTGTGATTTAATATTTGTAATATTTCATGTTAGTATTTACAATGGTACCAACTACAGCAGACAGCACGTAAGACCAGTTCTTAATGATTAATGAATTTAATAAATAGAATTGCCAGTCAAGAGAGATTAGTTAAACATCAAATATTTCAAATAACATGCAAATGCACGTTAGCACTTCTTCTGATGTAGTTGTGATTTCCCAGGCTCAAATCACTATTTCACTTTCTTATCTAAGTATTTTTTGTAGAGCAAGCCCCAGTGTCGTCAGAACTTTCCTGCTTCTGTATTGAATTTGATTTGCCTTTGCACACTGAAGACTTTTAAAAGATTTGAGATGCAGGTCTTCAGATCTACACTCCCCTCCTTTGTACTGGTTTCCTCATATATTGTCTAAGCCAGCTACAGCTTCTCTGCACAGCCAGACAACTTTTCATCAGGACAACACTAAGTATTTGGCTTTTCCTGAGGAAAAGGTTAAAGAGCAACAAAACATCGTAAGGTACAAAATACACTGAACTGCACATTACGGGGATACAGCCAGAAAAAACAGGTGAAGAAAAGCAGACAAACAGAATTGAACTACCAATAAGAAGGGAAAATACTAGATATGGGTGGTATTAATGAGTCGCTACTGACGAGACATTTCCCATCCAGTAGAACTCTCCTCCCCAAATACCAGTCCATATTCTACACCATAGATTTGTATTGACCCTTCTCTGTCTATCATGTCTTCAGTTTACGTTTCCTTTAATCTAAATGTCTCTAGCTCAACCGAACAGATCTTTTTAACTTTCAATTTATTTAAGGCAGCACATTCCATCTCACTTTCTGTACTTCTCTTTGTTAACACTCTCAGAAAAAGACTAAATAGTTACTGAGAAGGGGTAAAAAACCCCAAAACAATGACTGAGATTTGTTGTTATTTTCGCCAGGTTTCATTTTGCTAAGGTAAGATCTATACACATGGGCTAGCACAACAACTAAAATACCTTTTCTTTCAGGAAAATGCACTCTTCACACTCTTTCCAGCACTGAAGTTCTCTTTGTTAACAGGAAAGATATACTGTGGGTGAATATCTCAGACTGCTCATTTATGGACCTCAGTTACGTTACAGGTGCTGAAGTCTGAATAAGCAATTGATTTATACCACTATTAAGTGCCGACATTCTTTTCCCCAACAAAGTTTAATTGTTTGTGCAGAAGTATTGCCTGATAAGCAATACACCTTCCACCCCCCAAAGGTATCTCATGTTTCCAGCTTGAAATATGGAGGTGCCTTATTTGCATTGGGACAAAGTTCCTGCAGTGTATCATGAGTACATTAAAATACAACAACTGAATTGAGTTCAGCAGAAATCAGAGCAGCTTTTTTCACTTTCATGCAAAAGCACCTATTAAAGATGGAGCCACTCATATGACAACTGCCCAAACTAAATACAGGACGAAACTTTTATGGATGTCTTTATAGCAGACTTCCCTTCTCAACGGCTCTAGGTGATGCAGGCTGGACACTGTCAAACAATTCATCCTTTGAGCTACTGTCTGACATGATCTCACCTGTAACTTTCTCAGACTTCAGCAGGGATCTGGCTGGACAAATTAGTGTGGGAGTCAATGATCTGCTTTGTAGTCCGCCCTTCCCAAAGGACCTCCTCATAACTTCTGGTCATTAGGCACGATGAACAAGACTACAGTGCTGATACACATGGTGGTCCCATGATGGGCAACCACAAACAGCATGCAGCAGACAGAACTCCACAGCAGATGTATCATGTCACAGAAATTTTGACCATGGACGTGTTTGGTTTTGATCATATGGTCACTGAATTGTTAATTACTGCAAACTGATTTAATAACTTTACTAATAATATGAAAACGTACATTTCATACTCTTGATTATGAACAAAATGAGATATGGCTGCTACTATCAGGTTTTGATAAATATTTAGGGGCATTTCCTTAAGAGAAATCATGCAGACCTTTATGACAGACTGACTTACAAAGAAAGGAATTTGAAAACATTTAAAGGCCAAATTGTGATTAATTGTATAATTATATATTTTAAGGGGAATAGCAAGCTCCTTTATACATTTTAAATTATTTTTTTCTTTTGTTTGAAAACAGTTTGCTTGAAAATAGTGAAGCTTGCAAAACGTTCAATGAATTGAAATGATAATTCTTCAAATAGGAATTTTCAAGAAGTTACATAGTCTCAAGAGCATAGAAACATTGCTCATCAATGCTCATCTGGGTCCCAGTCTAGAAAACTATTTAAACATATCAGGTTAGTCTACAGTTAAATAAGCGGGAATTTATGCTTTACTGCCTGAGAACCTGGTAAGAAAGGAGTTAATAAATTGCTACATTTTTCTCCAAAGTCAAATAAAGGTTGAAAAATATTAACAAAGCTAAGAAAAGTTTCATTTTATCTGACACACATTGTTGCCATTCTTGCCTTAAAAATATGATTTAAGGAGTAAGGTCTGCTTATTCTTTCTGCCAAGGTCTCTCACATCTGTCCAGATCTATTGATTTCACTCAGTAAACCAATATATCTTACTGCTACCATACATAGTAAACGAGGTACATTTCTGAGTTTTGAATTTGAATTTTTTTAAGGACATCTGCTTAAATGTTTTAGTCTCTGGAATACTAGGAAATGCAGAGAGACTCTAGCCATGTTCTCCTGTTGCATTTTCTTAGAAAATGATTTGCAACTATCAATAGCTATTGACACAAGAAAAAAAAGTAACTTTTGCAGAGACCTTTACATAACTCTGCAATAAAAAAGGGCTTCAAATATACAAAAAACTAATGAGAAATTGAAAATATACTGCTGCCACTTACCGATCTACAGCTGGACTATTCAAATATGGCCATAACAATAATAAATAAGCATGTGTTTAATGCTTTATATTCTCAAAGCTCTTTACAAATATTCATTACAATGTTTCCAAAACAGTGAACAAGGAATAGTCACTTAGACTTACCCACATTTAATCTGCCTGTGACTTCCCCATTTGAATTGCGAGCATTCACAGTCACATTGTGAGTAGACTGGAGAAGCAGTGATGAGTCCTGAAATACAGAGAAAGCAAACACTATGTTAGGTAGAACAATTACAATTGTTAAAAATTTTCAAAATTTAGTCTAGTGTTGATATCAACTCGGTCACCACTAGATCTTTGTACCTACAAAACTATCCACAAATGTCATTAAATAACGTGGGCAGATATTTCTGATTACTTAACTATATTAGATTTAAAATAAGAAAAAAAAATTTAGGGAATAATTCAGGTGAACAAAATCTGTGTTACTGGACCAACGAACATGGTTGCTAACATTTTAGCTTTTGGAAAAAATGCTTAAGTACTGGATCTTCTAGACCTACAATTAAGTGTGAGCATTCCACTTTGTGAATTCATACTGTTGTATTAACTTGATGAGAAACATGCATGTGCATTCTGTTTCCTCAACGGTCCATGTAGTCTCTAGGCTGTCACTAAATTTTGGCACCTGGCACTGACTCTCCTGGCAAGGAAATTCCAACAGTGAGTGATGGAAAAAGTGGCAGGTTGACTAGATCAATGCTGACTTTAATAGATGACAGTACAAATAAGACTGTTAGTCTAACTTAAATTGTCTCCCAGTCTGCCACTCTGAAGGATAACAGGAGTATCTCAGTGGAATGAACAGCATCACCTTGTCCACATCCCTGAATCACAACTTGATCTGGGGCATTTGCTGAACAATCAGAGTCTCGTGCCTACCCATCATTCTGTGCTACTGAAGGAAGCCAGGGCATGCCAAGCAGGTGTAATTGGTATCTTCATTCATGCCAAGCACTACAATCCAGAGTAGCTATTGTAGGCAATTCAAAATTTCATGTCATTCTTAGACTGCAGCCAGAATGGAATTACTTCACCAATGCCAAAACATCCCATTGTGTTAACTCATGGCTTGTTGTTGTGCTTGTTGAACTCCTCCCAGGTGATGTACCATTTCCATTACTTATTCCCAGACCTGGCACTCTAACTATCTGTACTTCAGGCCTGTTGGAGCCTCCCTAAGGTACTCCTTGTCTTGAACAGCAGACGAACAACTGTTTTGAAAGACCTAGCTGCTCACTGTGCCCCACCAAATTAGATATACAGACAGTAATGAAACCGGTTCATAGCAAGAGACCTTGCTATGGGGTATTTGAAGGGGGCACTTAGAAACATCCTAAAAATTTGTGAGGAAGGCACAGAGTGGGTTCTTCTTATGTTTTTACTTAATTTATCACCCGAATTATCTTTAAATGCAGCTGATTTTCAGGGGGATCATAGTGGCCACTGTCTTTATTTGACCTTAACTATTAGAAAATCATCTGGGGACAGAAGGTCTGATCATGCTCATGTGGATCAACAAATTGCAGATACACCGGTAGACTTTAAAAGATGGGAGGAAGTTTTTTGCAGTACAGGTGCTTTCATACTAAAGCACGCTTTTTGTCTGAAGGACAAGAACTTAGTTACTAAGAGTGCCAGAGCAGATCTCAGCTGCCAAATTATCAGGGAACACATTATATGAAGAGAGTATTAGCAAGCTGCCTAATTGTGACCTCAGAGGAGATACTCATTCCTAGATAAATGAGTTTGTATTTACTGTAATATTGTTAAAGATCAGTCTCTTTCACAGGTACTTTTCCTGGACAAGAGAGCCCATGTGGCACGTTGAAGGGCTAACTCCTGAAAATAACTCCCAAGCCATGTTCTCATTGTAATTTAAGAGTATGAGATAACCCCAGAATTTTGAACACATTTTACATGATGAATTTTAGTACAAACACTTATCTAGTAACAGTGGTAGAAGCAATACAGAGTTTGGAGTCAAACTTACACTTTTTTAAAAAACCAAAACCCCAGTATCTTAAAAGTAGGAAGATAGACTCTCTCAAAAGAAGTCACTAAGTGAGCAAAATAAAATGATCTCATTTTGTAAATCATATCAGGAAAAAGTGAAAGCTAACAAAATTAATAAAAATAATGAAAATGTCTTATGAAAAAGTTAAGGCATGTATTAGAATGAACATTAATGGTAACAAGTCAGTATAAAGTGGAAAAAGAAGGTCAACAAAGATTGGAGATTGGGTAAATATAGTAACTTTAAGTAGATGTCTAAATGACCCACAAATCTGGGCATCTTTACTACATTTATTTGATTGCCACTAGTTGATTTTAAAAATAAGTTAGTAATTTGTAATATCAAATGTAAGTGCGAATAAACTGTATTCTAGACCTGTAGCTGCCACGTATGTGGTTTTGACTAATTCAAATCTAGTAACATATTTAAAAAACCCTCATCTTTTATCTTTCCTTGAAAATGTATTAGCAAAGATGCAATGGTGTTGTCTACAACTCTGTCTTGGACTCATAATGAAGGCATAAAGTTATAATAGGCTCCAGAGATGATGAACAGCAAGTAGATTTTCTGCTACATATTTTCTTAGCACTTTGAAGACCTCATTAGGTGAGAAAAGCTGTTAGGAGACTGCAAAGAGCAAACTATTAAGGAAAGAGAGAAAGCTCCTATGATAGCTGTGACGGGCCCAATTCTCTAAGACAAACTTAGAAAAAGAAAGCATAACAAATAAGTAACTTTACAAGAATAAATATATAGATTGCACCCAGGAGATCAAGATACAGGCAATTAAGCCTCTAGAGAGTTTAAATATTTAAAAAAGCAAGGAAACAAACAAACAGAAAACCTCTGATGAACTATCAGTGGGCCGAGACAAGCAGTAGCCTGAAGGCTCTAATTAATGCATACTACTAATGATCATGATGGGTCATTAGCCAGCTAAGCTTATATTAGATGCTGCCACACCTCTTTCTTCCTACATTGTACTAAATGTATTAAGAGCTGAAAAGAATATTAAGAGAGCACAAATGGTAGCTTAATGTTGCGTAACAATGTTTGGGAGTAGAGAGAGTTCTTAAGTATTAGCTATGCTGGTCTTACAAAGTTACATGTCTTACTGGATAAACAACCTCAAGGGAAATTCATTTAAGCACATAAATAGTTTTTCCACTGCCTGTTAAGCAGAAAAGAATAGAGCATAAGAAATAAAATGGAAATACAGATTCAGTAATGGAATTTCACTGTCTTAATTAAGAACTGTTCCTGATACTGGCAATACTTGTTGCAGAAAGAGAGAAAAAGAAAGGCTTAATACAAGTAAAGTATACTGGCATTACTTAAATTTTAGTAATCAAGTATTTTAACAACCTCATTCTGAAATATTTATTTACATTTTCTCTTGCTGTAGCAATACAAACAGTTTTTCTGTAGGTTCAGAAAAGTGGCTATTTCTTCTTGTTTGAAGATATGAAAGAGTCACATTTGGCTTTTACTGTCACTGAATAGTACTTTATTGAATGAAACGTCCCATTGGTTGCTGATAATGTTCATAAAACAAGGCTTTATTTTGTGAGAGTTTAGATTATGGTCAATAGATCTGAAAAATATTCATTTTACTGGCCAGAGGTAGATAACCCTCTAAAAAAAAATTCACTGGAATAAGTTTCCGAGTCCCCCCGGATAATTAAAAAACAATTCAGATTCTCTCTTTGTTTTTCTAAACCTACTAGTTCCACACAAGTCTTTCATAACATTCCCATTCTTGGTGATATTTTCAAGTCAATCTGTTTATATTTTCTTTGATTATGTTATTCCTTTTTTACCTCAATAATAATAACAAAACAAACTTTTCTGTCTGTGTAAACAAGACTAAATCTTAAATCTTTCCATTTAGACTTGTAGACCTTATGTACACAAATATATAAACATATCATACATTTGATAGCATTGTGCTAGAAGTGACAAAACCTGAATTTATTAGAGAAATTGTAACTTTTCCAATGGGGTACACTAATTTTAGAGATACTGAAGCTATTCTGTAGTGGATGAATAAACAAAACAAACAGTTTAATAGAGAAGCCTATGTTTTAAAATAATCTCAGTAAAAATGATGAAAATCTCTCCACACATTCTTAAAATTTTAGCATTACTTATATATGACAAACTTTATAAATCCTTTTTGAGCTACTGCTTATTACATGTCTAAGAGATAAATGTTAATTCTGCCATAGTATCATTGCAACATAGCATCGTTGCAACATCTGCCATAGCAACACTGACCTTGTAAAATATGTAGAAATATGTGTGTATATAGCATTATTGAAAGATTATCCGCTTACCACTCTAGAATGGATTTCTTTGGCATAAAGAGGGAATAAGAATTCAGATTCCCCTTCCAGACGAAGACCTTCTTTTGTAACGCGCAGGTGTCCCATTCCAGTCTAAGGAGAAGATGGAAGAATTATGCATATTTTTTTACTGTTGCTGTATTTATTTTGTGTTTTTTCACAAATTAAACACTTCTAGAGCTGCCTGCCTCCAGTCTATTGATAAAGATACAAATAGTAATGCGTTCAAAATTTTAAGAATTCCTTATTTCTTCCATGAGTAATTTTCTTTGAGAAATTGCATGTTTCAAGAAGTTATTAAACTTGGTGATTATTTTTCCTTTTTTTTTGTCAGAGGGAGGGGGCGGCAGGCAGGAATACAGTATTACAGTCACAACCTTAAAAAGAAGTACATTTGTATTGGCTGTGCTGAAATAGCTTTTGTATTCGCCTTCTAAAAATGTCACGAACAATAAACTGCTACATACGAGTACTTACATAACACAAATCTTATATTAACATCCCAAGGTTTATTTATCAATAATTTTACAAAGAATGTAATACTTCTAAGCCTACTGAAGAGGCAAAGAGAGATTTTTATTTGCTTCCCTTTTCAGTAATTACCTCCTTCTTTTTAATTAATTTTTAATCCATTGATTTAGGTTTTTTCTCCTCTAATTGTAGGTCAAGGCTCTATTTCTCACATTATCATGTACCTTTTTCTCTATCACCTCCTTCTTAGTTTTTGTACCTTTGTCATTCTCTCTTAGTCACTCCCTCCTGAGTTCTGCCCAATTGTGCTTTCCAGTTGATACCTTATTTCATTCTTTTTACTTTCTTTCATCATTATCATATTACTGATAATGTGAAAAACAAGTGAGGAATTACTTCAGTAAGTACATCTGAGGACTTCCAGGCTTCAGCTGCAAGGTATTTTACAGGTATTTAGCTAATTTGTAAAGGATTCACCCCTTTTCCTGCCATAAAAAGTGACAGAAAACATGACAAAAAAAGTGTAGCCTTACAGCTTGGCCACATGCGAAAATATTTCAAGCCAACTGACTCAAACTACAAGGAGTAAGTGGGAGGGCTAAATAAAAAACAATAAATCCAAAAAGTATTCCCACTCAAAATAGTTTTCATGTTGTTCTCCATATAAGCAGAAAAGATACGTAGCAGGCCACTGATGATACATTAATAACCTGTTCATCTAACGCATTATGCTTACCACCGATAAAAGTTATAACTTGAAGAGACTGTAATTCTTTTTAAATATGTGAGCTGTCTAATCAGATTATGTATTATATCTATACGTAATGCTGAAAAACATGTCAAACCAGCCTTCAAAGAAAAACCAGAGCTATTTGTTTTTGAGCAGGCTTGAAAAGAGACAAAGAGAGAAACAAGCTTTGCTTAAATTCCATAAGGTAAGAAATATTCATTCACTCCACTGGAAAGTACAACTGCAATTCTTCCTCAGCAAGGATTTGTTTCAGGAAAGAGGCTTTCAGAACAGCTATTTATGGAATCTGCTTTTCAAGGTCAAATATTTTACTGCTTCGAAATATATAATGTACTGACTTTTCTTAGCAGAAGCAGACACAACTTCTAAATTCTACCCCATTGCGAAGCTTTTAAAAGTACCTACTATATAGTGATATATCCCATGAGGTAAAATTAAAATAATACCTATGATGAGTGCCCTATGGCTTACATAATGACAATTTCTAGCCAGCACTGACTGATTTAAAAATATATTTTTCTATTTAAGACTATGGACAGTTTTTTCTAACCTGTAACACAAAACAGATACCACTTCAATGTCATAAAAACACAGAGGTTTTAAGACAAACACTTTTGAAAAGAATGAGATGAAATATCAGGATATTCTAAAGACTTATGGCCAACAAACATCTTTAATTAACCAAATTTAGGGTCTCATAATTTGGTCTGACCTCATGCCTTCTCCCATCAGGTGAAAGTAGATTATATTAGCGATTGGATTTGAAGACAGATTGCATATTTTTATGGAATATAAACAACTAAATAGTACATTATAGAGTAAGTACAAAAAAAGTGACATTGACAAATCTGAAATTTAAGAAGGCAGAGGAAGAAGTAGCAATTAATTCTTGCTCTGAAGCAGACTGGGGAAATTCACAAACTCCTGGGTGGCAACTGCTATTCTGCCTTTGGCAGAAAGAAATTTTTAGTAGAGATAAAAAAAAATTATGTGGAAAAAGATTATGCAATTTAAACAGTATACTCTTTCCACTGCCATTGTCCAAGATTGCTTGGCCCCGGCAGATGAACCTTAGGATTAAAGGGTGGGCTCAGTTCAGCGCAGGCTGTGTCTCACCTAAAAAATCCATTGCGCAGGCTGGAAAGGTAAAAGACCTTTCCCCAAATCTTCGTTCGCGAAGACTGGCCATTACTTACTTACTTACTTTCTAATGGATTCAGATTTCTCAGCAATGATTATTCTACAAACGCTATATAGACAAAGAAATGTCTTTGCCATAAAGAATAATATGCTGTATAACAAAACTTAGCACTTCCAACTTATCATAAGTTCATATTTTTAAGTAAATCTAGTCATATCACTCAGGATTACTTCAAAGAAGTACATCCTCAAGTATGTCCTATTTTCTTCATCAGACATTTCATTTAAGCATTGACACAAAGCTCACATTCTCACATATTTGCATAAAAGCCTCATTATCCATTCTCACTGACCACTTGGGAAGCACAAAACCAGGGAAATTTAGACTTGGGTTACGTACATAAATGACTATCTGTGATCACTAACATAAACTTTGTAAGATGCATGCAAACAACAAAACAATGTGGATTTCATATAATGAAATTACCGTTGTGATTGTAAACAATTATTATGTCCTTAGTACCGTGATATTTGAGCATCTTAAGATTGTAAAAGTACTGAGTAATGCAGTACTGTGAGATGGGGAAATTCTATTATCCTCTTAGATTTGGCAAATTGAAGTTACATTGAATATAAGAGAGAGGGATTTAGGATAAACAACCACCTTAACGCACTGAGATTCAGTGCTAAGTTCCTTGAATAGGCAGAGCCCAACAGTTATACATATGTTCTCTCAACAATCACTCTGCTTCTTATATTACCATTTATTGTGACTTCCTCAGTGATAAACAAACTTGTGCTTTCAGTTTCAAGGATTTGATTCTGTTCCTATTCAAATAATTGAATAAAAATATTTCTATTGACTTGATTAAGGGGTCCAAACATCAGTGACATGTGGACTTTGATGCACTTATACAACAAGATATTGATTAGGGTGGGAGAAAAAAATGCTTCATTAAACACAGCAGATGCACAGCAAATTTGGATTCCGGTTATCCTGATGTTGGTGACTGTAACTGCATGAGTGTGCTGGCCCTGAGCCGTAACACAGTGTTGTACCTATAGCTGCGACTCACATTTTCTAATTACTCAAAGCCCTAAGTGAGGCAGGGACTCAGCTGTACAGAAGAGAAGGATGAAATGGCACCTCTGTAAGACAGTAAGCAGATTTTGTTATTGCTGCAAGGAGTTGATTAGTGTGGAAACTGCTGGCAGCTGCCAAATTCTTATGCACCAAAGATGCAATTTAGCATTAGTGTTCACAAAGGTGTGACCAGTTTTCATTTCAGAACAGCTAGGCATATTCTAATTGAAGCAACAGGATGTCTTCAACCACAGTACAAGCTTTTTAATAATTTGAAAATGCTCCCAAGCAGGTAAGTGCTTGTAGAAACAGAGACAAGGCCTTCTACAAAAATTCAAGCTCTGAATGGATTCAAGCCTCATAAAAGCTCATGAAAAGCTTCCTTGATTGAGAAATCCTAGTCTAAAAGACATTTGACAGCTATTCAGTGAATTACTTACACAGGGATACTCCAAACCACCTGAAATAAATAGCCACCACTACAGAATCCAAGACATATTGTGTTATGGAACATCTGGATGGAAGGACTATCTTGGATGTGTTATCATTCTCTCAGACTCTAAACACAGACTGTAGGAGTGGAAAACAAGCAGATGAAGCTTTAGGGCCCTTGCAGTCACAGTGACTTGCTCTTGGGTAGCTAAGCCGCATGCTGTCTATGACATATGGAATCAAAAGAGCATCAGATGATTTATTTGGGATTTATCTCCCAATAATATGACAATGTAGGTCTGCTGCTGCAGGCATGTGGCCCTTAGAAATGAACACGAGGCATGGGGGGCATTGATTCAGTTTACAGTTACTATTTCTAGTGTCACCTACATTCAATCAATAACTGTAAATTGTATTTTCCTACCAACACAGAAACTGATACACACATGGGCTCACTATATTCAGTCAACCACTCTTCATATGATATGTCATGTCATATCATATCATTTCGGCACCTTCCCAGCATTAGACTCAAATGTAGTCCTCAGACTCCTCTAGACAAGAGAAATTAAACTTCTGGTCATGTATCAGCTAATAGTTGCACAGGAAGATATATATTTTCTTCTTCTGGGGAGAAATCAAATACTGGAAAGACAGGCCAACACATGTGTTAGCATGGTTACAACAAAAAATTCTCAAAGTTGATTCAAACATTAGCTTTAACACACATTCAATTCAAATCAAGTAGCTTCTGTCTCAGGAGTTAATAGCATGTTTGATTTGCAGTATCTGTTCCCTGAATATTCAACTTTTCCAAATACTAGAAGTCCTCACATGCTGTAGTGGTTGAATGGAACTGACAGTGATATTAACTTCAGAGTACAGAGGATGCAGCATTTCCACTCAGTTAATACCTTTTCTTATAGGATATTTACATCCTACTTCTAGGCCAGACCAGGGAAAGAGCTTGGCAAGTTCAGGCCAAGACATCAATTGTTGTGCCCCAAAGCTAGTTCAATTAATGGCTTTATAGATCCAGCTTTCACTGCAGTACTTCTTGCAGCAATTGCTATTTAGAGAATTTGCTTTCCAAACAAGAGTGTCCTGTTTCATTGAGATAATAGGTCTGTGGGTAGAGATTGTTAAAGAGCAATCAGCAAAACAGGACTGGTAATGAATCTGATGAAACTCTCTGTTTGACTTACAATATCAATTTTGGAGCTAAGTACATGCTTGGTATAATAATAGCCTCATCTCATTTTCTGTTGCAAGGACTCTACTTGCTGGGCTCAGACAGAGAAGATTATCATACTCATCTGTTTAGATGACAGTGGAATCTTTGACAGAAAAGACAATGGTCAAACCAGAGCAACAACAAGCACTCCTGGTATAGAACTTGTCTCACAAGTTTTAGGGCTGGATACAGACTTAAACATCCTTTATAGACGAGACTAAAAAGTTGGTCGATAATATTTCATGATCTAGAAAAGTAGATGGCCACTTTGTACTCAACAGTTTTGTAAGAAAACAGCTATGAATGATGCAAATTCACCATACCATTGATAGTTTCCTATTTTTTATAAGATTTTTGTCATAAAATAGGATTAATATTTAAGATGCATACTTTCAACACATTTTCAGGTCCTCTTTGTCCTGATATACAGAATAACAAAGTTCCTTACATAAAGAAAGGTATTAATTAAAACAGGTGCTACTCAAGAGGAAAAAGTATCTTCTCAAAACAGATTCAGTTCCACCTTAATTTCCTTGTTGAGCAAGGACCAAATTCTGTCTTTAATTCTGTACTGCCCAGATATTTAAAAGCTGGATAATAATCAGATACTAAAAATGTTATTACATCTGGCATTACATCTCTTGTGTTAGAAAATAGACTATTAAAAATATACTGCTACTCCCACTGCTACATATATTTATTCAGGAATTAAGTTTTTGCAAATTGGCTAATTAATTTTATTCTATTAACATTTGTGATTATGCAATTTAGCTAAAGAAATGGAATTAAAATTTTCCTTTGATTTGTAAAGGTTGTCAAAAGGATATCCTTAAATCAAGTTCTTAAACTTGCATGTACACTATAATCTCACTGTACTCAAATTTTTTATAACTCTTTATCAATCTTATCAATTATTCCAACAATACATTTTAAGCAAGTGTTCTTCCACACTCTTACATACACATAATTTGATTCATAATATAATTCAGATTAATCAAATGCTTTAAGAAAATACATTTTATATATATGTAAATAGGTATCACTACTGAGAAGCCTTACTTTCTTTGTAACAGTTTTTCTGCAGTAAGTGTCTCAATATCTTTCTATTCAACTATTAAGCTTTGTACAAAGTATTTAAATATTCACTATCTCACAGAGACAATGGGAAAGACTGTAGGCAAATTGTTTTTAATTTAATACAAAAATAGCAAAATAGAGCTGTTCAGAATTATTCAGAGTAGAAACTATGGAATATTCATGTTCTGACATGAATTAGGATGAGATTTGTAAATAATTAAATAATTTATTTCATTTGAGCATTAAAATAGTGCAACATTCTCACAATGGCAACTAATTCCATGGAGCATCCACTGTTAATCACAAAATGCATGGAAAGGCTGTAGAAGTTCACTAGTATATGTCTTTGTAGTGAAGGAGAACTTGCTGTGAATGAGTGTTCTTTACTGTACATTTTCATTGCTGTCTGGTCCGATTTTAAATGTTTCAAACAATTGAGCATCTCCAATTTAATAAGGCATGATATTACACAGTGTAGTAAGTCTTACTGTCAGAAAGTGTTACCTGTTAAAATATTGCTTTCTTAATTAATCACATTCCTAGTTTTGTATTTTATATTTCTTTAAGTAATTCCCTCCGTCTTTGTTGCCTGAATTTGTCAATTGTTTAAATAGTTGTTTACACAAGTATTTGATTATAAAATCAGTTATTTTATTTCAAAATACATATGGTATTTGTAGGTTTAGACCAGCATCATTATCAGCCAACCAATATGTATATATAGCAAGATTATATATAGTTTCCTTTTCAACATTTCTTATTAAATGAAATATTAACAAATTGTTATTGCCAAAATATCAAGAAATTGTTATTGCCTTATAGAAAACTTTGGAATAATTAAAAAATAATTTTTAATACTTTGTCTATATTCATTGTTAATTGCTTATCAGAACCCAAAAAGATTAAAAGGTGCTATATCTGTGATAAAATTTCTGGGAATAGCTACATGGGTAGAGGACTCATTAATTACAAGTAAGCTACAGAAGAAGACATCTGCAAATAATATTTGGAAAACCCTGTAATTTTTTGTTTAACTGTAGCAATTTTCCTTTTTACTCCAGTGCCAGAAATTTATGTGCATAAAAGTGAAGTCCATGCTCTAGCTTAAATGTGCAGAGACCCTCCCAATTCTTGTTGCCTATGTCTCTATGTCCCACAGAAGTGCAGGCACAAGAGCAGGTTCAGCATTTGTCCTGTTCTCAGGAAAAACCATGCTTAGAATATGCATTGATGGACTGGATACTGTGTGCTTTGGCCCTCCATATACCTAGTTAATTCCTGTCCTGATGGCTTGTGGTGTTCTAAGGCTTAGAATTGGTACTTGACTTTCTTTTTGCAAGTGACTCAAACCCAAGTAAGGTTTAACATGGATGGCAGAAAAACTTGGGATTGAGTGCAAATTCAAATCATGTTTGACTGACAGTGCATTTAGAACTATAAAAACCTGTTTACTTCTCTTACACTGTGCCTAAAGTTTTTGCCAGAGAAAAGCTGGTGCTATGTGCCAAACTCCATGCTGAAGGAAGGCAACTAGTTACCCTGGGGAATACTCCAGTTGCATTACTATCTGTCCTTATCAACATAAAAGAGCACAATCACCTTTCTTATTCCAGGAGACCATGATAGCTGGGGCATCTACTAAAATCCATGGAAAACATGGGCTTCTCCATCAGAGGCTAAGACACGTTAGGAATAATCTTTGACACACAACTGTTCCTGGTGTTATGATAATATAGAAAAACCTAAATAATATAATAACTGAATTAATCAGGGGTTTCTGAATAAGATTTGCTAGCGCATCAGAAATGGTAATAATCTGCCTGGGTGCATTTTTCACACCTGAGTTTTAGAGCACTAGACAATCCTGGAATAGGACTAGCATACCTCCAGCCTGTCTAAGCTGCTCTGAATGGCAGCCTGAGCCTTGAAAGTGTTGAATGGTACACCCAAATTGGTATAATCTGCAAATTTAGTGAGCAAGCATTCTGTCACCTCTTTCAAGTAATTGATAAAGTTGTTGAAAAGTACCAGTGACAAGACAACTGCAGTGCTTATTACTGGCCTCCATGTAGACTACAATACATTAGTATCTACCTTCCAAGCCTGACTATCCAGGCAGTTTATTTTTTATACTTAGCTGTTTGTCCACTTTTCATGGCTGTAATCTCCTAACTAGGGTTCAAGAATATTGTGGGAGAGAGAGTCAAAAGCCTTGGTGAAATCAGGGTAAATGATATCTCGTGCCCTCCCTAATTTCAGACATTTTATCATAGAAGGTAATCACATTGGTCAAGCATCATTCACCCTTAGTAAATCCATGGCCTCCTTTTTTGAACACAAGTGCAACACTTGCACTCCCCCAGTCATCGAGGGTTTCCCCAGTCTCCAAAACCTGTCAAACATTGCAGAGGGTGACTTTGCAACGGAATCAGACAGTTCTCTCTGCACCTATGGATGCAGACCACCTTGTTGCCATTTGCTCTCTGTAATTCTTAACTGAGGCTAAGTTTTGGCTTTCCTGGACAGGAAGCCTGACACATTTCCTGGCCCAGAAAATGTTTCTAAATTTCTTCTTTGTAGACTGTCTTTGCTTCCAACTCTTCTATACCCTGAGATCAGCTCAGCTGGTTAGAGCATGATGCTAATAACACCAAGGTTGTGGGGTCAATCCCTGTACAGGCCATTCACTTGAGTTGAACTCTATGGTGGTTCCCTTCCAACTCAGAATATTCTGTAATATTGCTTTTTGCATTGAAGCTCCATCACAAGTAACCTGCCTAGCTAAGCCAGGCTACTCATCTTCCTGAATATCAGGACAGATCATTCCTACATTTGGAAGATACTGTCCTTAAACTTCATCAAGCTTTTCAGATTAACTTATCAGATCTGGGTCCCATGGGATCCCACAAGTTGCAGAGCCAGCTGTGTGCCACCTTTAACTGTCCTATCGAGAAACTACTACTGACACCTTCTAGAAATCTTCACTGCTTCGATCCTGCCACACTTGTCCTTTCAGCAGACACGAGAAACATTAAAGTTCCCCTCTTTCAGATTTACTGGACCCTTCAGAATTGCCCACAGGACTTCTGACATCCTTGCCTTGTTGTAGCCCTAGATCCCTCATGATTCTTAGTTTCTAAACTTTTACAGCTAGCAGTCCCCTTTAGTTCTCAGAAAGCTTCATTATGTTAAGAACAGAATGTGGAATTTCCATTACATGCAAAATTTGATGTTGTCCAGGGGGAAAAAAGCCAACCATTTTTCAAACTGATTTTCATGCAAAAATAATGCTAGTTTTTAAATTACTCTATTTCACCTTATTCAACAACCTCAAGGCAAAATTATTTGATTCTTTTTTCTCTGAAACAACTGAATATAATGAATTCACAGGTTTCTTCTCTCACTTGCACAAAAAAACTTGAGACTCTGTCCCCCTGAACTCCAAGAGAGAAAAGGAAAAAAAGAATGAGATATATCTGATACCTGTGAATCAATGTGCACAATTTGGAGATGCTCATATGTTTTATAATTGGGGCAGTATGAGAAAAAGAATATATTCTCTGTTCAGGTTGTTCTCTTTTAGTCTAGATTTTATGAAATGGAATGAAATTCTCTTTAACTTATCTTCATTTAATGCTGAAGGCTTCTCAAACAATGGGGTTTAGAAAATTTTCTGTCTTTTATCATTCTTCCAAATTCCTACAAGGAGATCAAAATCTATTCCTCTTGCAGCATATCTGTGTCTGGTTCATGTTCTCCTTTACCAGCTTAGCTTCTTGGCTAGTATTTATAACACTGTCTGATTTTTTAGGGTTTCAGACAGGACATGTGTGCATAGATTAATTCTAGGCCAGAGCTTGTTGAAGCTCTGTTTATAATTTCATCATTATTTTAATTTGGATCTCTGAATAGACATAGCATGTGATTTTTGTATACTGCAAGTTATTATTTGATGAAAGATTTAAGGATGCTTTGCAGAAAAAGAGAACAATTTTCATACTATAGAAGAAACTTCAATGTCAAAATAACAAGTTGGTCAACTTTGAGTGGGCTCATGAAAGGGCTGTAGAACCAGGTTGATCAATCATTAAAGCACAATACTGAAAAACTGTTTCCCTAATTATACTTCTAGACTTTGAACATGCAGTTAACATCTACACTCTTAGACTTAGCAGCTAGCAGCGCTTCTCTATGATTGTCTGGGTACCTTCAGAGTTAATTCTTGTATTGACAGATATAGTTATTAAAACAATACTCAGTAAAAAGTTCTTAATGACGTTTGTAATGGTGTCATATACTTTTTCTGAGTATTGTGACATACACATGCACTTTGCACAAATGTATTTATAGTTGATATTTAGCTGAAAATTATTTATTTCCCTAGAACTGGTCTTCATTTAGTGACAGAAGTGTAATAACAATAGATAATGGAAACTTTAGCTACTTTCTTCAGTAGCCAGGGCAGAATGTAGAAGTTTATTATTATTGTTTTTCTTGTAACAAGTCTACTCAAATCATCTGTGTATCACAACTGCATGTTTGGAACAAATTAGCTTAGCTTCAATATTCACTGATGCATTTTATTGCATAACTAAAGCCATATCTTGCAGACTTCTAAAACTTATCCTTTAACCTACTACACGCAAAATTATATTTTATGACAGTGGAAAACTATGAAATTTATTTCCGAATTATATAGCTGCTTAGCTTCAAGCGTGATGTAGTGATAATTACTTCTGAGTTGTAATTAACTGGGCAAATAAATTGTTAAATTTTAGATGCTGATAAATAGGAGAAGCTAAATAACCATAAATTGTCTGCAATATTTTAACACTAAGGAATTCTGTATGAGATAAAATTACAGCAAACACGTTTATAAAATATCAACTAAGCAGAGACTATGACACAGCAGTAAAACACATTCTCATAGAATGGTTAGAATTCATTGCAATATAAGGTATCAACAACCTCAGTATTTCAAAAATTATTGTCAGTACAGAAATTACATATGAGGAAATTTGTTCAAAGATAGATATTTCTGAAATACTTTCAACCAAAGTACAAATCACAGTTGGGAAGAAAGAAAAAAGAAACATCTATTAAATACAGAGAAGCTGATGTACATACAAAATAAGTGAATTGATGAGGCAGGGAAAGGAAGAGAAAATGAGAAGAATGGAAAATTAAAAAGGACACTTACTGGGGAAAACCACATCACTTTAAGAATCCAAATTGTCAAAGAAAAATTCACAACTAGGATGATAAGCAGGAGGAGAACAAACAGGTAGAGGCAACGCTTTCTCCAGCCATAAATTCCAATTTTGTAGACATATTCATTCTTCGGCCTCTCTAGGCTAGTGCCTGGTGTCGTCGTAGTGTATTGTTCACGTACCATCTGCTACGTAAAGGAAAAAAAAGGACTGTTTAGTTTCTTGATTTAAATGAAAATATTTGTATAATGCTCCAAGGAAATATTAAGATATAATTGTAATAGCAAGTTACTAGAAACTGGAAACTCGTATGAAGTTTTACCCGGAAAGTATTTTCATCATGTCCCAACTCAACTTACATCTTGGTTTTTGGTACACACAATGTGATGTTTTAATATATGAACTGCATCAACTGCCGTTTTCATGATGCCTGCTCAGCTGGTACTAAGAAAAAATCCAGGAGCCGTTAGTTGGGGTGAGATAAGAAAGGGTTTAATTGTGCCAAGGCAAGAGATGGTAAACGACGCGCGCGCCAGGCTGTGCCCGAGATGTTACATTTATAACAATATCTGGCCAATCCCAAGTGTGTCCACCCTATAACTTTTGGCCTGGTCCACCCCCTGGCCCGCCTCCTGGAATTGGGTTGGGGGGCTTTTTGGGACCCCCTCTTCATCATCCTTCATCATCTTCGGGGTACAGAGAGCAGAGTCACCCAATTCCTTGACTCTGTCCTGCGGTTTAGGCCAAGATACAAGCGTTCTCCAAACAAGACAGGCTTGCCTTGACAAGAGACAAAACATCTTCTACTGGATATGGGAATAGGGTTGATATGGGGAGTATGGAATGGGGTGAGAGGATTAAGGAATGTATAAACTAAGGGGTACTACGGGGAGGAGGGAGAAAGGGGTTTCTAAAATCTACTTCTATTACCTATAAAACTTATAAGGTAGAAAAATAAGAAAACCATTGGGGTTTAAGGCATCATCAGGAGGCTTAAATCCTATAAAAAATGGTAACACTTTCCTCCCATTTGTCATAATATTCTAATTCTTACATCACAAAATATTTCATGGGATCGTATCATAATCTGTGGCTCACAGAACAATATTATTTTACTGTAAAAATAGTTACGAGTGGTAACAGTACCTTGGAAGCACATGTTTAAAAAGACTTCTCCATACTCTATCCTTGACTCTAATAAAATGCATTCTCTGTGTTGCCAAACTTAACTGTGTATCAGTTAGAACGCCAGTATATATTAAGCTTCAGAATATGTATGTAAATAATGACTTCTCAATTCATCAGATATTCTTATTAAAGATATATCAACAATAAAAACATTACTTACTGGATTTAAAAAACTTCACTTTATACTATAGTTCTTAAAGAAGCGTTCTTTGAATTTAAAGGAATCTTAAAAGATTGCATTTTCTTAAAACACAAGGATATTCACTAAGTTCCACCTTTACAGCACAGAGATCACCAACAATTCAAACCATTCATTAAAGCTTACAGTTTCAGCCAAAAGAATAAAAACTCAGCAGCTGAAGCTGCTTATCAAGAAAAACAGTGGGCAATATCTGCTAATTCACACTGATAGAAAGCAAAAAAAAGCCCAACCCAGTCATGGATGTCAAAAAGAAAATAGGTTAAGTAAGATCAAGCCCTTCTCATGAGCCAGGTATGTCCACAGGCATCTTACATCCAAAACCTGGTCCACTTTACTACAATAAAATGCTCCCAAATGAAAGTGCCTTCAGAAAGGTTTCATACAAGGTCTCCTCTCAATTCTGAATTTCCTCCTATCAATGAGCTCACCATGCTCTGCTCACACAACTTTCAAAACATGATCAAATTACATCCTTGCTCAGCTGCTGAATTACCTTAAGTAAAGTTACAGAAGCTCTTTTCAAGTTTTCTACAGAGCTGCTCTGTATCTGTAACAAGCTTGTGGCTCTCAGTTCTAACCCTCATTTTAAAAAGATGTCATCTTTTGTTCCTGTAGCTTCCTAGCAAGACAGACATTGCAATGTAAGTTTACAATTGAACAGAAGTTCATGTATTATCTCTTTATATATATATCTGCAGTAGTCACCTTATTTCTGCACTTCCACTAAAAAAATAATTTAATTTGCTGTATATTTGCATTCAAAAACTAGATGAAATCATTGGCAGTTCATAATGTAACTTTGCTACAGGCATTATGTTACAATAATGTACAAGATATTGTAATTAATTTTTTTCTGTTACCAGTCTCAGTTGCTCATGGACTGTCTATATAAACCTTTTCATTGCTGAAAACAGTATAACGATTTAATAGTGAAGAATCATAGATTCTGAAATAACTTGGCTTAATATTACTGCAAAACATTGTAGTTTTACGAGATGTTACTTAATATTCACCACTTGAACTGTGTTTGTTTAAAACATTTTGTACTTCAGCTCTGTGTATTACTCAAGCACATAGTACTGATTACAGAATACAGCATAAACTTGAGTTGATACTATTTTTTTTCTGTTTTCCATGCAATTGTTTTATCATAAACCATATTACTCACACAGAAGTTGACCCTTATCTTAAATCTCCATTACCATGCTCTGCCATGAGATATTGGGATATTTATACATACAATGCTTAGACAAACCTTTACTCTTACTTCCACACAGACCTCTTCTCAACACATAACTTACAGTAACTGTTACCTGGTAACACCAAGAGATATACTTTGAGAAATAACCTGTGCAGTTCTTGCTCATGTATAGTACAACTATGTCCTGGTTCTGGCCAATTTTTGCAGTATCAAGGAGGGGCATGGCTAGGACCCTGAGGTTATCCTATACCACCTCACATCATTGCCAGTGGTGGCAAGGAGGGGAGACAGGGTCATGCTGGGCATGCTGGGCACAGGATATTGCTGGTTTTCCTGTGGTGAGCACTTGCATGTGGATCGTTCACCTTTCTTGTACACTGTTACTAGTATTGTTGCTGTTACAGTTAGTTTCTTGTCTCGTTGTGTCTAGTAAATTGTTCTTATCTCAATCCATGATCTTTACTTTTTGTACCTCTAATTCTCCTCTCCAGCCTGCTGCAAGGGGAGAAGGAGAGGGAGTGAGCAAGTAGTGCGTGGTTTGGAGTGTATCAGTGCAAACACTAAACTGGAGAATACCATTCCTAAACCATGACGAATTACATATACCCTAATACAGGGTACCCAGCTTCTTACTGTTTTCTTCATTACACATACTTGTTAAGTGTCAGTTGAACAAAAAATAAGATAGATGACAGCTACAGAAATTTCTGTAGTAACAGAAGCCCTCATCACAAGACAGACTGCTTTGCCAGTTCATTGTGTTGCTGTTTCCTACATTTTCAAGGTAAATTTTGCAGGAGAAGCACCATTTGCCAAAGAATTTGCCAATTAATTTTCACATCTTCCAGTTTTACGCAGCCTCATCACAATGGTCTCTGATGTTGGAATTCATCTCACAATTCAGCATTGAATATCTGAGCCAGTCAACCTAGGGATTCCCTTTATGGTCAATGGAGATAGATAAACCTGCTGGGAATTATTTGTCTGACTTATTTTAGAGGTGAATTTTAGAAATGCAATGAACTGCACCTTAGATGGGTTTAACTTCTCTTCATCAAAAGAGAAAGAAAGCAAGCATGGGATGACTTTCTCATATGTATATACCTGCATGTTTTAGACATTCCAATCAGAATGATTTCCAGAAGCATGTAATTTAACAATAAGATAGGATTCCTGTTCTTCTCTGTTCCATTTTTACACTGTTGTAAAATGTTTATTCTGCGAGTTGAGGGTTTTAAACATAATGCATTATGTACTGCTGTTTAATGAGGTGAGGTCAAAATCCATTACACATTTTACCAAAAAGCCTATGAGTTTTGCAATTGTCTTCAGCCCTTGAGAAATTCCACAGGGGACATCTCCCAGCACAGCATCATTCCCTGCATGAATTATTTTCTCCTAACAGAAAACAGTTTTGCTGTTCCTGAGCATTATTAATACTGCCAAAAATTGCTTTGGTCCTAGTAAATGGGCAATGCTGGCCTAGACAACTGAATGCTTTGAAAAGGATTAAGCTTTTCTCCTTAATATAATATTTCACGATTTTTAAGAGAATTAGTGGCCCAATAACAAGTAATTACAGCAGAAATCCTTTAAGAATTGATGCCACTGGACTGCTTCTTTTGGGAGAATCAGCTTTCCACATTACAGACTTACACAGGAAAATCACACAGGAAAATAATCTCAGACCTGTCTGGAGAAGTCAGAGAGAAATAATTTTATGTGTTTGGGATGTTTTACAAAGCTGGGCTGAAAGGAAATCCTTAGATAGGTAGCTCTCATAGTTGGCTTGTGAAGTCTGCCAGGATTCAAGATAGATTCTCAGAACAAAAACAACAGATATTTAGCACTATGATAAAAAACGTGATTTGTAAGTGGAAACCCCATGAAACTGTAAGTTGGTTGTGCAGGAACAAAGTAAACAGATGCCAAGAAGGAAGTGGCTACTTAGACACCCAAATGTACACAAGTTAGTTGAAGAAGCAAGAAATCTGCAGTATGAACAATGACTTTGGTAACTGTTATCTTTATTTTACAAGGAAGCAGCCCACAGCGACTAAGAGTAGGAACAGTACTGAAAACTTACAGTGAAGATAAAATAGCAATTTAGTTTCAGAATGAAAATTCTTACACCTTTAAAATGGGCCAGGAAAACATCTTATTTGCATCAGGTCAGCAGTATGACAATAAACTAAAGTCTACTACTTAATTGGGAGAGGAATTTCTTGGTGTTCCTATTCAAGGGCCCCCACAATCAGAAGTCAAATAAGACTAAGGTCAATTACTTGCATATTTCTTATATATTTTTGTATATTTGGCCATAATTCATGGAATTGAGTTCTATCATGATAGTTTGCTATTTAGAAGTATTTTCTAATTTTCATAATCTATTTTACTGGAATCCATTTAAATCCAATTACTTCTTGCCTCTTTGCTGATTTAAACCAGATACTGAGTGCTAATTAGCTGTCAAAAGATTTGTTAAAGATTTTAAATGATAGATAAAACTTTTAAATTAGTACACTGTAGGTGTTGAGACCATGTGAGATTTCTCATGTGTTCAGGTATTACTTGTATGTATTGCATGTAAGGCATGAAATTCATGCCTATAGTAATACATATAAGTCACTGATGAAAGAGCTGTATGTTCTTTACATTGTACTAGTAAAGCTGCCCTCTAAAAATATGTAGCCATGACAGTACATTTCGTCAGCTCTATTCCACCCTTTTTCACACAAGACTTAGAAACTGGCCTGTGTCACTTGCATGACTTAGAGGCCCAGGAGATTTTTTTTATTAATACCGAGATATTGAAAAACTGCCCATCAATAATGTTACTGTTGGACGTAGCTTAGGTTGGGCATCAAGTTCGAGAAGCTATTCTGACAGTATATTCATTTAAGACAGTTTTGTTTTTAAAAAGGAATTTACAAACTTAGCTGTAAGCCTGTTTGGGAAAGCAGGCCTGAGTAGAAGGTTGTTAATCATATTTTCAGGAATGACTTATTTGTAGGAAACACTGAAGACCGAATACTATTTCAATTAAAATAAGCAATCTAAGTTTAATTCAACTGTAAAAATATGTTTTCACCATTTTTGTTCATAAATTGTTATTTTCATGAACTTTAATAAAATTCTCCTTAATACACAGTTCAGAACTGTATTGCTCAAGTACTTTGTCATTTTGTCATATTTCTAATCTAATAATAATACTAGATTAGAAAACATAATTTAAATATAAAACTACTTAGTTGGTTAATCCTAATAACTATCTGTCATACCATTAATAATTAAATAATTATTAGCATTTTATATTTTTGGGCTGTTTCCAACTGTGTTGGGATTTTCAGCAAAGAGACACAAACCTTAACACTCAATAGAACCTTTTCAAATCAGAATTAAGAAGAGCTGGTGAGATTTCATGGAGAAATTTGCACTACTGGTGATCATACTACATACGTTCTTCTGAACAGTCATCAGTGTTTCTACTCTTCTCTCTTTACATGAAATATATTTATTCATATGCAAGAAAATTCACAATGAAAGAGGTGATAGAGCTAAAATAAAACAGATTAGTAGAAAGACCATTTTAAACACTAAAACTAAATTCTTGTGCCTTTATAAACAAACTGTAAACTGAAATTAACCTGTCAACTCAGTCAAGTGAGAACTCCTTTTACGATCTGCATATGGTATCTTCATGGAACATTATGTTCATTAATGGTATTATTATATAGTATGAACATCAGAAGTACACTAAGACTTGACACTTTGGTGGCATTCAGGCATGCACACTTTTGTCTTTGGGGAATCAGTCAACTGATTAACCAACAGAAAAGGTGCAATTGGAGTATTTTCCTGACAGATGAAACACAGTTGGAGCAATCCCATTGTTTAAAGAAAAAGATGGAAAACCTTTGGAATCCAAATGGAAAAGATTTCAAGACAAAAACAGAAAGGCAGGGAAAACTTAAACTCTCATGACTAGATGAAAATTTTCCAATTCCTCTCAACCCTCTCTCATTCCATCGTATTGTACTTCATTTTGCCCAACCTTGCTTTGTGAAATTTTTGTATTATATGGAATATTACAGTTGGAATTGTAAACTAGTGTCATCAGCTAAAAAGAGCTGGGTCCTTGCAGCATAATTTGAGGAAAACAGCAAAGAAATTCATATGGCCTAGTTAACTGTTTTTATACCCTGCAGTGCACATTTACATAATAACTGTGGTATAGGCACAATTAACAGTTTTGCACATTTTAAGTCCACTGCAACAGCTGAAAGGTAGTCATGGACAGCATAGGATTACGGTATATAACTATTAATATTATATAACTATATAAAACAATTATATTACAATTATATCAATATTATTATATTAATAATATAAATTTAATATGCTATATTAAAATTATTATTTGTCTAATATCTATTTTTGAATCTCATTTACAGTAAAAATGTTTTTTAAACTTTGTTTTTTATCTTTCAACTTGATCTGGAGCTTGTAGAAAGAGACAAGAATCTGAACAGCCCCCCTGTAATCCAGAAGGAAACAGTTAGTGACTACTGAGCTGCTTGGATCCCCACAAGTCTATGGGACCAGATGGGATCCACCCAAGGGTGATGAGGGAGCTGGCAGAAGAGCTCGCCAAGCAGCTCTCCATCATCTATCAACAGTCCTGGCTCACTGGGGAGGTCCCAGATGATTGGAAGTTGGTGAATGTCACACCAATCCACAAAAAGGGCTGCAAGGAGGACCCAGGAAACTACAGGCCCGTCAGCCTGACCTCAGTGCCTGACAAGGTTATGGAACAGATCATCCTAAGTGCAATCACACAGCACCTACAGGATGGACAAGGGATCAGACCCAGCCAGCATGGGTTTAGGAAGGGCAGGTCCTGTCTGACCAACCTGATCTCCTTTTATGATCAGGTGACTCGCCTGGTGGATGAGGGGAAGGCTGTGGATGTGTGTATGTGGACTTCAGCAAAGCCTTTGACACTGTCTCCCATAGCACACTCCTGGAAAAACTGGCAGCCCATGGCTTGGACAGGGGCACTCTGTGCTGGGTTAAGAACTGGCTGGAGGGCCAGGCCCAGAGAGTGGTGGTGAACGGTGCTGCATCCAGTTGGCAGCCGGTCATTAGTGGTGACCCCCAGGGATCAGCGTTGGGCCCAGTTCTGTTTAATATCTTTACTGATGATCTGGATGAGGGGATTGAGTCCACCATCAGCAAATTTGCAGATGACACTAAGTTGGCGGGCAGTGTCAATCAGCCGGAAGGCAGGAGGGCTCTGCAGAGGGACCTGGACAAGCTGGAGAGTTGGGCTGATTCCAACGGGATGAGGTTCAACAAGGCCGGGTCCTGCACTTTGGCCACAACAACCCCATGCAGCACTACAGGCTGGGAACAGAGTGGCTGGAGAGCAGTCAGGCAGAGAAGGACCTGGGAGTTTGGATCGACAGGAAGTTGAACATGAGCCAGCAGTGTGCCCAGGTGGCCAAGAAGGCCAATGGCATCCTGGTCTGGATCAGGAACAGCGTGGCCAGCAGGTCCAGGGAAGTGGTTCTTCCCCTGTACTCAGCGCTGGTGAGGCCGCACCTTGAGTACTGTGTCCAGTTCTGGGCCCCTCAGTTCAGGAAGGATACTGAGGTGCTGGAGCAGGTCCAGAGGAGGGCAACTAGGCTGGTGAAGGGACTCAAGCACAAGTCCTATGAGGAGAGGTTGACGGAGCAGGGGCTGTTCAGCCTGGAGAAGAGGAGGCTCAGGGAAGACCTCATCACTCCCTACAACTACCTGAAAGGAGGTTGTAGCCAGGTGGGGGTTGGTCTCTTCTCCCAGGCAGCTATCAGCAAGACAAGAGGGCATGGTCTCAAGTTGTGCCAGGGGAGGTTTAGGTTAGATATTAGAAAGAATTTCTTTACAGAGAGGGTGATCAGACATTGGAATGGGCTGTGTATTGGATTCTCCATCCCTGGAGATTTTTAAAAAGAGACTGGATGTGGCACTCAGTGCCATGGTCTAGTAACTGCAGTGGTAGTGGATCAAGGGTTGGACTTGATGATCTCGGAGGTCTCTTCCAACCCAGCTGATTCTATGATTCTATGATTTATTTTCCTCTTTAACATAGTCCCAAAACATTAATCAGGTTGAATAAAAAATAAATTACTCCCACCAGAATCAAAAGACCAAGCAAAAATACTACACAGATTCTTTTGCAAATTATTTTTAAATTTTGTGTACTTTACTAATGTTTTAAGAAGTAGTTAGTTGCTGGTATGAGAAATCCCACGTTTTTCATGTAAAATGCCTGAAAGTGTTTTAATTAAAAAAAAAAAGAAAAAGTTAATCATCTCTCTCTGAAATTCAGTCACCATTACAGGTAAGCTTCCTTGAGTGACCCTGAGTACTGCAATGTAAAAGAAAAATTAAAATATCACAATTACTTTCCTCAGATTTCCAACATATATGTTACTCTGTCTTGTATAACAAACAGTCTTTTCATGAGCACAAAGAACTTAGAATAGCTGATGTAGAACTGATTGGATCACAACGTGGGTGAGGCTACTGACATCATGGAGCTCTTATTACTGTTACAAGATTTTTGAAATTATCCTTTAAGAAGAAAGAAAAGAGCAGTCTGTACAGCCATTGTTTTCACTTAACAATGAAAGACTAAGATCCATTAATGGTGTCAAGGTCATTTAAGTGTTTCCTTATTTACTGTTCTTAGTGTAATGAAATTCCATAGTTTCAGCATGCAAAACACTGTCTTGTCCTGTTGAACATCATTCACTGTTTTGCAACAGGGTGTATTACTACAAAGACATTTTAAAATGTTAAACCTACATCAGATAATTAATCTCTTCTTAGTTATGAAGTTTTTATTCTCCAACCCCTTTGAGTAGGGGCCTTGAGTAGGTGATAAAACTGCAACAGTGACCAATTTGCTTTGATGAACCTGCTTGTGAAATAAATGTTGCCCTCTGAAGTCCAATACATTTTTCCCCCATAGAAGTTGCTCTTCAAGGTGATTTATTTTTTCCTTGAAGGACTGCAAGTGCACCAGATACATAATGTACTGCAGTCAGTATCAGAACAGAAATAATTGCAGAGCCTTCTGGCTCTAAGGCTTCTCTCTCTAAAGCAGAAGCCAGAGTAGATTCATTCCACTAGACCCCTCTTTTTTTTTAATTGTGCATTTAACAAAGTGTTTATAATTAGGCTAGGTATAAATTAAATTACTCAAAATATGAGTCATTAAAGTCTTAGTAAAGGTTTTCAACTAATATAAACAGAGAAAATAGAAAGAGACTGCTTAATCTGCATTTTTGATCCTCTACAGTGACAGAAGACAGGATTTTGTTATGAAATGATGGTGTGCCCATGTTACTGCATTCAATTATTCATGAGGTGATGCTAGATAGTCTCTGATTCATCATATAACAATTTTCCCAGAACAGAATCACAGAATCAAAAAACATGAAAGTTGGAAGGTACCTCTGGAGATCATCTAGTCCTATTCCCTGATCAAAGTGGGGTTAACTGGCATGAGAATTGGTTATTTATTCAAAATAAAGGTGCAACCATACTTTACTAGGAATAAATTTTCTTCAAAAACTCCTTAGCTCAGCATACAGCAATAGCTCAACTGAAAACGTGAATTCCAGTGAACTCCCAAACTTCAAACTGCTTTCAGGTTTTCCAGTCTACAGTAGCTACACACAATGGGTTCAGAAGTCATGCAAATACTGATAGCAGTGAGCACTTGGGGACTGACACTAGCGTAATTTTCAGCCTTCACTCCCTGAGTTGGTGCATGTTCTCCCCTCTCTTACTCATAATGATGAACAAGTCCACAAGGAAAGAATTAAGATTTCCGCTGCAGAAGAAGGAAAGATGGTGAGAGAATGGTGTGACACAGTTAGCAGAGTAAGAGGAAAAGGCAACTCCTATTGCTTATTCTGGGAATGTATGCCTGAAATTAAGTAAAGGATTTCCTTAGTCAGTACCTCAGGAATACCTTATCCACAAACTGAAGCCTGAAAGTTAAACATAGTAATTCACACACATATATTACTTTAGTTTATAAGAATTTTAACAGTTCTGCACCTTAGCAGTATCTTTCAAATGTCAGAATGAATTATAGAGGGATGACTATCCATTGCTTTCACATTATTTTTTTCATGTATGAGCAGAAATAAGAATGAAATAGGAATGCGGAAAATGCCACTGTTAAAAAAGTCATCTTTCTTGGTAGTGCTAATAAGCCTGTTCTCTATAATTAAAACCTCAAATGTATTCACAAATGATAAATAATACATCATACACTGTTAAAAAAATCCCACAATAATAAATACCCTTCTTAATCAATAAAACATATTTTAACATGGAAGTTACAAAATAAAAACAAAGCCTAGCAAAAAATTTGACATTTCAGACATTTAATGACATTCAAATTTTTACTCTTAATACCATATTTTTACACTCCAAGCTGTTGTATCTTCAAAAGTAAAACATTCAGACCTGGTAGGAAGTGCCAGAGAAAAAATAAGGACATGTGAGTCTACTGTTCATTTCCAGGACTGCTGTACAGAACAATTCCTGTATTCTCAATTATACATTAAACTCTATACTGTCCTCCAAAGAAAAACTCTTTCACTTGGATTTATAATATCATTGGCAAGTCCAGAAAATTACAGTACTTGGGAGACAACTGCAGAAAATAAATATTTTTAAGACATTCCCTTTATTCTTTAAGAAAAACTGTTTCATATTGCATTACAATGGACTAGGAAGATGTCCACAATACCTTTGGAAGCCTAAGCTTATGGGAAATTATTCTATTCAATGAGTGATCCAATACAGGAATTCTTAGATGTTACAAACGGCCACAAGACATGAGGACCGGTCCTTACTACATCTCATCATGAAGCAGGTCAGACATATTGTTGGAACAGATAGGACATCTTTTATGAACACAGTAATAATACTCTGAAACAAATTTGGAATTTGTGTTGGAAGGTAACTGTTTCATCTAGGAGGACTGCTGAGAAAGAGCAAACTCAAAGCCCAGTTTATGCTCATCACTTTAGTCAGCAGCAAAGATGAAACTGAAATTAACAACAGGGTACAAAAGGGAATAAAAAGAGTTTAGGGTAGAGGACCTGTGTATGTTTGCTATTGCTTTCAGCTGTGTCTAAAAATCCTTTAAAAACAGCAAAGAAACAGTGAAAGCTTAATGAATAATTTTTACTATAAACAGAAGTAGTGATGAGGCCTAGTTCTATATATATTTGTACATTTTATTCTTCAAGTATTGACATCAGTGCAGTAATCTTGTTACTTCTGCTCTCTCTGAGTCCTTTATAAAAATTTCCTGAGCCAAATATAACACACATCAGTACTAGCTAGCTTGAACTGTGTGTTCTGACCCAGTAGATACTATTCACATGCCAAGAGAATGTAGCAGAACAGTCTTCCTTCAATGAGGGCATGATTTCATAAGAAACTTCCACTAACATTGAAAAAAAACTTCATTACCCTGAAAACCTCTATGCGTTTATTTTATCATACTCATATTTGACTGCAAAGTCAAAAGATGGGGAGGGGTAGAAACTTTGAGGTGAATAACAGTAAGTTGAATTCTGTCAGCTTAATTTTTCAAAAAAAGAAAATTCAACCAGAATAAAATACCAATAGACAGCAACAATTTACAGAGTAATATTTTACATAGCTTTTACAAACAGATTTTATTTTAAAATATATAACTTTTTCACAAGAATGAAACATTTGATAAATAACAAGATCCAATATTCAACAATAATAGAAAACATAATGACTGATGTAGTCAGAATTATTTTTTAAATTTTGTTTCAGTTGCTTTGTGTTACTATATCCTACTAGATCTATCTATATAGATAGTTCTCTATATATCTAGTAGGATATCTACTAGATATATCTATCCTACTAGATCCCAGTTGATAACAACAAATTGACCTATACAAATAATCAAAGAATATTTTTTATGTTTATTCTCTTATATGTGAGTTTAAAACCATAAAAGGGACTACATTGGAGCAGATCAAAGTCCATTTAGCTCAATAGCCTCTCCTTGATAGTGACTAAAAGATGATACTGATGAAAGAATGGAAGCCTTCTTTCAGATCTCCATCATACTGTTTTCTCTCCGATCCTGGTAATTTCTTTCCTAGGTTGTGTTGTCCAGCTTGTGTGAAAGCAGTGCTATTCGTTTTGTTGCACTTACTACCTTCCTCTTAACCTAGTCAGTTCAGATATGGGGGAGGAACAAAAACAGCACACAGGACTCAAAAAACATAAATTATGGAGTTGAACTCTACTGCTTCCCCATGAATTCTGAATGTTTCATTTTACGGTAATTCGTGGGCACTGAACTGGTGTCAGTGCATAATACATCATAACTCCAGGATCTCACTACGAAGTAAATAGTTCAGATACTATCACTTTGCATTTGAAGGCTTTTTTCCCCCATGCGCAAAACTCTACATCTACCTAGCTTGAATTTGATCTGCCATTTTCACTTCTGATCACTTAGTCTTGAACTACCCTTCAGCAAAGTCAAAAAAGATGCAACCTGCATAGGCAACTGCCAGGTGATGATCACTGGAGAGTTCCTTTATCAAGAGACAGTGGCACCCATCTGCTGACTTGACTTTGATGTCTTGGAAGTTCTGCTGCTTAATGAGTGATCAGAGATGGGATATTGCAGAGACTTCTGAGACTTATCAAGCCCTTGCTGTTCATAACAGGGGCAGCAATGATACTCCTATGGCTCAACAAATGAAGAGTGATTATAGAGATCTGAGGGAGTGGTAAAGGGTTTAAGGACCAGCTGGTTTTCCCCTCAATCCTTTCAGGGAAAGAGAAAAGGAGTTCTTAAAGGAGTGGACATATCCTGCATGCTAATAGCTAATACTTAACTGGTGTCACAGGCAGAGTTTTGGCTTTTATGACCACAGGAGAGTTTTTAAGGATTGAGAACTATTGAGAAGAGATAGGATCCATCTGACCAAGCTGGGCAAGAGCATCATTGCTAACTTAAAGAGAAAAGCATTAAATTAGGTACACCAGGAGAGGGTTGCTATACCCTTAAGAGAAGTGAATTCACTGGGGGCAGCAAAGAAGCATCCAGACGACCATATGATGGAGAAAGCTCTTTCCCTTTCCTTATAAAAACAGCATGACTGTGGCCCATCTGCAGTGTCTGTTCATGAATGAATACTGCACAGAAAACAAGAGCAATCAGAAGTTCATGCACAACTGCAGACCAATAATCCCACTGGAATTACAAAAATATATTGGATAGCCTGTATGACTAGAATGCTGGAATGGATGGATACGTGCACTGAGGAAAGAAAGGCTGGTAAGGCAAGGAGGAAGAGGGTTGTGTTGTGTGTATAAAGGGCTGAGACAAATGTATACAGTTTTGCTTTGAAACAGAAATGAAGGCATTCAGGACGTTATGAGAAAGACCAAAGGAGACGTGCTGTTCTGCTAAGTCTCCTACAGCTCCCTAATTGAGCATACAGAAGGAGGGACTTTTGGATGATTTCCAGAGGCTTCTTCCAATCTAAATTAATCTAGGTTTCTGCAGCCTTTAGAGCTGGCCTTTTATCATCAACAGTATTTATTTCTGTTTTGTTTTTCTTTTTCAGAGGTCTTTATTGAACATCTTCTGATTTTGAATATTACTATATACTTTACCTACACGTCCCCTGTAGATAAGCTCCTTCTATAGTCCTTTTATTCTGGAATAGATCCTTTGATGAGTAATCATAAAGTGGAGTTATATCACAGAAAGTGCTCCAGTTTCTTCCATACTCAAGAAAAACACGAAAAAATTAATTTTTCTTAGTCCTTATATCCTTCTCCAACCACTCTTTTTAGAGTCTTATTCATTTACCATACAAACTAGCTGGTAGGTTTTGGCCATTCTCATGTTCGAGGAAAGACTTCTCATCATTCATGTTGTTCACTGTTCCTCAAACATTTTTTGCCAGTAGTACTGATTTTGGATTTAACATGCCTGAGCTCATGATCTTTTGGGAAATTCTTTTGTTTCCCTTAATCTGCTGATTTGCCATACTGAGTTACTTTTGCCTTCTCAAACTTTTTTTCATGGAGAGCATATATCCTGATCTGTCCTTCCAACATAATTCTCTTAAATATTTTCTGGGATGCTTTCAGCTTACCTTCTGGCAAATACCTTCATTCTTATATAGTTATCTTTGAACCTAAGCACAATTTACACGTGGATTTTTGACTTCAAATGTACCCACTGAACACATTTTACATTGTTGACATGCATAATCAAATACCTTATTCTGTGTTGGAAAGAGAATGAACCTAAGTTAAATGTTAGATTAAGTTTTGCCAATATTAAATATTGGTAATTTTGTATTGCAATAACATCGTTTCTTGAAGAACAGGTAATCTGTATTAAACGTGATTTCACAAAAAATATTTTGCCTCTCAACTTCAGTTCACTTATTTTTCCAAACGACAAACAGAATCTGCTGTGTTTTTGACTGCAATTTAAAGTGTTTCAAAGGAGCTAACCAGTTCTAATATGCATCACTGTAGTATTTCTAATAATAGTTAAAAACCCCTGTCTTCTCTAAATAAACATAGTAAAGTCACACTAATTTCAATTGAAAAAATATTCCTTCATAAAAGGAGAAATAAAAACAATGTCATAATTTTAAGAAATAGGGAATCTGGATGAATAGGTCAAAGAATAAATCAATAGACTTTTGCATGGTATACAGTTTTAATTTATTTTAGGAGTATTTGTTAAGCACACAGCTTATTTGGAAAGAACATTTAAGAACTCCCTTTAAGTTATCACATTCAACCTTTTATTATATCAGGTCAGCAGTAATACTCCTAACCTGGCTGATTAAGTAGAATTTTGACTCCTTTAGAGTGGTTTCTATGTCTCTGGGTGCCATGGACATTTAGAAAAGTTTATTTGAGTATTTGACAAAATGGATACATCTCATGTTTGTATTGCCATTTAAATTGCTGCTCTCAATTACTTGTTTTTGTTTTGTTCTGTTAGTTATGCCTTGGATGCTCTCCATTACTTTTAATTCCTCCTTTATTGTCAATGTACAGTATCGTAAGAAAAGAAAGAATCATAAAATTTTACTTTAACACATGCTAAAGTTAAACTTCGCAGACAACGGGATCTGGTAGTTTGTCAGTTTGAGTTGCAGCAAAAATTAGGTTTCTGTGTACAAAATTTCATTTCTTAAGGGCCATTAAATACAAATAAGAATTGTTTTTGTGGCCTTCAATTTTCCTTCCCTGGAGACAACACCAGAAATCTCAAAACACTGGTAGGCATAAACTTTTAAAAAATTTTTTTGTCATTTGTCATGCTTTTTCTGGTTGTTTATATACTTAGAAGTGTGACGCATAGGCCAGAATTGCAAAGCTAACTCAGGGGAGGAATGGGAAAATAATCTTCACTGGTGTTGCTGAACACATCAAAAGACTTGAAATTCTTTATAAAAGTGAAGAAAAAGCAATCCTTCTGATGGAGATAAATCATGAAAGAATCTCTGCTGTCATAATCTTGTGTGGATGTTTACCAGACAAAGAATAACTTCCAATACTTTAAAAAAAAAAGGCAACTACATATTTTTGTTTAAAAACACTTTTTTAAGTAAAAACGACATTTTTATTTTCTATGTGTCTGATAGAAGAGCTTTCCTATCACAGAGTAATGATTACCCACAGCAGGGCCAAAATTTATCTTGTAGAAATACTGTTCCTATTGCAAGTCTTGCTACGAGAGAGCTTTTTGCAAAAGTCCTTTAACATTATCCTCAGTGTTGTTCACAGCAAAACTATTTCATGTTGTCAGTGCTGGCTAGAGGTACTGTCTGTGAGAGCAAAAAGAAACAGCTCTATTTAAGTACATAAAGTCATATGCATTGGCATATTCTCTTTTTCCTCATTTTGCTGCTACTTTTATGAAAGTGTTACTTCCAGGTAGAATGCTGTTGTGTCTTTAGAGGCATACTTCCAGTTCATACAGTAGACTTCAGCCCAATTACAAAACAGATAACTCCTTTTTGTGGTGTTTTCCTGTGTTGGTTGTGGACCTTGAAAAGTAGCTTATTTAGCCTTGATAAATGATTTCACATAATAAATGGAATTATACTTCTATTCTGTGAAGCTTCCTTTTTTTTTATTTCAATAGTGAAATAAAAATACACAAAAGAAATAAGGAATAGAACTAGATGTAGAGGCTAGAGATGAAAATTAATCCTCATGTTTTCCCCTCCTAATTCAAGTGATGGATCACATGTATGCTTTAAAAAATATGATAATTTGTATCTAGAAAGTAACAATTGTAACTTTTTTGACAAGTCACTTGGAAGTAAACTAAGAATTCAAATTCACTTTCCTTTTCTGTAGAAGGGAAACAAAATGCTTTCCTATGTATACTGTGTCTCATTACATACTTTAAACCTCTGCCATATTCTGATGAATTTTAAATGTCAAAGACTACGAATTGATGTGATTCTGTTGCATTGCAGTCTTGGTCATAACAACTTTATTACTCATCTTTACTTACACAGGGGAAAACCCAGTTAATTTAAATGTGTATTAGACACATAAGGAAATCATCAAAAGACATGTACTACAGAAGCCTTTTTTGGTGATGTTGACTCCAGCTGTTTAGGTAGCAACCAATTCTAAGTTTCTTCAGCAACCATGACAAAGTAATAATGCAATGCAAGAAACACAGAAGATGAAGAACATGGAAATATGTATAAATACTGTTTTTGACCAGTATAACCCTTCCTGGACTAAAAACCTATAGGAAAGACATAGCTGATCTTTCAGATAGCTGTAAAAACAAATGAAGCACAAACAAAATCTGAAGTACATGTTAAGTATGCACGCATTCCAAGATAAACTAGAAGCAAAATCTCTTATTTGACATAACATACACACTCCCTGTATCTCAAAGTAGATTTTTTTCATACAAAGTATTTAATCCAAATGGAAATCAGCAGGTACTATTAAAATTCTTAACTTCCAATTAAAGTTGGTTTACTGATGTAAATCAAATAGTGTAATCTGAAATGTAAGATTTATTTTTGGCATATGTCTTCATTTTAAAGATTCTAATTTGAGTAACTGGAAAGCAATTCCTATTTGGATCAAATAAGAAGTCCGTTATCTTCTCCAGAAAGTATGTCTGTAGCTTCTAAAGTTATTCTTTAGGCATACACAGGAAAAGATGTTCATAGAACACAAGTATAACTTGCCTTTTTAAACTCCAGTTAAACATTGTTCCTCAAATTTAGACAGTAGTGCCTGACACATCAGTTTTTGTTGCCTGAGATATTACCAGAGAAGCAACCCACAACATTAAAAAAAAAAAAATTAAAAAAGGAATGATATAACAGAAAAGTCTAATAACAATATCGGTATGCTATTTGCTATCTATGCATCCGCTGCAGTATTATTTGCAATTATGACCATAAATAATGAGCAAGAGACTAGCTCCAGAGCTTTGAAATTTTTAACCATGGTTTCTGAAAACAAATGAAAGGCATTAAGAACAATTCCCTAAACTGTTCCTTGTAGGCCCAAAGAAAACTGCAGCTCATGCTGAAGTACTGGTTCTGATATGCAGTTTTGTGTCTTTTGTGCATGCTCTCAGATCACTTACTACATGCACTGTAGGATGAATTAGGGCCCTATTTCAAGAAAAAAACTTACTTCACTGTGTAGGTATCATTAATCCTGAAAACTGCTTTACTGACTAACAAAGCCTTTACTTGGAAAAGTAAGCTTCACAACAGCATAAATAAGAGGTACCACATATGTTCAAAAAGATCCTCACATGTTTGGCAGATGAGGTCTATTGTTGGTCAGAGGCAGGCAGCGAAGAATTTATATTTTCATTAAAGCCCTCTGATAATTGTCCCTACAACACATGAACATATCACTAATCCCAAAACAGCGGTGGTGACTTCTCATGCAAAGATTTCTCCAGGAAGAGAAAGAGCTGCAAATTAGGCTTTCTTAAACTCAAATTCGCAAGAAGTATGCCAGTTTCTAATGGCAAAATAAAGATAACTGATGCTAGATCTTAGTTTCTGCAGGTTATTCTAGTCCAGGTTTGCAGATGATTTGAACTGTTCTCTAACATCTGGGGAACTAAACTCTATGTAGGATAGATTTCGATTCCTTACATGGCAGTCAAAGAACAATCTTAGACATTTCTGGAAGGTAACCATGCATCAGAAAAGCTTTAGTTCAATATAAGAACTACTGAGAGATTTTTGTTAGCCTCAAGTGTACAAAAGCAAAGAGTGTCCTCAAGACTTTAGAATCTATTTTTCAGTTTAAAGAAAGTGCTGGGTGAATTCAGCTGAAATTTAAAATAATTACCAGAATGTTGAAATCTATTTTTGTAGGGTAAAATTGTCTTGTGTTTCTAATTTCTTTTTAGCTGTGAATTAACAAAATATGAAACCAGACATTTCCAAAAAAGAAAAAATATCCACATTATAATTTAAATGCAGTAAAAAAAATACTGTGAGTAGACATTTGGGGATAAGCGAAAAGTGGTAAGTTGAGAGTACACTCAGGAAACAAAACATAAGATGTATAAGCGGAGATTGTAAAATACGGGGAGAAAGTACTAAGGGAATGCTGAAGAAAGTAAAAAAAAAAAAAGGAAAAGGTAACAAAAGATTGAATATTCTGATAATGCAGAGGAATAGAGGTTAATTTGCTTTCTGCTGCCTTTGTTTTAATTATTTTGCATTCTAACCATTTATATGCTTCCCTTACTAAACAATCCTAAATCAAAGCTTATTTCTAGATAGTTTTTTGAATGCTAGCTTTGAATTTTTTCCTGAGTTAAAGCTATATGTTACTAGGTACCTGAGGATTTCTCATACAGGAAGACAGTCATATTAATTTTCTTAACTTAAATAGTATTTTAGATGTTTTCCATAAGGGGATATGGCTTTGTCATCCTTAAACATGACTAAAATCAAGAAAAATAAATCATCGAGTATGAATCACAACACTATCAGTTCAACAGATAAAATTACTAGTTTAAAACGAAAAACAAAATTAATGAAATATAAGAATATATATTTTAAAAAGTAAGTACACTTACAGATCGTGAAAGTTGTTACTGACAGAATTTCAATGAAATATACAATTCAGAAAGAATGTGGGGTACTGAGATAAATACAGAGGTTTCATTGAATATAGCTTACAAATGGTTTCCTCTCTGTTATGACAATACATTAATAGTCTTATACAACTGTAAATATAGGAAATGCATTTCTGCTTTTGGAAGCATTATCTTCACAGATGTATTGAACATAATTATTAAATGACTCATGAAATAATGCAGAAGGAAATACACTACTTTGTAATGCAGTTCTGTGTTTAAGCAAGATAGCAGTTTTCAGAAGCCTTCCTCAGCACTTTCATTAAATGGAAAATACCTACTATTACAGAACAAAACTGAAAGAATGTTACAGGGAAGAAAAGTGTTTGGGCTAAAAGAAAAATCCTTTATTATACCAAACAGTAGCGCAGAAAATTAGATAAGTTTTTTGGTGTATGGGCCCTTCACCAGGTCTATTTGAGCATTTGAGACTAGAAAAATAGCCTGAAAATAGTGTAGGCAACATAGGACTACCACATCCTACCTTGGTCTTGCTGGCTGTCCTACAAAAATTTAGGCTCTGCCTCCACAAAATTCTATGCCACATACTACATAAAACTTGGCTCTGGGTACCCTCTGGGTGAACTTGCATCACTTTAGCCCTCATCAGAACCAGAACATATGCTAGAAGTCTTGGGATGCAGTACGAAGGCACAATGCATATCAGGATACTATTACATGAGTGTGGAGAGAACCAAACTTGACAGTGCCTTCTCTGCCTCATCCATGCTGACTTTTGGGATTGTTTCCCATGCTCACTCTCTTGTTTGGCACTCAGGCCAAACGTAAATCAACCTCTTCTTCCTTCACATATTGAAATCTGTCTTATCATTTTATTATCCCTACTGTGAAAACTCTCACTCAGGCAACCTTTTCTGCCAGTCTCCCAAATATCCTCCTGTGACCTTTCAGGCCTAAGGGAATGTTGATATTAAAATAATACACTTTGTTGCTTTTTTGGCTTTAAGCTCTGAATCTATCCGTTTCCTTCCTTGTATTTCCAAGTAAAATTCAAGTCAAATATTACAGTTAATTCTCAGTGATTTGTGGGAACTTTATGTGGCTAGAGAATACTGCTAGCTACCAATCTCCCATGTTTATTAAACTGTGATGACCACCTCCTCCATGAAATCTGAAACACTGCAGACTGGATCAGCTAGTAAGACAACCAGAGGACTAATCAAGACCAGGAGGTAAATAATAATAACAACAGTATAGGGAATATTCCAGAAAATCTGAACAAATTCTGAGAAACCTAGGAAAAAAAATAAGCTGCAATGAACCTCTGAAGATCATCTATTTCAGTTCAAATCTGGACTGGAACAGGCCTTTGGATGGAGCTAGCTGTCTCCAGCTTTGCTAATGTAGCTTGGTCTGTGGTTAGGGTCCCCTACCATGGTTGTGCTCTGCTGACTCAGATTCATTCCAGAGCATTTATTTTTTGATACTCTTCCACTTTATTCTGCTTTCAGCAGTCTGGAGTCACCAGAACATGTTTTTTATTTAATTATTACTGCTCCTCACTTCAAACTCCTTTTCCTCAAAACTGAGGAAATGGGGTGCAGTGGAACTTTTCAGACGTTTCATTCCATCAGCAGCCATGCCTGACTAATGTTGCATGTTCCTCACAGACAGGTCTAACGGCTTGGAAATTCAATGTAGGACTTGCATGAAACTTTAACATGAAACAGAGGCTGCTGTACTCTACAGTCAGCTTTTTCTGAAAGCCACTAGTATCCAGAACTAAGAAGGCAATGATGCAAGAAGGCTGTATAAAATTTAGTATCTGCCACTCGCACTATGAGAAAACATAAGGTGAAGCAGAGGTACTAACACTGCTGTTCCTCAGAGCACGGACATCACAGCAAATAAACAAGGGGGAACTGTAGAGTTTTAACAGTCATTTCTACAAATGATTCCACCTTTACAACCCATTCTTGACAATACATATATATGTGACTCTTACAAACATACCTTCAGGATACACATACACACACAAACAAACAAACATGCCTTATTGAAAACCATGCCTTTTATGGCTAATACCAGCATTATCCAACACTCCAGCACATACCACACTCCATTTAAAAAAAATATTTATGTACTTTAGTTTATATTTCTCTTCACAGTCTTATACAAACATGGTACTTCATCCACCACAGAAACATAACCAACCATGGCGTGAAAGGCAGCAGCTGTTTAACAGCTTTTGGCAGATATACAGAAAGGTTTAATGAAAAGACTGGCCCAGGTAGCCAAAGTTAGGATGAATTAAATAGTGAGAATATTATTACCCGAGCTGAAAATTTGACCAGGATATTGAATTAACCTGTTATCCAAACTGCCATGATGCTTTTATCCTGGTTTAATAAATTAAAAAGCAACCAAACCCTATGTCAACAACTACATCATTTGTCTCCCTTTCATTTCCTTCCCTCCTTCAACAGCTTTTGAGTTTCTTGGCCAATTTCAACCAAATTCAACAGACAAGTAGAGATCTCAAATACTATCTTCCTACAAACTTTCTGAAAATGAGAGAACAGGGAAAATAACAAACACCATTTATGTCTCCACTGAGAGACTACAATGGGCAAGAAGACCTTATCAGATATCAGAAAGCCTGTATAAGAGAAAGACCTTGTAAATGTCTTTGTAACAAAAACCCTTCAGTCAGCGCTTGTTAAACATGTAACACAATCAACTTTGAGAAGTAAGTCCAAAGGAAATCCATCTTACTTAATTCCAAGTCATGAAAATAATTAAAAACTGTAAGAAGTCAGGACCTGGGATTTGTATCTCATGTAAAACGCATTACTTTCCACAGGAATGAATAAATCTCACAAGGCTATTCAGGTAAGAGGATCTTTGTATATCCAACTTTCTGCGCCTTTTAACAGAGGCTTGGCTTTGTATGATACAATATAGCCATTTCTTTCTTTCAACTACTCCTCCAAAACTCTTTTCCCTTAGCTTAAAACATACATTTTGCCTCAGTATTCTCAACACTAAGTATAATCACACACATCTGTATAATTACAAACCTATTGCAGTAAGTATGAATATTGGATCTTCACATTGTTACTAAAGCCTTATGATTATGAATAAAACTCAAAATATAATGTGCTTTAAACCATTGAGTTTTCAACTGCATGCTATTAGCAAAAGTATAAAGGTTTAGAAAAGAGATTTTAATTGGTTCTCTCTAATGGTGGGCTTAATGTAGATCCTTTTATTTTAATTTAACTCCATACAGTGGTTCTTACCCTTTGGTGGTATCCTAGGACCATTTTTTCTTCAATACATAATTGAAAGGAGGTCTCTAACTAATAGCAAATTTGTTTAGAAAATAAATAGACATTCACCTCAGCCTAAGTGGCATAATTTGTGACTGCACCACAACCAAAACCTCTAAAATCTTAATGGACGACAAACTTTCAGATCTCTATGGCACAAAGTTACTACAGTTCACTCAAATGGATTACTAATTTGGAAGTGGCTATGCAGGTTAGAATTCACCTCTCCAAATACAGACAGCATGAGCCATACTTACCTATGCCCCCTCCACAGAAAATGGAGATAGACGGACACTTCTGGGACATGAATCACCTTCTCCTCAAGCAGGAGGAGATTTAAGACAGAAATAGTAAAAACACCCATACCTCTATAAAAGGAGCCTAGCTGACTGGTGTTGATTTGGTAAAATCACATTCCTACTCTTTTGCAATATCCTGTTTTAGGAACTTATGTTCTCATTCATGATTAAGTATGCAGTGCAAGCACCTGTCGGTGGCAAGACACCAAGTATCATCCAACAAATCATTTGATAATGGAGTCAGTAATCCACTGATACCCAGTTAGTAATTTTCTTTCGGGCAGTAAAATTATCCAAGAGAAAATGTATTTGAATTCAAGGAGATTACAGAATTGTAAAAGGAGTTCTGTATACACATAATTATATGCCCTATATTAATTCAAGTATGTTTCACAGAAGTTAGAACTGATTTTGGGTCACAATTCCTCAGGTGGAAGGTTATTATCACACTATCAAGCCAAAAAGAAGTGTTCTGCAGAAGCATGGATCCATTCTTGACTCAATTTAACTTTCAGTATGTGATAGATACACTGAGAAAAATTTATAGCCCCAAACATCAGAGGTTTACTACTGCAAATGATATATTTATATAAATACAGTAATATGATATTGTAAAAGATTTAAAAAGTACTAAGAGTTAGCTTCTTAATATTATAAAAGTGCAAGTTTAAACTATGCAACTTAATACTGTATTTAATTGTAAAAACCAGTAAAATTAAACTATCAGAATTGAAAATAATTGTAATTAAACATGAACGCATAATTTAGGCTCTAAAATAAATCACATAAGCATCAAAAATGATCCTTAAATAAGGACAAAATCAGCCTGAAGTGTTTCACAGAAAATCAGATGGGGAGAAGCTCAATATAACCATGTAATAAGCAAAGAACAAGCAAAATCAAACTCAATTATTAACATGTTAATATTTTCACACAAATATAAAAACAAATATTAAAAAAATTGTTACGTACCGTAGGGATTTGAAACAATGTGGTCTTCTGAATACACTACAATCAGTCTCTTTCCAAGAGAGAATTGCCTAACTTTTCCACTACTTTCAAATCTGGAGTGGAAGATATTTTAGGCCTGGCCAAATATCACTGGAAGAAAATTCGTTCACATGTTTGGCTGTGTTTTGCATTCCATCCTGTTGCTCTGGCACAAAGATGTAGCTAATTATAATCTGTGACATAAGCGGCTAATTCTACTGCTAAAATGGTTGTGTACTGATTCCAGAAATGAACTGCCCCACTTTAAGACATAACCAATCCATAATGTGCACTGAAATGGCTCAACCTGTCACGTAATGCCAACTGCTTTATTAGAAATCTGAGAATATGCAGCACTTCATAGAATCTGCACGTAAAAACTATTATCAGAGTTTGCTGCTAACAGCACATAATGCAAAATTAGAAACAAAAAAGGCTTCTGCTTTTTTCTCTGAATCCATACGTAACTTTCAACTGAATTTTAACAGTTGACTTTTTGAAAATTTTTCATTTTCTTGCTAACATAATTCTAGCTATAATCTAAACTGGCTGGCATATAAAAAGTCTCTTTAAAAGAAGAAAATACATATATTATAATATACCTATAACAGTACATATAAATTTTATACAAGAACTACACTAACAATTATGAATTTTTCCAAAAAGTTAAGGCTATCTTGGTATAAAAGACAGACGCACATAAATACTAAGACCTATATATAAAATAAAAGTTGCATATATTATATATTTTAAGATGAAATTATAGAAATTATGACACATATTTTTTCAGTATCATTTAAGCTTTGAGTTCTCAAACACAGAAATAAGCATTCCAGGCCACCACTGCTTACATTAGACTGACTACACAACACTAACCAACAATTCTGTTCAACCTACAATATTTTAGAATCTGTGCTGGTAGATGTCCACAATTTAAAAAGCATTAAAACACACATTTGTTAGATTTACAAAACAAAAGTTTTGTGCTATATAAAGCATTGCAATCATCGTCCATATGTTTGGACAATTTCACTTCTCAAAGCATGTTTCCTTTTTTCCAGCCATGCCCTTGCACTGTTATCATGCTTCAGAAGATGAAGCTCCTATCAGACATTCAACAGCTGCAGATCATAAATTTAGGACTGACACAAATCCAACTGATTGCAGGCGTACAAGATAGTTTTTTCCCTTTATGAATTCAGTGGCCATTACTCCTTTATCAGACTCTGTTTACATATACAAACGGAGAAGTTCTTTTCTATACAAAAGAATTAATTCACTGATATCTGATAAAAAAGACAAATATTTTTCATAGTAAAATATTTAACAATGCTTTAAAACTGCTTTTATATTTAATCCTGGGGATTTATAAAAGATAAAGTGTGAGGAAAGCCTTTGTATGTTGTGTTAACACCAAAGCTCCTATTTAATTGAAATTCCTTCTAAGTATTAGAGGAAGAAATCTATAAATGATAGATAGTCTTGAAAGGTTCATTATTTAGTCATTATTTAGGTGATTGGGATTCATTCTAGGGATTTCCTGCAAAATCTTTTGCTCATTCTTGGAGAAAATCAGAGAATCAGATAAAACTGGTTACATGACCCTCAAAAAAGCAACATTTTAAATGGCATTTTATTATGTCTCTTTTTGGTATATTTGTAATTATTTGATTTCTGAACTCATAAAAAAATATTGACTAACATAGTGCCCAGCTATAGAAAGATTAGACTGTATCAGCCAGTAGCTCTCTTTATGGACAGAACTTTGTGTTATTTTCCGCATATGATTACTCTTCTTGGTCTAGATTCATGATATCCTTTGTCTTGCTCTTCTACACATCTACTTTCTGAAAAGTAAAAATTCTAAAAATGAAAAAAACAAATACCTCAGTTAGTATCCTCTGAAGTTCTCATGAAGTAGGACTGAAACAAGAGCAACTGTCAGTGAGTTCTGTATCATCTGAAGGCAGCTGTCTTCCTATTTAAATGCAAAGAAGGGAAAGAGAAAGCAAAATTTTTCATGAGAATGGAGAAAGAATAAGATATATTTCTGAATTGCCCTCCTGACTACTTTAACTGACATCTTACAAGGGATAGACCGAAATTCACTGAGCTTAAAATTGTGGAACACAAATGAAACACTAGACTCCCAACACCTGTTTGGACTCTAAATATTCATGACAGCAGAGTTTACAATAAATGAGAAATAAGCATTAGTCAAAAATCTATGTGCAAAATAATAAAAAATATTTCTGTTGCAAACATAAGATTAGAATACATTAGCATAATGAACAGTAACTTTAATTATGGAGATACATGGCATTTGTACAAAAATTAAATCTTTCTCTCCCTATTCACAGTTCAAAAATGCTGATGCCCCATTCTTCACCAAAACCTGCCAACTTCCTTTCCAATTGGAGTTCGAAAGTCAATGACCGATGACGTAGTCCTGTAAAGGTAACTAAGCAAACATATTTATCTTCCACATTGTCAGAGTCCACTCATACTTGACTAACTAGAAGTACTTGCAAACTTACAGCATGAAAAAGCTATGGAAAAAGATAGATAAATTGTGGTTTGAATATTCTGCCATTTTGATCCATTCTATTTTTTCTCTCTAATTTTGTTGAAAAAAGTTCTGTGTATACCTACAAGATTTCAAGAGTATCTGCATATTCCTCAAAGTACAAGAACACAATGGTGGAAAAGACAATGACTATCAGCTATCAGTTTAACTAATTCACCCTGACTAAAAAGGACACAGAAGCCATTTGGCCCTGTCAGATATTTTTTAAGTCTGTGAGATGTCTAACGATTGTGATAAGGATTTAGTACCCAAAGGGTATTTAAGGAACAAGAATACTCTAGCCAGTATGGTAAACTGAATTTATCCGAAATACTGTAATTATGTGGTAAACAGTAAAAATAGCTAAAATCAGTTTGTATGGATGTGTAACTCCAGATGATATCAGAGGTCATTTACAACCAAAATGATCCTATGAAACAGAAGTTTTGCCATATGAAATATTAAAAGATACCTTACTAATGGTTCAGAAAGATCAAGTAGTGTAGCAAAAGCGAATTTACATTAATGATAAAATGGCATATACTTTGGGTAAAAAGTATGAATGCAAAAATGCAAACTAACCAAATTCCCAACCAATTAAAGTGGAGGATAATTTTATTAGTGGTCAGAAAATATAAAAACTAATTATTTACTGGACATGTCTGGACTTCCAAGAACAGAGGGGAAATGTCCGAGTCTCCTTGATTCTCGTTCTTTTGCATTTTAGTTACTTATGAACTTGAAATGATGCAACAGAAAAATCACTTTTTCAAAAACTACTTTTTCCAGTTCTCCTGTCTTCCCACTGCTGTTACAGGATGGAATATGATAGAAAACAAGAACTGTTGGAATCAATTTTTTTGTGTTTCCTTCCAAAGAATTTGAGTTGGCCATGTTTGATGTGCTTTTAAAATTTGTGAGGGATAGGACAGCCAGTCATTTATTGGTAGATCAAGACCTTGCCTCTTCCTAAGAACAGGGCTACAGTAAATATTCAGAAAGGGATGTAATCTTCTAAACATGAGCAAAACAGTGAGCCAAAAGATGATTATACCTTTCCCATATAAACAGAAGCAAACATTTGACAGTTACTCTTGCACCTACTAAAGCTATAAAAATGCAATTGTTTTAAACAATTACAAAGTGGAAAATATTCTAACAGGAACCTTTTAAAATATAAACACATGATCCACAAATATAAGGCATTAAGGGAGATCTGTTTAGACTGTTTCATTACCCGATATCTATAAGGAGGTTCAAAACAGCTTTGAAACTCAGAATATTTATGTTTTGTTTATGTTATGTTTTGTTTTGTTTAAGAACAAGAATAAACTAAAAGAGAAAAATCTGAAAATTACTATGCAAGACAATACAAAAATAAAATAATTATTCATAAGAGACCAACTGCCCCGTGTGTCAGTGTACAGCAGGTCCTTCTGTCTGGTTTCTAGAAGTTTTTTCCATCTGTGAGCATGAACAGCTGGTTGTGGGTCTATTGCCTGATTCTCCTATCAGTATTTCAATCTCTGCTTCAGCTGTTATCTCTCTGTCCCTTGCTGCCACACCCATCTTCTCTATCCCTTTTTTTTTGCCACATTCAGTCACCTGGACTTTCCTCCCCAGTACACTCAGTGGCTCTAGAACAGGAATCTTTTTCACTTACTGTTCACCAGCTCAACTCAATCTCTTCTCAAATTAACATAGACACAAAATTAATTTATATAAAACCAATTCAAACTGTCACAGAGGGTTTTTTTTGGGTGAGGATGTGTTAAATGGTATCTTCTGCTTGGATTGCATCTTCACACAGTCTGATTAAAAATTATTTAATTTCTGTGGGTTTAATTCTGCATGAATCTTTAAAGAGATTAGGTAGTGATGCAACAAATAAAAAGCTGCATGGGTACTCTGTGCTCAGTGCTGTACTCTGTGCAAAGATGAGCCTGACAGGTGCCTTGGAATAGAGGTAAGACGGGATAAATTTCTTTTCTAAGAGCAAACAAGCAAGCTCATTTTGCAGACCCTTTCAAAGAGTCCAGTTGAGGGAGCAAATACTAATCTGAGTCTGCAGCTTGTGCAGACTGGAAGACACAATGGAGGGACCTTGCTATAGTACTAAAAAAGCACTTAAAAGCAGAAAATGTTGCCTGACTTAATATTAGGGAGGAAATAAAAACACCAAACATTAAATATCAAAGCAGATTTGGAATTAATTTGTCTGTTGCATTGTTGGTATGATTTAAGCATTCTTCTAAGCACAAAATTCAAATACTGTGGCTTGAGGAAGTTAATTGTTAGCTTTTTTTAGGAAGAAAACAAGAAATGTATACTTTTGGTTTATATGAAACTCTCTAACATACTGGATCGGAGAGTGGAGCAAAGCACTTTTTCATAGGTTCACTGTTTTGTGCATTTGGACTTTTATTTTAGGATATGAATCATTGTGCACCTACTCACACCTCCATCTGCAAGCACTCTGTGACAGGCACAATAGTATATTCACAGGTCTATTTCATACGGTATGTCAAATCACTTCTACAACGGATGTCAAAAGCACTGACAATGAACACAGAACGTTTCATGTTCTTTGATGATAACATTTCCTCTTACATCATCTGACCTTTGCTAAAAACAAAAGCAAAACCCCAAACCCACTAAACATCCACAGTAGGATAGTCTAGCCTTCTGCCTTGGGATATCTGAACTCTGGGGCCTTCAAGTGAAACACACAGCTGTCACCCAGCATAGGTGGCTGTATAAAACAGAAAACTGATTGACTGTCCCTCCACGGTAGAATAGTTTAACAGGTCTTGGAAGCACTGCCTCTGTACTCATATTCTCATATTGTGTGAAGGTTTGTACAGATAACAAACCCTAAAGAATACGAGTTTACCACTCTCTTTTGTTTTCCTCCTATTTCTTTTACCTTCTTTTATTTTTCTTGCTTCCTTCCCTATTCACTGACAGAGCAGAAATATGGATGACCAAGAGATATAAAAGCCTGCCATTTTATTTTATCATTAAATGTGATTTTTCAGTTACATAGCATATATTTAATTCTGAGATAATAAAGCAGGTGTATCTAACCTGCATTTGAAACAAAAGCATATAAAAATGTCTAAAACTCCGTGTAAATCCAGTTATTCAGTGTCTACTTCATTAGTCAGAATACTTTTTTCATTCAGTACCACCATGCATCTTCCCAGAAAGAAAAAAAAAGAAAGTGTTAAGGCACACAAGAAAAAGGTTTCCTGCTTCAGAAGATTTAGAAGAAGAGAAGTGGAAATTTGAAAATTATAGTGCTCTGGCCAGGGCACAACAGAACCCAGAGTTCATGCCCTGACACACTCAATGCCCAGAATTTAGTGGATTGTAATTTTATACTTGGAGCAACTGACTACTAAATTATTTCCATAATAGGAACCTGCATTAGTTTAATTTTCTTAAAACTTCAGTAATCCATAACAGTGATAAAAAGATGGAACACTAGTTAAATATTTAGGAAAATGATACAGTATTAATACGTTGCTTCTTCCCTGTTAAACAAGTGGAAAAAGCTACTGTGGGATGGTCATACTACAGACCAGCATGTATGCTCAGAGAGAGAGAATGAGTTAAGACTGGCTGTTTAGCTAGTATAAATAAATTAATACATACTTAATAATTTGTTATGAGACCTAAAGAGACCTTCTTTAGTTTATTTTGTAAGCTGAACCCGTGCAACAAAATATTAGAAGTAACTCCATAAAAAATGAACTAAAATTTAAAAGCTGAAAAAACAGAAGAAAATAAATAAAATTGAAGGAGTTAACCCAAAAGTACATTTTGGCTAATATGTAAAGTCTGGTCATTTATCTAATTAAATCTTGATCCAAGTGAAATGAAGATTAGGTATAAATCAATGAGAGAGCAAAACAAGACTATAAAGAAGCTATGTCTTAAATTTTATTTCGTAATCATCTAGACAAAAAGAAGCTGTAACTGTTTTCATTTTACATGAACCTATATCCTAAACTTTGTTTAGTAATAATCTAGACAAAAAGAAGTTGTAGTTGTTTTCCTTTTACATGATTGCTTCTGTTCACATGTTTTGATAAATATTCAGTGTAAAAGGTGTAATAAAGGCTTCGGCTGTATAAGAAAGTTACATGAGTTTACATGATTTATTTCTAGATAATTTTCTTATATTTACACATATAAAACAAAACTTTAAAGTGGATCTGCTTAAACTTTTCCTTTACAGTGAGCTCCTCAAAGTAAACCAGATTACTTTATAGAATAGAATTTTTATTTTTTAAAATAGAGAACCCAGGATCAGGCAGTTAAGACAGAATATAAATAGAAGAAAGCTTATGAACAAGTAATTTCCTGGCCATTTCTCTTTGCGCAAAGAACCCTTCCTTCCAGACCTGATGTCTGTCCCTTCAGTAATTCTATGAGTTGCAGAAAACTCTGAAGCTCCCTCCAGAATCAAGGAGGTTTCCATTTTATCACCTGTGAAACCTGACTTGCAGCTCTGTGGCCTTACAATTTCTTCTTCTAACTGTTCTTCTGGAGCTGCAGGCTCCCTCACTGTGTTTCTTTGCTTTTTTACACCTTGGTAAATTTGTGGTTTCTGAAATTGTCTTTTTTAGAGTATTTTTTAAATGTTCCTAAGGAATGAGAATCTTCTCTGCTTCCTTCTGAGGTCTTACCTGACACAGTCATGGAACACAGCAACTAAGAAGAACAAAAAGCCCCCAGGTTAGGTCATACCCCCCTATATTTACATGAGCATCGTAAGCAGTATGATGAATTGGCTAATGGACAAAAGTATACACTTTTCTTCAACAGTTTGCACATTATACACCACATTATTACCAAATTATGAATTCTCTGAAACCAGACATATTTTCACTGTTATTGAATAAATTAATGTCTTGCAGACTGTGTAGGAAAAGCTTTTATCCAATACTGATTATCTCATGTGGTTTTTTTGGTAGCCAGAAAAAGCCATGTTTCTGAAGCATTTTACTTCTCCTTTAAAGCCATTCTATAAAACACTGAACAATTAATGACTTTTCCTTTTACAAGTCGCCATTGTAAAACTGTTCTGAAGTAGATTACTCTTAATTTTGCCATCAAAATCACACTACACCCTATGACTCACTAAAAGAACGCCAGGGAAAAAAAGCCTTAGCATTTCAAAATGCCAGAAATGGGGTGGAGGGTGAGAAAAGCCACAATAAAAAGCATTTTTACTGCTATAGAGTAAAGCAGCCTAAACAACAGCTACATTAGTTATTCTTCTTCTGGAAACTAGAAGTATACAGCATTTTGTGGTGTTCCCATTTTTGACTCTGGAGCTGGGTCCGAGTCCCTCACTTCTAAATTGCCAATAATCAGTTTAGACCTGTACCATACAAATACACAGTCAACCCAGCAAAACAGTTCACAGAAATCATTCCTTACCTTGAAGGTCTGGGCACTCTTTGGTTAACAAAACACAGTTACATTAAAAAATATAATTGAATTGATGATTTCCCAAGATCACTCCATGAAGAATCTGTACTGAACCATATTTAAGAATGCCAGGCTGAAGTACTTAATCCAGAGTGATTTTTCTGGATCAAGATGATTGTCCTCATCAGGCAGAAAATGGAAGCTCGGCATTTAGCTGAGATCTCAGGAGTTTTTACCTCTTCTGATGTTCTAGAAAGACAAAAAGAAGGCCAATGGAAAGGAAATAGAAAAAGAACAAGCAATTTTTCTCACCAACCACCACAATAAAATAGCAATTTGTGCTCCTACTTTCTGTGGAAAAAAAAATCAAACGGCCTTTAAAGAGCAATTGTAGAAGTGTACAGAAAATAATTTTTAAGAATCTGGTTGGAAGTTTTGAACTTGTATTGAAGCAGAGCCTTAGTACCAAAGGTTAAGTCACAGTTTAAATCATATGATTTCTTTGAGCTACCATTCACAAGAAAGACTGTAAAAATAACAATTATTAATGTTGTTAATATACACCAACAATCTGTTGGCCCTACTGAGATTTTTGTTTTGTCAAAATGTAAGCAGAAAAATTAGAAACATGAGAAGTGAATTTAATTAGGAACTTGCCATCTGGCATAAGCAAGCAAATTTTAAGTATAGCCCTTTTAAGATAGAAGAAACTATAATCAACCAGGGAACAGACCATAAGCTATTTCTTGTTTGATTGAAATGCGTAAATTAACTATGGGAATCGTGTAACTATCTAGTATTTTGAACGGTTATCCTTGAGGCTGAGCAACTGGCAACCTCATCCAGCAGAGAAACAATAATATAAGTGTTGACTTAAAATTAAGAGATAAATGGATAAATTTTGGCAGCCTGTAAGAATGTGACATCCCACCTTATTAACCAAAGCTGAAATATATTTGCAAAATAAATAGTTGAATTAGTTTAAACAAGAAATAAAAGCACACCTAACATTCTTTCTGGAGTGCTATTTGGAGCAATGTTTATTATAATTTGGCATCCTACTCTGACAGGCTATTTTGAAAAAAATAAAGAAAAGCCAAGTACAGATATGGACAACAAAATGAAGCAAGCCCTACTCAGCTGCTCTCATTCCACAAAACAGAAGACATTTAGTTTGATCTTAGTAAGAAACATTACCAACAAACGCCCAAGTTTCTCCTTTAGCGAACTTGTGATTAGTAATAGTTTCATAATTACTAGACAAACTAATTGACTAATAACTGACTAGTCAAAGTAATTGACTAGTAGATAATATGTTCCTTTTAACTATAACCAAATATTATGGTTAAAAGTCTTTTTCCTTGTTATTTAGTCAAAACATTTTACTCTACATCTTTACTTCTCACACTTCATTGGCTTTGCATCAGCTGAAGTGACAACAGCTGCATCCTACTTGGTATGATCATCTCATTTACTGTCTGGATAACTAAACAATGCAAGCATGCTGCCTCATTTTCAGTTGTGAAGTCAAAACACCCAGTCCATCAACTGTTAGAAAATGGTTGCAGTGCTAAACACAAAGCCAAGGCACAGATCAGCCCCTCCAGTAGGAAAAACTTCCAGAATTTCACTGACCATTTCCTAAGATAAAGGTGTCTGACAGCCTCTGATCTACTGTTAGGGTTTATTAATCCAGCAGATGAGCACCAAAATTAGTCTAAAAGTGTGTTGATCCAGTTCGTTACTCTACAAAACAAAAAGGACACTCTTATTCACAGTATAATTACCTGCATACCCAGTTTAACCATGACTTGCAGCTATCTGTACTGTATGTACCATTTTCTAAGGAACTAACCTTGACATTTCCTGGAATATTGATTGGAAAAGGCCTTAAAGGATGACCAGCAACATACAGGTAGTCACTGCCAAGCCTTTCGGATTTTCAGAATATGCACATATCTTTGGGGCTCCTCTTTAACTGTAGCTGTTAGACTTTATAATTGAGTGATTTTACCTACCTCATAGGAACCCTAAAATTTGATTCTGGGCTTGGCAAAACCATCAGTACCAGACCATTTAATTTTTATATTCTCAAACAAGCTCTAGTAGACAATGTACTTCTCTTTCCTGATTAACTGTGTCTGATGTGCTTGGATTTTAAACTTTTTCTTAAGTCAAGGACATATCAGTTTACTATCAATAGCTAGTAGCTCTTATTTCTTATATAATTTAATACTCCTTGGCTTTCTTCTACATAACAGCCCCAAAAGAAGAAAAAAAATAATGAAGCTGCATTTTAAAAACAGATACATAGTCCAATACATACCTGGGTGCATGTGAAAATACATACAGATATCTCCTAAAATTCCCCCCAAAATCTCTACTGATTGCCACAGGACTGAGCAAACAGAAAATACGACATTTTTGTTTGCTATTGAAATAGTTCAGGAAGAAAAGTTTTGGTCAATACTGTATTCAGATTTTCTCCTGAGAATGGTACAGGAAGAGAAGCAATATTTTTTGATACTTGTGTTCTCCTTAAATTTTTAAGCCTGAATCAAGGAGGGATTGGCACTCTGCCACCTGAGGCTAGAAGAGAAGTTGCCTCCAGCCATGCTAATTTTCATTACAAGGTCCTTGAGTATGTTGTTAGCTGAAGACTGGGAAGTCAGGGAAGACAGAAACTGAGTGTTGAATTTGTGATATTCAGCATCCAACAGCACATAGGAACACTCTATCCGCAGTGATATCGATAGCCAAGTGATTGTGAAAAAGTGAAGACAATGACTCACCTCCAGGTTACACATTCAGAAACTGTTTGAAAGGATTTGAATGAAAATGTGCTTGGACTGCTGCTGGGGAAGTTGTTCAATCCTTGGCGCGGATTGTAATGATGCTTCACGTAGAGGCCATATATTGAGAGATCAGGACAAGAGCAGCTGGTAAAGTACTGTAGGGAAGTCTGACCTTATTCTGGGATCAACTAATGGAGGAAATCTCAGTGCTACAAGAGACAGACCCTGAACAAAGAAGGAGCATTTTGGTGCTGCTGGTTTAGTAGCTATCTGCTATAGGCAGAAATGACTTCTACTCTTGAGGCTTAACATGGAAGTTATAGGTTAAGGAGAATGGTCTTTAATTTGGAAGACTACCTCTGTGAGCAACAAATCTGTGCACACTGAATGTTTACCAGTAACATGTTCCCCAAGTTTATACAGGAAATTAGTACACCCATTTAATCATACAATATAACCTCTATAGAAGAGGCCAATAGATAAAAAGAGATTCTTCTACATTAAATTGTATCTCTTCTCTCAAGTAGCATTTTATATCCTCCTATATTGCAAGGATCTTGTAGCCTTCCCTTGTCTTTCACTGGAAAAGAATAGATTTATACACCTCTCACTGCCGGTCACTGGTTCTCTGGCAAATACCAGGTGCATTCTCTTAATGGAATTTGTGGTGGTGATGGTGTTTCTGTAGTCATGTTCAAATAATCTGAGATAACTATATGGGCAGTCTTGGGTACATACTCGGCTAATCCTCAAACCACAGCTTAGAGTGGACAAATCATATAAGTATCTATATAGTACATCTACATATTTTACTCAGACAGTCACAGATCAATATGAAATGATCTGTATTAAGCATTATATGTAGGTACTGTGATACAGAAAGATACATATTTAAAGAAATACGCAATCAAATTCTGATTAGTTAGGCTATATTCCCTTTGCTTCAATAAAAAACATGAAACAAAGAAAACATCTAATTAATATGAATGCCTTCTAAAATCTGAAGATTTCTGTGAGATTTTTCTAAATAACACAAACAAGCCTGTCTATCCATAGTGCACATTGGGACTTCACAGTCTAGGCCAGATGAAACCCCATAACTCGCATCCCTTAAATTTTAATCAGTTTTAACATTCACAGATTTATTACATAATTTTAAAGCTCAGCAGAAAGCTTTAGTTGTTACACTCCAAATTACTCACCATGACAAAATTGGTTTCTCAAGGCACAGTCTTGCAGAGATACACACGTGAATTAGACTATATACTTTTTGTACTACCTAGACTGCAGTGGGATCACTGGCAAACCTAAGTGTAGGCATAAATTTAAATTTTCACATGACTGCAGTCCATTTAATTATGTTTGGTCCATATCTAGCAAGACCATCTTCAAAAACACACACCATCATTTCAATGATTACATCAGTGGGCTTTGTTTTGTACTGTTTCCACTTGTAGCATACTCTTAAAGTAAGCCCATACCTTAGGTAGCTTGCTTTCTTTTCAAGCAATCACCCGTATTTGGAGCAATGATTTGTATATGGTCTGTGCATTGTCAAATAGCTCCACTTTAAATCATCTTCTTGTAGCAGCACAGATAAGCAGGGTATCAACCTAATTCATATTTACTTGCAGTATGATTGTTACACACCCATTTAGAATTAACCCCTCCTTCCCTTCCAATTAAATATTTTTGGGCTATATACATTTTTAAATGGCATATTAAGAAATTAAATATGACAAGCAAAGACAGATTCATAGTCCCGCTGCTGTGCTTAGTAAACAGTAAAATTGACATGTTTACTTATATTCCTCTATGAAAAACATAACTACCTTAAAATAGGTTTTTCAGAAGTTCTTACTGGAAATGCCATGCTAAGTCAACTACTAGTTCTGTGTAGGTTCAGGGAATAGATCCAGAAGAGGGCAAAGGACACAATTAGCAAGATAAGCTAAAAAGTAGCAAGACAAACAGATGGACACATATGATAGCTCATAGTGTGTCAATTTCCTACAAATGAAAGTTAAAAGTAATCCCCAACCTTATACTTTGTATTCCCAAAAGATCAAGAGGTTAACTGAAGTTTCCCAAATTGTAAATAGTATATTATCTTCCATTGTCTGTATTTTACTATCTATGTTAAAATTCGATTTGACGAGTAGCTATTGAACTCCATTTGAGATAAAATTTCCTCATATCATATTCACTTTTAAACTGCTTCAACTAATTTACAAAAATATGCAACAAGTGTAGCACAAACCCAAAATATTCATTATCTACCCTGCATCTGTCACTAAAGTAGATGATTTTACAGCCTTTTACCACAGGATTTAATTCAAGCCACAAAAATAAACACTCTTTTCGTCAAGCTCCTGTCTGTGAAACTAATTCAGCACTACATATGCGAATTCTCCTATCAGCATTCATAAACACAGCACACTGGAGCTAGGCAGAGAAACTAAGCTTATCTCTAATGTTTTTTTTACTGCCATCCAACATCTTCCACAGCTTCTCAACTAAAGGGCTGTTATATCTCCAATTACCTATTTATCCTGATATTCTTGCTTAGTTGCAGTTTTGAAGCTCCTGCTCATGATTGCAGCTTTCAAAACCAAGGGGGGAAATTCTCCTGACCAGCAATGGTGCTCCTGCCTTGGACAATTCACTTTTGCGATTTTTTAACAAGGGCTTTTTAACAAAGGACATATTTATCCCAATTACAAAACAACAAAGTTTTCCCTTGCAATGTCCAGAGGAGAATTGCTCCACTAACACCGCATGAGATACAACACACCCACCGCCATTTTTGTACTGCTGCCACCTTCAGTCAGTTCCTTAGATGCAGAGATATACATAGAAAATACTTGCCTTTTCTATCTAACATATATATCGACTAGAAACCCCTTTCTTTGATGGGCTTACATGCTCACATAAGTATTCTGACAACAGCTGATGGCATGCACTACCCAACCACCAAGTAAACGGTGGTGCACTGAAAAGTTCCAGTACAACAGCAACTGTAGACTTTGAAAGTGGTGCAGTGCTAGATATATGACTTTATAGCAAGATGTCTGAGGTAAAATGTTAAAGAACATGGCTACTGAGGTCACTCAAGTACTGGTAAAATCACAGATTGGGTTGGTTTGAGTTGGAAAGGACCTTAGATCACGTAGTTCCAACTCTCCTGTCATGTGCTGGTATCACATGATGATATATGTCAGAGTAAATTCCTACACTGAAACAACAGAACCCACTTTTCACAGTGGAAATCAAGAGTTTGGGACACTTTTTGTAAGGCTTACACATGCAAAGGTAAAGAATGAACATCCTTTTTGATGCTGAGTATGTAACAATACAGAGCTAGCTTGAGAAGCATAAGGCCAACAAAGAACACCAAGAGGTGAACCTCCTTAGATTAATTTTAATAGTATTCTGATGCAGTAAAGAAAGCCTCAAGGAAAAATTTTGAGGGACTTTCCCTCTTTCAAAAGGACAGCATGGCAGTTGGACTAGATGATTGATGTAGGTCCCTTCTGACTGAACTGTTCTGTTCTAGTCTATTCTAACATACCTTACATTTCTGTAACCTGGATTTCATCTGCCATTCTACTACCCCATCACTCAGAATCAGAAGGTCCTTCTGAAGCTATTCAGTTGATCCTATTTCTTATTTCTTTTCAAGTATCAGACTTCCATGTCCCTGCACAGTCCTTTTTACAGGTCTTTTCTATGATAATATATGCCATGTGCATTGTGCAAGATCTATGTTAACAGGTCTCAGCACAGACTGTTGCAGATCTCCAAAGACAATGTTCCTCCACTGCAAAACCTTAGCATATATTCTTACTCTCTGTTTTTTAAGTTTTAGACATCTGTTCATTCTTTCAATACGCTACTACTTGTGCCATGGTTGCTTAGTTTCTTAAATTTCTGGTTAGGGAATCTCTTGAAAGCTTTCTGGAAATCTGAGGAACCTTTAAATACCAAGATCATTTTTATTGATGTAATTTTCCATGTGCAGTGGCACATAATGTCATACAGCTAGAATGAAACTGATATAAACTAGAATAGAACTGATCTAAAATTTGAAAGCAAAAATATCTAACCCTATCCCTAGTCAAAAGTATACAATAATTTGCTTTACTGGTTCTTTTCATGCCTTCATGACACATACTGTGAGAACTTAAGAATTTATCTCATTTTTACTTCTTGGGGTACAATAACAACAAAATCAATGTCAAAAAGCCACATCTAAAGCTTTCACAAGCATCAAAGAACCAAAATTACAAGCAACAATGCTAAAGACTGACAGAATGCAAAGAAGCTTTTAGTTTAGCATCCAATTTCCTGAGAATTAAAATACAACTATCAAAGTGATAGCAGTATTAAAATGAAAGTTGAAAACTGTCAACTTTTGATAGGAAGATTACTTCTAAAGTGTTAGAAACTAGTCAGATGTTTCTAAGTCAAATGAGAGCAACTTAGTTCAGGTTTACATAGGACACTAAAATACAAAGAGAAAAGTCTTTAAACAGAAGCAGCTTACAGTTTACAGAAAGGCAGAAGACTGTGCTATACCAAACAAAGTTCTATAGAACTGAAATAACTTCTATTGTAATTAGATATCCCTGTAAACGAACACCCTACTTTATTCAGGTAGGGTTAATTAACCTATGTAATGAACCAGTGCAAGGAATTCTGAAATCTATTTTGGCAATGTATGCATAGAGACTTAAACACAAGGAAAAAAAAAGGGGGGGGGGAAGGCAATGATTGTCATTGTATTCTCAATTCCTTCTAAATCCATGTCTCCTACAAGAAGGAATTCTTTAGGAGAGGTAAAGAAAGACTATGAATATCCATTCAAGCAATACATGCATGTAGAGGAGCTCTCTCCACTTCTTTCTTTTAGGTACGCTCTACATGTACATTCACAATGTGAGCAAGCTCACAATGCTCTGCCCCACTCAGTAAGTGGAAGTAGATTTTAAAACTCTCTGAGGAAATCTGCTCTGTCAAACAAATGCAGCATCAGTCCTGCATGCCTCTGCAGTAACAAACTAGTTACTGAAAATTGTGAATGAAATTAACAATAGTCATTGTAGAAGTTTAGAAACCTTTCTATCAATTCTGCTGATATTCTCAGTGTACTGGAATTAGTAAGTATTCTTAAGCAAGTTTCAGTCAGATAGGAGACTCCCAATAGATGGAAAAATTTAAGCAATTGTTTACACAATTGTACCTATAGTATCACTCTGTTCACTCCTTTTCTGCTTTAGAAGGCTACTATAGCTCATGAAAGAGGTCCTGAATGCATGAGGTTGTAAACATAGGGATTACAGAAAAATATCAAACTAGACCTGCTATCCAGAAACCATGTAACTCGGCAAATAAAGCTCAGGTTTTGCAAAACCTGATATATTCTCCTTCAAAAAATGACGGAGAAAGAACAGAGAGAAAATGACACAACACAAAAAAGATGTCAACGGCCTATCTTTATTGCAGCTGGTGGTAGTCTATCTCTTTTTAGAACTTCACAGGTGGAAAGAGATTAAGCTCACAGCATAGAATAGCCAAAGACCTACACTGATAAAATGTTCATACACAAATAGCTGGCCAAGGTGTGTTGATGATAAGTGGGTGTACTGTTTTTGCCTGGGATGGAAGTAATTTTCTTCACAGCAGCTCATATGGTGCTATGCTTTGGATCTGAGACAAAAACAGTGGTTTTGTAAGCATTTCAGCTCTTGTTGAACAGCGTCATGGCCTTCTCTGTTTTTCACACTAGCTTGCCAGTGAATGAGCTGGGGGTGCACAAAAATTCAGAGAGGACACCACCAGGGTAGCCGACCACCAACTGACCAAAGGGATATCACAAAGTATATGATGCTGTGTTCAGGAAAAACAGTTTGGGGAAAGAAGGAGAAAAGCGGGGGGGCATTCGGAGTTATGGCATTTGTCTTCCCAAGCAATCATAACATATGATGAAGCTCTGCTTTCCCAGAAAGGACTAAACATCCACCTGCCAATGTGAAGTAGTGAATAATTCCTTATTTCGCTTTGCTTGTGCACACAGCTTTTGCTTTACCTGTTAAACTGTGTTCATCTCAACTTACAGGTTTTTGCACTTCCACTGTTCTGATTCTCTTCCCCATCCTGCTGGGGAGTGGGATCAAGCAGCTGTGGGGTGCTTAGCTGCCTACTGGGGCTAATCCACAATGGTGTGAAAAACAGTAACTCCTGGATAAGATGGCCATTCTGGACTACTTAGGGAGACACTGTTTTCATTTTAGTAATCACATCAGTACCTCTGTCCCATACACATTCTGCCTTGTGGCTAGCAGAATTGCTCTTCCAGTACATACCGGAGTAGTTAAGTCCCCCATATTTAACAGGTTATGGTAACATGTGGCTTCCTCCAGCTGTTTAAACTGTGTAAAAATATGAAGTAATATTCATATCTCTTTTTATATATTGTAATTACTTTTGTGATCTTTGGACACAAGAATAAATTACTTATCTAACATAACTAATTTTCTACTATACTACATCTGTTAATTATGCATTGTCAGGCAAATGAGACAGTATTTTATACTCCCAGATGTGAAGTTCTGAGCACTGCTACCTTTTTACAAATTTACACAATATAAGAATATGCAAGTGAGAAGAACGAAGGACAAGAGGGAAATGCATGTAAGCTGGTGGAATGTCAGCCACAAAACCTCAAGAAACATCTAATAACAATTCTACACTCTGGGAACTTTCCCAGAGTCAGTCCCCTCGTCAGGCATGATCTGGTCCAGAGACTGGTAAATTCATACTGCTGACACAACTGTTATTCTAGGACAGGGTAAAGGACTTTCCCGTTTAGCAGAGAGGAATAGCACTGCTGATCTCAAGGGCCTAATTTGTTTTCCAGAAGACATCTAAAACAGCACAAATTTTTCATTTATTCATGGTAGGCTACAAAGCCACAAATGGCTGTTAGACCAGGACTTCCTAGGCAGCAGACAGAAACCATTCTTTCCCTCTATTTTCTTCCTTCACTATAGAGTTTCAGAAAACAAAACAACAACAACAAAAACCCCATCCCTCCCTCACCTGTCCCCCAACCACCTAAAACTGGCTTCTGCCATCACTCTCAGGAACATAGATAGTCATTAACCACCAGCTGGCATGCAGTCCTAGTCAAAGCAATGTCCAAGTTATCTTATTAATATATGTGATCTACGATGGAATGACTCCAGTCTAGACAGCCACACTGAAAACTGCAGCATTGTTTTTTTGCAGTGTGTGCTTCAAGATGTCAAGCCTCGGAAACAAGAGTCCACCTACTTGCAACTGAAACATTTGATACCATTGCCTCCATCAACCGATCACATTTCAGACTTGGCAAGGGAGATAACTTCACAAATTACTTCAGACTGAATTACAGTTTAACTTCCAGGGGATGGTAGAAAATTTACTGACCCTAAGGAGGATTCTTTGACCAAATGCCAGGCCCAGAGCAAGGAGGGAGAAAAGGACTGGGCCTGACATCCTTCACTGTTCACAGAAGGACTTCCTGGAGCATGAAACTACTAAAACCACACCACAGTACAGCATTATTTCAGCACAAAGAGCAAGCAGATCAAATGCAATGATGCCTCTAGACAGCCCATATGCTAAAAATTTAACCAGATTGAAAAAGGAAGGCGGATAAATTCCTGTAAGACAAATCTGTCCAAAACTCACATAAAAAGGCATGGCATCTGGCTCTTGAAATATGCAAAGAGTGCAGGAGAATATTCTAGGGAATATCACCAAAAGCTAGCCATTTCCTGACCTTATATTCTTTCCTAGACACTTGTTGTAAGCTACTGTCAAAGACAGACTTCCGGGCAAGATTGAGCTGTGGTATTTTGAAAATTTCTCATAAATACAGCACTGGAGATACCGGCACACCCCAAACACCTCTCTGAGTCCTCCTTTTTATGTTGTGAGCAAAGGCATAATTAATTTCTACCTGTAAGAGTTCAAGACTGAACTGTTGTCCCTGTATGGGCTTCCGTTATCAAAGAATAGCTGTCACCTCTAGTAGTGAGCAGGGCATGCATGGCATGCATCACAATGTAGACTGTCATTCTAAGACTAATACAGATGATGTCTCAGGAATGCCAAAGAACATTATCCTGTCTATGAGAGAACGTATACACATAATTAGAACAAGTCCTACCTATAAAATGTACATTCAGCTGAGGGAACCAGTCAAGGAATCCACAAATCTTCCTTGCAGTCCACAAATCTCTTTAGAGAGCTATGAACTACAATTGCCAGTTATAAACATTACGCAGAGAAAGCCATACAAACAGACCTCATCTACTACTCCAAGACAAATGGGAATTCCCCTTGAATATATCCCCTGTAAGCTTGGTTGTTTTCAATGTGGATGATTTGCAGTTACATTTTGTACAAGTGACTATGAAAAGACTTAAATTTGATAAACTTAGGTTGAGGTCATTCCTCAGGTATGAGATGAAGCTTGGCACACTTTACAGAGAAGTATCATTCTTCTATTCAATAGGGAAAGGCGCCCACAAAATAGAAAAGCAGGTGTCAGATATCCTAGGCTCTAGATCCAATCCTGATCTCATCTCAATAGGATAATCAAGTTCAATTTTCTTAACCAACATCATGTGCAGTGAGGACTAACACTTGATGAAAGCAAGACAGGCAAAGAGAATCATCCTTGGCAAGATAGCAGTTTCTTTCAAACTTTGCAGTACAACATGATTATAGATGCCAAATGACAAAATTTCACGTTAGCTCATGAAGTTGTTGTCCATAAAACAGGATAGCGCTAAATACTCTAGGATCACAGTTTCACCAGTGGTGATAGTTACAGCAACATCACATCAAGGCAATTACCACAAACCAATGGTTTGTATAAAGAGCACAAGGCATTCAAGACTAAGTAGTTCAAGAACACAGAAGCCTATGTTGTGAACATTTGAAGTGTTCTGAGTAGTTGCTACATCATGGTACATTCCTGCTCATATGCAGCAGGGATGCAACTTATCTTTCTGAAGAGTCTCAGGCTTGGAAAACTGGACATGAGCCAGTCCCCACTAATCATCTCAGGGAACAAATTTCTGTGGACATATTTCTGTCTGAAGTATTTTTCTGATTATACTACAGTGTCCCCTGTTATTATTCTCTGTTATATATAAATCTATTATTCTTTGCTGCACAATGATCCAGCATGAACAGACTGGCTTGAGAATGAACCTATCTAATATTAATCTACAGTCTGGCTGTTAAGGCATTCTCTTGTAAGATGAAGTAGTATGTTTCCATAGCTAGTAACTTTCTGAATTTGGTTTCCCACTTTCCCATCCTTTTCTTTAGCATATGATCAAAAAGGTGGCTAGGTCATCTATATTTTTTCCAAGTTATATTAAATAAAATTCAGTATTCTCCTGTGTAAAAGAACTCCTTTGCTTCTGTTCTGGGGAAAGAATTCTGGACTTGTAAAATTTATAGCCACTGCACTGTGTATGTCTATTATACATTACCCTGTAGGTACATTATACACGAAGTCATAAATTATTTTAAAGACCTGTTGCATAGTAGGTAATATTTAGGACAGGTAAATGCCTCTCAAAATATTCCCCATAATAGTTACCCTTGAGAAAAGGGATACCTTGCTAGTTGTTGTGAAAAGGTTAGCCTTCATTATGAGACTGCATTTGGTTTTGTGCATTTTATAAGTTTGTATACAAAAAGTTGATGTTACAACCTATTTCCTTTCTTATAATCTAAGAAGATTCAGATTATATTTAGCTTGTTTTTACTCAACTTGCAGTAGGTAAATTGCAATTCTTTTTAAATCTTTCAAGAACTTTAAGAAACATAGCCCATATATACAACATAAATTCTTAATAAAATATCGTGAAAACAATCTGTCAAAAAACACATCCATATGAAATTTACATTCATTTGGTTGTGACCTATAATTTTTCAGGATGACAGCTTGGACATATGATGTATTTGCAAAGATCACATATTCCCCTCTCAGAAGGACAACTTCCACAGCATTTAATCTGTCCTTGACATCTGCTAATGCTTATGATGTTCATTATTACCTATGTATGTATCCTGTACTCACAATACTTTAAACAGGTGTTATATATTTTAATAGCAATATTCCAAACATTCAATATTTACAAATACATGGGATTTGTTATAGGACTGTGACTTTCAATGAACTCCACAACAGAATTTGTCTTTTTACCTATCCAACATATGTGAGATATCTGCTTTTACAATTTCTTGTGAAGAGTGCATTAGCAGTGCATGACTACAATTCACTTCATATTTAGCCTTCTCTCAGCAACCCTCTTTTCCAGAAAATTTCAGTGTCAGGCTTAACTAACTGTTCAGGATTAACTAACTGTAACAGCCCTAGTGGACCAGTCCACTTCTAGTACCTTATTTTTCAGGATCCTTGGGACTATACTGGACTAGACCTTCTGGTCCACCCTTCTGGTGGTGGCACATTTTCAGTGGGCTGATTTTCAAAGGACCAAACAGTCTATTTCCTGTCACAGTGGTAAATGCAATCTCATGCCAAAGGAGATGCCATAAATCTTCAGAAAAAAATACTTTCTGGAATTAGACAGCCATCAGAGAATGATCCACAGCCTTTTTCCTGTATTGTCCCACAAAGATATTTAGGAAGAGTTCAAGAGTAGGTCTAATCAGTTGGTTTTGAAAGCAGCAGCTCACTCCAAACTACTTAGAAGAGCACACAAGGAGACTACAGAGAATACAGAATAAGCCTAGCATTTCTAGAATGGAGAAAAAAAAAGATCTTATAAAATTCCTTTTAGGATTTTATTCTCAGCTTTGCAGGAAAATAAGGGGAAAGTTTAAGCTTGAGCACTTTGGTAAATCCTCTCCCCTTGTACAGTTGCTGTGGCCTTGTTTGGTGCTTGTAAAGGAAAACAAAGATATGGTGTTTTTTGTTTGAACTGTCCAATAGGATTGCTTTCGATTAGTAATTACATGCAAGGTCAAGTTGCTTTGGCACCAAGAAGTTTAGATAAGGTGCTTCCATGGTTAAGCTACAAAAACACGGTGACAATGTTACTATCAACTCAAGTTTGACGTAAATGTGAAAAAGTGATTTGTGGATCCAGGAAATATTACACAACAGGAATGTATCAGCAAATCTAGCTGAGAAGTAAATAAGTAAATGTCATGCAAAAAAGTGTACATGTATGAATTTACATATATACATATTTTATATATATACTCATAATAAAAAGGGGGTTGTTCCATGAAGTTTCTGTTTCACTTTTCTACCTTAGGAAAGTGAAACAAGATAATAAGAAGGGCTTGTTATAAAACACAACACCTTTTATTCCAGTTATAAAAATGTTCATTCTGCCATCTATCTGCTGACGTAAGTCCGTGAATTCTTACTAAAATTTCCGCATGGTTGGTCATAAAAAAGAAAAGGTAGGAAAAGTTAAAAAAAAGATAATTGGATTCTTACATGATTGCAATATAGTCTGACACTTCTAAATAATACCTTCTGCCAGTGAACAAAAGGTTACATGGCATGAGACACGTCTCCTATCACTAAATAAGCTATGAGATTTATCCGCTTGGAAATTTGGGCCCTATTTAGTCCATTATTTACAGAAGTTAGAACGTCATGATTTTATTATAAAATTAGACAAATACAACTTCTCATTAACACATGTATTTACTGTAAATTATTGTATTTACATAAAATCTATATTAAATTTACTAATAAAATGTAGGGCAAATATTCTAAGGCACTCCTAATGGCACAAAATGGTGTTATTACTTCTATAGACAAAACTGAACTATTCAAGAACAGTAAGTCACCACTACCATAGCTTTAATTATATTTGTTTAATTCTGGGAAGAAGCATTAGTAAGTAAAACGTTCTTTTGTCTGAATAGACACTTCTGTAATGGTAAAAGCCCAAAGAACTCTCAGTGAGACAGACAATCATTCACTTGTGACAGTTGTGATGAGAAAGACTATGTACTATTAGGTACACTGACAACACTGTAGATTCCTCAGTAAGCGAAAGTTAGGAAAACTCTTATAACAATGTTTTACCTGTATGTTACTTCGAACTACTCCATGATGACCTCCTGGAACTGCTTCATGAAAAATCTTCCTCTAGGTTAGTCAAAACTTCCTCTGTAGTTTCTCTTTACAGTTATTGGAACTCACTACGGAATTTTGCTATAAAATGAGGACGGACAGCTTTTCACTGGACTTTCAAAATTCAGTTGGCTTATTCTCAGGTAATGAATAGAAAGGAAAAGTCATCTAAAGAGAAGTGGCAAGATTGCTTTATAAGAGGTAAGAGAGATGAAGACATAGGAACAACATGCAAAAAAGAAACCAAAAAATAGAATGAAAAAAGCAAACAAAAGGAGCACAGTGGTGAAGCACACTGGTAAGGAACAGCTGCAGATAATGAAATAGGATAATACATGGATAAACAGGCAGAAATACGAAAGAAAGAAGATTAAACACCTAGGTGGAAAGGTACATTCCTAGACGCAACCTGAAATTCAACTCAAAATTATAAAATACTTAAGTGTTTTGTAGAATAGCTAGCTGTCAACAAATCCATTGAAAATTATGTTTCAATGGCCTAATAATAAAATACATAGTTGAGAGGACAAGCTGATAATGCCATCAGCACCTCCAATTATTCAAGTTATATATGGCTGTGTTGCATAGGTAAAGAATGATGACTGATGATAACTCCCATGAGAGACAATATAATAACATTTACAGTTTTTATTAATCAAGCTTTAAAGTCACCAAGAAAAGATGACACTAAAATAACAGAGAAGTCAAAGAAAATAACAGCCATTTTAGCATTAGACAAGCAAAAGCTACTTCTTTTATCCCTGAATAGGAGCATCTCATCAGAAAGGAGTGTGATGTTCAGTATTCCATGGGAGTATGTGAAAAATACTTGCTACTACCAATTATTGTAAGCTTACAGAAGTTTCCACTTTCCTTGAGAACTGAAGGGGTTTGGAACAGAGGCTTGTTCATTTACATGATTTTATAATGAGTAGAGACAATTGCTGAAATTTCAACACTGCTTAGAAAAAGTTAATAGTACCACTCTAAAATTGTAAAGTAACAAAAATTATTTTGCTTAGATAACAAGTCAGAACTGTCACCTCAGCATTAACCTGCAGTATCACCAAAATTTCTTCAGTTCTCAACTGAACTGTGAATATGTAAGACTCAACTATTGTGAAACAGAAGTTATTATTTTGCTCAGTTTGTAGAGGTAAGCTGTCCCGCATCTACCTACAGAACCCTGTCCCTGGACATAAAAGCATTTCAACTACTTCCACTTCAATATTTTCTGTTGGATCAGCATCTGAGCACTTTGTGATGTTTACAAGTATCATAAATGTAATTTTCATAGAGTCATCATCATTCAAGTAAACATTTGATCCTCATAGGTTATTTTGAAACATTACTCATAATGAAATACTAAACATAATGCATGAAAAAGAAATTTAAACTTTTCCATTTTTTGCTGCTCTACTAAGATCTCAAACTCTAAATTTAGAATCTACTAATAAACTTTTCGTAATAATGCAAGCATTTCTCAGTAAAAGGCAGTTCTTGAATACAGCTATCAGCATAGAGAATATATAACATGAGATATTAAAGTATATTGGCAAAAACACATGATCAGAAATACAGAACTTTGTATCAGTTGTTTCATTAGTCTTGTGATTGTATAAACTGTTGCAAAACTCCTCTTCAAATAATGTCATGTTTATGAGTGTCCTGGTGTAGCACACTGAAACTATGTCAGTAACAGTAAGTAAAAACAGCACACACATCTTCCCAGAGCACTGTGCTTGCTGTGTTTAACAATTATATTGGCAGCACAGTCACAGCGATTTCCAGATTAGCTGCTGAAACTCAAATGCCTGTGTATGTCTGCACACACCTCTATGCAGATAGCTATCCCTAACTACTAACATGTTTATCTTCAATAATATATATGTTACCGTGTGACCCCTAACTCTTTTGGGATGTACTGGTGTCCAAGGCCAGGCTGGATAGAGCTTTGGGCAATGTGGTCTAGCAGAAGGTGTCCCTGCCCATGGTACTGGGGTGAAACTAGATGATCTTTAAGGTCCCTTCCAATCCAAATCATTTTATGATTCTATTCTATTACATAAAGCCATTCCTTCCATATTACAGGAGACTTATTTCACATACTGTAAGAGTATACCATTTCACAGAACTGTTATCAGAAAATTATTATGATTTTAATACCCATTATAAGTAGATAAATGAAACTGCTTTGAGTATCTTTCAGACATTTTTAGATACCTGAGTTGTGTTCATGCTATTATCAACACGCAGTTTCAGTTTAAGATTCTCATTTGTTCATGCCAACTGATTCTAGAGAATAATGATCTAGTATAAGGCTGTTTTACAGGGGAAAAAAAGAGATAACATTTTCTTTCCATTCTAAATCACTCTGTTTCTTTAATCTGCTGTAACTATTGATGATATCACCAGTTGTACCAAGTGCTTTCTTGTGACAAAAACCTGGAGCATCTCAATTTTATCTTATGAAGGAGTTTTTCCCATTAAAGACCTAGATTGTGAAAAAGGGTAATTCATGTACTTAATGCTAAATGAGTTTACAACTAAAACTAACAGTTGGAAAAGGCATGCCAGCATGTCCTTTAGAATAATGTCTGTAATAATAAGCTATTCAAAAGGATGAATAGAGTTACTCAAAGTCAAGTATCTCCAAATCAGGAGATTTGTATCAAGATTGGGCAACTTTTACGTGATGTCTGTTGCAACTGATTGCAGGGACAGCTTTTTACTACAACCAACTTCAGACAAGCCACTTATTGTCAGGTATGCATTTTCATCTTTTTTCACAGTTGTAGATAAAGTAGTAAAAATATTCTCACTAATGGTTTTAGTTAACTTACTGGTTTCATGTACTCATTCTATTTGTAGCATACAGTAGAATTGAAGAGAATTAAGAAAGAAATTATTACCTATTGCCTATGCACATTTTTTAAATTGCCATACACACATATTTTCCATTTTTAGCACTACATTTTTATGCACTGCAAAATGACAACTTGGTAATTTTGAATCAATGGGGTAAACTGGGGCAGCATATGTATTTCATGCATTTCCAGAAACTGGAGGGCTTTATAAAGTAAAACCACTTTGAACCGTTGCCTTTACCAATAATTTCCTGATGAATTCAGATCCCAAACTGACAAGATTATAGGTGAAAAAGGGGAAGAGTGCCAACATATAGAATATATTTGTGTTTATACACATAAATACCTTTTTACAATGTAGTCCCTTAAATCATGGCTCTTATTTACAGTAGCTGTTATTCATCAAATTAATGTACACATGCATATTTTGCTGTTGAAAATGTTCAAGAAGTATAATTTTGGCATTGGGAAGTCAGAGTGCCTTAGAGTTTCTGAGTCATGTACATGAAGGCACCAAATGTGGTAGACCCCTGTCCTTTTACAGTAACAGCTACTGGCCAGATAGGAAACCGTAGGGCCCAGATACCCATCTTTAGCCACAACTGAGTTGTGACCCAATTGTCTAGTTTTAAAGAAGTCTTGGAACTCTTTTCCTGAAATTTTTATCAACTGCAAACACAAGCAGAGTATTTAACAGATATGCATACGGACAATTATGCTGTTCCTCTGATCAATAAGAAGCTGACAGGAAGATTATTTCTCAGGAAGAACACTATTGCAGATCAAGCCCAAAGACAGTGTGTGTATGTGTCTGTGTGTGTGTGTGATAATCTTTGAATCTTCCCAAAGGTCTCAACACTTTGTAATTGGATTTGAAGTTCCTTCAGTGTAAGTTAATTCACAGGAAGGATCGTGTTTGTGCAGACAGTTATACTAGCTAAGAAATATGTTGATATTTGACATAAAGTTTCAGTAGGATCTTTATCCCTATTGAAAATCTGCATATGGGAGACACCTCAAAAGTACTTGTAGATTCCTAAGCCCCTGTAAATAATATTAGTTTGATTGCCGCTTACTCAAGTAAGAGATGGAAAAACCACAAAGCAGCTCAACCTGCCAAAACAAATTCAAGTGCCAAGGAGTAATCTTCTGCTAACTACTAAATCTGTATTATTTTTTAGAATGTTTCACCACATGAATAAAAACACAATTGCCAGGAAAAATAAATGAATTGTAGACATGGCTGTAAGATAAGTTTGTAGTGAACTCATCCGAAACTGTACTCCTACAGCTCGACTAAATTTTCCAAAACCCTATGAAGTTGTAATTTAAATGAAAACAGGATTTTACATGCAGCCATAAAAATTATTTTAGTCTAGTCACTTCTGCTGTTAATTAGGATTTTCTGCACACTGTGCAAAATGACTCTTTGAGTCCATGCTCATCATTTACACAGTGAGCTGGAAGCTGCTGTACTCATGGGAAAGAGACTGACCCTGATCAGAGATTATACCTGAAAATGACAGCACAATCAATAAACCCTAATGATGGATAGATGAGAAGCAGATTTCACAGATGGCCTCAACTCTCAGATATTTGCATGAGGAGCTGATTTCTGGATAGGCATGGACCTCGAAGTGAGCCTGTCAGCCAAGAGTGGATGCAGCAAATATCTGCTGGAAACATGGGCTGGAAAAATGAGAAAAATTTCCTGCACTTGTTCATCAGCTTGATGATAGGATTAAAGAAAACGCATGAATCAGCATGCATGTCCAAAAACGGTTATCTGACAATGCAATGTCTTTAATCAATTTTGCATTCATCACAGGTAAAGGTCTGGCATGTTCAAAGACATACATGCAGACATAGATGCCAAGCATATAAGCAACCTGAGACAAGAATTTACTGGCATGCTTAGGCACACTTGCATTTTTTGTTGGAATGGAGAACTGAATGGATATATTATTAGCATATTTTTGGACTCAGCTGAGCAAACAGTAACAAGAGATGCTTGGTTTGGGTTACTGATCGAACTGGCTGCAAGCTAACCTATGATTCAGCCATAAAAAAGAAATTCTGAATACAGATCCAGATAAGAATTGTCAGAATTTACTCATAATTTCAAAATACTCCAAAGAATTCAATAAGTGTTGGGTAAGAGACATTGTATAACGATAGTAAAAATCCCAGATAAAAGTATTAAGATACCCCTCTGTGTCTTAAATAGATTACCACAAGACAATCCCAAAACTGAGAACAGTTTGGCAATCATTAGGTTTACTAAAAAACAATAGAGATATACAGTACCATACTTAAGGAAAGGGAGGGATATTTTCTTTTAGCACAGAAATTTCATTTGTCTCAGATTTAAGATTAACCTTCACTTACAGGAATAAGAAAGCAACGATCTGTACATACTTGCTGTATTACTGAAATGCTAGTGTTTAAAAAAATACAATCTATCCCTATTGTTATGAAAAAGGTCTCTGAATAGGGATTAGGAATGCAAGGTGCAAGCTGGACAAAGAGCAGAATCATACATATATCCTAATTATACAGTATTAAGAACCCAATAACCCATGTTGATGGGTTACTGCAGACACTTCAGAAGTAGTATAATGACTTGCCCTAAAAAGGCAAGCCTGATGAGACTGCTATATTGCTCTCAGCCATCAGTCAAATGTGCTGTTAAGACGACAGGATACGGTAACAAAAGGGTATTATTAAAGAAGATAAAAAAATACCTTTTCTCTTAAATGTATATGTTTTCCTTGAAGCCCTGTTATTTTGGTTGGAGGACAGGCACAATTTTCACTACTGATCTGAGTAAAGTTGACTTTGCTTTTCCTTTGAGGAGGTAGAATTTGAGATTTCAGGAGCCTCAAGTTTGCTGTTATCCTAAACATGCAATGCTCAATAGTAACATGAAATCAACTGTACTCCTTAAAATGCAGTATCTTTGACTGCATTTTTAATTTTTTAATGTATACTCATGTATTAGAATCAATAAAGACCTGTAATATTGCCATAGCTTTCAAAGCTATGATCAGTTGCATCAAGAACTGAAGCATGTCTACAATGCTTAACCTGAAACAATCTTTTGTAACAGGGAAAGTCCTTAGTGACATCTTGGGTAAATAGTTGCAAAACTTGACCAAAATGTCATGGTAATTCCACCCTTGAAAAAGCAACAATGAGAGAGTATACTTATCCCCCAAAGCACAGGGGTTTTTTTTGGCCTTTTTTAGTGGTATTTAAATTAAGTAGTATCACAACTTAACATCATGACTATTAAGTTCAAAGGTGTAACAAGTGATCCAGACCATCTAAATTTAAAGCTGTAACTTTCTCTACACAGACTGAACAAGAAGAAAGCATTGAATGTTCGTGAAACATTCAATGTTCTTAAAACAACATAATTGACAAGATAATTTAATTAGACTGCTGTATAAGGCTATCTGAAGGCTATCTGTCCTGGTGCAGCTCACTAAAACTATGCCAGTAACCGAAAGCAAAGACAGCACATCCATCTTCCCAGAGCACTGTGCTTGATTTCCGCATTAGTTGCTGAAACACAAACACCTGCATATATTTGCACATACCTCTATGCAGATAGCTATCCCTAACTACTAATATGATTATCCCCAATAATATATAAGCTATTATATGATCCCTACTCTTTTGGGATGTGCTGATAGCCAAAGCCAGGTTGGATGGGTCTTTGAACAACCTGGTCCAATGGAAGGCATCCCTGCCCATGGCAGTGGGGTGAAACTAGATGATCTTTAAGGTCCCTTCCAACTGAAACCATTCTCCAATTCTGTGACTTCTGGGAGGACCCTGCATTAGCCAGCCAGTGAACTAAGGGAAGAACATGTCACTGCTGAAAGGCTTAGTGAGATCATTACATTCCTTAAAAGATTCTGAGATGACCTCTTGACTTCCTTCTGGGTCCATAAAGAACACAGGTCATCCAACGATGAATGTCCCAAGAGAAGTAATAATATGACCTTGCACTTCAGACAAACAACTAACTCTGACCACTGCCAAGACATAGTAAATGGTTTACTAAAAACTGAACCTTCCTTCTAAAGAATAGAAGGCTTTAGAACCCTGTGTTGGCTCAGATAACAAGCAGGAGGTGCAGGACATCTCTGGACTTCCATAACGGCTGCTACTGCTCTCTTTTCAAGACTGGTTACAACCTTCTTTCTCAAATAGTCTGAGGGAGTTTGTTTTTGAGAGTGGAGCAAGAGATTCCAGAAAAATTTATTTAAAAAGCCAGATCTTTCCATTTTGCTTCTCTTTTCTTGGTGTTTGATTTAAATACTTCCAGGTTTTGTAATCAGCACCAGGAAAAGACTGAGTACTTTTTATTTATGTGCATGTGCACCTCTGTGAAATATATATATATAAAATATGGGTGTCTTCAAACCTCCTAGCAAAAATACTCACAGCCCGAAGAAGTGGTGTATCTAAAGAAATCAACCCAGGAAAACAGTATTATGCTATGATTTTTCACATACATTTTTCTCTAATAATGTTGCGCATTAATTTACAATTCCTCGTTAACAAATAAATATTTTGGGAAAACCGATAGATAGTTATGTAAAAAAATTCCTTGTTTCTGAAATCAAACTAATTGCTTGGTTTAGAAAAAACTTATGTATATGCTCTTTTGTCATTTTTAGGTTAATGAATGGGGTTTTCAGTACACACTGTACAATTTCTTGAATCCTGAAACGTTTTCTTCATAACTCCTAATCCAAAAGCTATCTACTTCTCTACAATATAGAGAAATACGTTTTTACAGTATTTTTAATGATAACAGACAGCAATGCTGTTCAATATATAAAATCTAAATTCCATAGTTCAATTCTTAGAAAACAAATGGAAACTGTCTCTCCCGGTTTTATGGACCTGATATTGTGAAGTTCTCAGAATTTTATGTTTATAATAAATACATCCTCAGAAGTAGGGAATGCTTAATGCACAACCACAAATAAGGAAATTATTTGGGTACTTTTGTATGAGTAACATATGTTGAAGTTTCCAAAAGTAACTCTTCAGTTTCAGAGGCTGATACGTATTATGTGACTTACTAGCAATATTGACAAATATATTAATTTGCAACATCACAGTGAGTCTCTTCACTGAAGTGGAAAAAAAATAATAGGTGTTCAGAATCACTCTATTAAATCTAAACCTCCACATATTAGTAGAAAACAGGTAAGTTTAACATCAAATTTAACATAATGGCAAACTGTGAAAAGATTTTAAAGATTTTCAGGGCTATACACCCCTAACAGAGAATCAGTTTTTTAAACACTATTTGCAGTTTTCCTGTGCTGTTTTCAAAAATGTGTACAAATGTTAAACTTGCCTGACCTTTAGAAATTATCTAGAGCATAGTAGTTAAACAAACACTTCAATAATTTGACACAGTATTCCCCATTATTTGCTGACTAAAGTCACAATAAATAATTGTCAGAAACTAAGAAGTAAAACTAGCACTTATATTAACATGTTAATTTTCAAAAGGTTTCTGTGCAGCATTTTAATTACAAACAGTATACATGATACAAGGTACACTGCCCATGAGTATTTTTACGTGACATTCAGAAAAAGGTATTTGGTTGCTCAGTGAAAACTATTGTATTAAAAAGAACTTCTAAATTAGAAGGCTCAAGAGCACTTCCTTTCCTTTCAATCTGTCATGGAATACATACTACTCCTGCTCTGAACATCATAATAGTTTACAAAAGACAATAATACCCATATTTATACACTCACATAGTACCTATGGACTGAAACCCGTTGTATTGGTTTAAATTAAGAAAATAGGTTACAATACCATATTAAGAGACTCATTATTATCAATTCATTGACAAACTGCAAAGCTTGCTTAAGAGGGGCTCCCCTATTATCTCCTGGTAGATATTGTTTATCACTTCATTAATAATTGAAAAGACAGAGTATAGTTACATCTGAGCATTACATTAGGCCAAGGAGATCTGGAAGCCGGAGCTAGAAATTTTGATATGCAGGAGTAAAACTCACAATAATCATATTAAACTGAACACATGACCTAGGAGAAAATGAAGATGTAATTAAAGAAGGTAAACAGTTTACCTAAGAATAATCAACTAAGAAAATAAAGGATGAGGGCAAATAACATGTAGCTATTCTGGTATTTTGGTGGTGAAAGTTAGCATGAGCTAAAAGTGATCAGCAATATAATACCTTTGCATAAAAGACAATACATTACCTTGAACTGTAAGCTAATCTTTATGGTTTACTTGTTGGTAAAGTTACAGCTGTAATTTTTTTATAGAGCATTCTCTATCTAAGGAATACAGAAGAAATTAAAGGAATTCAGCGGAAAATATTAACTACCAGAGGTCTAAAAAAGGTGACAAAGAAAACAAAAATTAAATAATGAGCGTCTTTCAGCTGAGAGGAAACTGAGTGGAGACGTAACAGATGACAGGGAATAACATCCAGAATGGGCACACAAAGTTAAAGCTTATTCTGCTCACTCTGCAGGAATACTACTTGTTTGTGGTGACCAGAAGGAATCCTTTCTCAAAGGCTATCCCTCACTTTCTATAAATTTATAGTATGTACTCCTCAGTGCCTGGGCATTGAACTTGTAAACAGGATAGAATTTTCTTTAGTCAGTATTCCATTTTGTATCAGTTTCTTGCTTCTGTAGATACACTACACACAGGTAACTAGTTTCACCATGATTTTATCTACTTCAACCACACCAGATGGGTTTAACAATGAAGGAACAAATTTTCTATCACAGATCAAGAGAAGCCTTTAAACACAGCAGTATAAAGTCTGCAAACAGAACTGCAAGAAAAAAGCTGTATAGCAACTACAGTTTTCAGGTAAAAGCAGATACTTCACCTGTTTCTCCAGGTATACCTTTACCCAAAATCCCCAAGGTGCACATTATCTTCAAAAGCTGGTGACTAACTTCCCACACTTCCACACCTTAATGCCACTTTATATGCCTCCCTTGCTCTTCACTTGGCCATTTTAATTGCTTAAGATTTCACACACTGTAAAAAGAACATTTGCTCAACGCACAGTTAGATTTAAGCTCCTGACTTCTAACACAAGCTCAGCTTTTGATAGCAATAGCTACATACAATTTGGACATGTTATCAAAATCTAAGGTTCATTAGCAAACAAAGCATTTTGTTTTAGTGTATTCTAAAAAAGAGAAATTCCATATTCCACCTCTGTGTACCTTAAGCACTGCTGCATCAATAGGACTTTTGTGAGTTTAACTGAGATCCCGATATGAATAAAATGAATTCAAATACCTCTTTACAGAACCAAGTACTAAATCCATAGGCATGTAAATATTAAAACTATAACTAAAACCTTAAATAAGACCCAACATCACTACATTAATTCATTCTTACCTTTTAGTTACATTCTAGCAGTGATTTTATAAGCAGTATATTCATTTTCATTAAAAAATGTTGAAAAGTTAACCAATGACAGTTCAGAATGACATCTTCTTTTAAAGCACTACACATGCTTGCTCCTATGCAAACCAAGTTTTAACTGTCATGCTGTCAAGAAAAATGATAGTTCCCTAGTCATATCTTATCTTTTTAAGAAAGTAAGAACTACAGAAGACTTTGCAATAGAAAATTGTTTTATATGTTTAATAAAATCTGCCTTTTGCATGAAAGCCCAGAGAGATGCTATATTTGAAGGTGACAGTGAAAAAAAAAAGGCAAAACCCCAACCAATGAACAAAACACACAAAAGTGGGAAGCATTTCAAGTTTTATATGTCCTGTGCTTCTATTTCCTTAGCCCTCTCTCAGCTTAATGCAATATAAAAGTCCATGAATAAAAACCTGACCATATATAAAGCAGTCTTAGAGCTGCACTGGGTCATTAACTGTGATAGACCTTCTTAAGGAATATAACTATGTGCTCATTAGGAAAAGTCCCAGCCTGAAAATCACCTTAAGTGCAGTGCCTTTTCAATGTCCAACAATTACAGGCAGTACCTGCAGGTAGGTACATTGCTAAATCTAGCCCACTTTTGAATGCCCCCCTAAATTTGGTACCATATTTGTTGTATCGTTAAATAAACAAAACCAAAAAAAAAAAGAACAACAAACCCCCAAACCCAAAGTGAATACTTTTCTGATCTGATGAAATGAAGTTCATCACATTTAAGGTTTTTCTTTGGCTTTTGCAACAAATATTGTGGGATTACCTAGGTATTTGAAAATTTGGAAGTAAAACAGAACTGTAGCTGATAATTAAGGTAGAATATCTCTGATTAACCCAGGGAGTTAGTAGAGAACATTCTCTATAAGGGAAAATTGCTTCATTTGAAATGGCTTGAATCTTTTCACTCTCAGGGCAGTTTGCACTGTACACTTCTTTGTTCAGGCTGCTAAAAGGAAGGGGACTACAGAAGGTACAGATTTTTTGTTGTTTTACTTTAAGGTGGTTCAATGTTTTTTTTTCACTCTGTAGCAAAGGTACCTATAACCTCTGTGTGGCACTCTGTTCACTTTTTATTCCTTAAATGATTTCAGAAGAACTAAGCAAACTATATGAATCTGACTTACTGTCCTTATGAGCAAAGGGGGAAGAAAATAATTCTGAAACATTTAAAGTGGGATTTAATTTCCAACAGCATTAATGATAATGCACATATTTTATTAGAAGTTTATGCTTAATCCACAAATGTTCAGTTAAAAAAAGCCCAAACGAAGTATGATTCAAAAAGAACAGCAGTTGCATTTACAGTTATGTCATACAACACAACACACATACTGAAGTCTCAGGTGCACTGCTGTGCATCTCTTTCTGGTAGGACTTCGCTGTTTGTTTTTCCTAAAGATACCCAAACTGACACAACGAAGTAAGCAAATTTCACAGAAGAGTAAAATGCAGCCATTAAAGATGCCGACATTACACCTCTACTGATACTTAATCCTACTAAACTACACAGCCGAGTGACACAAGTTCAGCCAACTGCTGGCGGCACCGCTCCTGCGCCGCGAGGGAGGCGCGGCACCCACTGCCCACGGCAACGGCGCGAGGCTGCGCCCCCTTTCCCGCGCTCACCTCCCGCGGCGATCCTCTTCCCCTCCTTCCTGCCCCTCACCCCGCTGCAAACTTTCTGCCTGCCGCGCCACGGCCGCTGACACGGCTTCCGAGCCGCTGGGGCAGCGGGATGACAGCGCCGCCTCCCAGCCCTCCCCGCCGCACCCCTGGCGGGAGCAGCACAACCTCAGGGACCCGGCCGAGGTGCCGGAGCACGAAGCGGTTCTCGCCGAACAAACCGATGTGCAACCCTACACGGAGGGCTGCCTCTCGCCTTCCTCCTCCGCCCCTCGCCGCTCAGCCATCAGCAGCAGGAAAACTTTCCAGGTGACGCCTGCCCTCTCTCGGCACTCGAGGCGTGTCGGGCCGGGCCGGGCCGGGCAGGCGTGCGGGGCTGTTACCTGATGTCCCCGCTCGGCTGCAGGACAGGGCAGAATCCCCGCGGTCCCCTTCATGCCCGAGGGGCTGCCGAGCCCGCCCTGAGGCACACGCCTTCATCCAGCCGCCTCCCCAAGTGCTGCGCCTCCTTTCCTCGCCCTGGCGGGGCGGCGGACGCGGGGCGGCGGACGCGGGGCGGGCGCCGCTCTCGCGGTCTCGCCGGCGCGGCAGGGAGGGAAGGAGGAACAGAGGGCGGGAGCGGGGAGGAGGAGGAGAAGCCGAACGGAGGGCGGGAGGAGAGCTGTGCCCTCCCTGTCTCCGCCCCAGCCGCCGAGCGGACACATAGTGGCCATGCTGTCCGCGCCGCCTGTGCCGCCGTCCCGCCAGGGGAAGTGCAGGGGGTCCCTCTGAGTGCCTCTGCGCCAAGGCTGAGCTCTGCCTGGCTTTTGGGTCGGGCAGGGCAGGACGGGACAGGGCGCAGCCGGAGCCTCTGGAGGGCGCCCCCATCCCGCCTGGCGCTATCGCAGAGCGCGCCTGCGCCTGGTGCTGGAGATGGAGTTTGGGGCCGTTGGCGGGGGCCGGTATGGGAGGTAAAGAGGGAAACTGGCCGTGACAGAGGATAAAGGTGGCGTGCAGATCGGGAGATGACAAATTTTACAAGAAGGGTGTTCAGAAAGGCAGAAAGAAATGAATGACAGTGGGATAACTGAAGAGGAGAAAGAAGTAGAAAAGCGCTGTCGGGCAACAAAGAGGAAAATGTATCCTGTGAGTGGTCAGGGTTTTGGAAGGTGAGGAGATAAGGTGTTTGAGGAAGCCAAAATTTTACTGGGCTTGGCAGGAAATACATGTGAAACCGAGATGATGGGCATGGAGAAGAAGTTTGACTGCCTTCTCCCAGAGTTTAGAAAAATGAGCCATTGAGGAAGCGATTTTAACTTAAAAGGGATTTTATTTAGGGGAATTATGCATAAAGCGTTGGAAAAGTAAGAAATAAGCACTGCAGGAATTGCTGGACAAGAAGGAACTCTGAGATGAAAAGAACAAGTCACAGCTTGAAAGAGCTAGTGCTTCTGAGCAGAACACACTCTATATGGGATAGAAATTACACTGTCCAGAAACTTTTTCTGTAAGAATTGTGCAGTATATCTTGTCTTTTTCTGGCAAATCATGCCATCCCACATGGGTAGTGGAGAGTTGGATTCAAGCTTTCCATACTGAACTTGCCTTTATAGCCAGTGCAGCAAAGTGGACCCTGAACATCCAGGACTAGCTGTACAAGGAATATTTCCTACAGAGTTGATATCATCCTAGTCCTTGGAGAAGTGAATTGAGCTTTAGCTTTTAGCCAACCCAATTTGAAGCATGTATGGTCATGTAGATTCAGTGCTTTAAGTGTTTACTCATGGGAAGGGACTAAGTTCATGCTGCTGAACTGAACTGCCCATGAATGTTTACTGTCCCTCAAGTGGAAGATGACAGAGATATGAGACAGCAGACACACTGGGATATATGGAACTGAAGCAGAAATTACTGTGTTTACACTGAATTGTGTCATTGAAATATTTACTGCATAAATGAGAGGAAAATGAGAGGAAAAAATGCTGAACATCAAATTCATCTCTTCATCTAGATGATGAATTATGTGTCTAATAACCCTTCCTCCATTGACTTCATGCAAGTTTTAGCATGACTTACAACACTTTAAAGTGCTTTGTTTTTAAAGTCAGAGGCTCATTCTGGTCTATTCTAACCCCTTGTATTTCAGCAATTGTAGGACCAGCTGTAGTGAACTGTAGTAAACTTGTGTCTGGCACAAGACTTGTGTTGTATGGGTGATTTACAATAACCAGAGTATTATAGGCACAGGCTAGCCAGGGTATAGGCTGGATTGATATAGAAAAAAATAAGAAAAAAAAAAAAGAAAATCTAGCCTGCTTTAGTGTAGGACTATGTAATCCATATCTTTCCCTTTGCTTTTCTCTCTTCATTTTTCTTCCTGCCCTTCATTGTGCAGAATCTTTCTTCTTAAAGCTCATCAATCCTACCACTGTACTAATGTCTAACAGTAGTTCTACATATTTTGTATGTATAGAAATTTTTATAGAAGTTGTTACCAGAGATCTGGAGGATGATACTTCAGTAGCCACCTCTTGCATAAAAATGGTGTGCCAGTCTGGGCTTCCAGGTGCTGTGGTAGTATTGGTGAAAATAATGATGGTTAATAGCAAATGTTTAGCTCTTTGTTTGTAGGAGTTGGAAGTTCTCTGGGAGTTACCTTTGGAGCTGCTGCTCAGGATTGGTAGAAATTCTGTATATATGAAAGAAGGTGAGATCAGCATTTTTAAGTTATTTCTGAGCTTTATTGTCCCTGTTTTTTTGGTGGTCATTGTAAAGATCTGTAGCTAATCAGGAAATCTTTTGTGAGAGGCCTCTCTCAGTAAGTGCTGTTTTCTACCAGTTTGTGCTCTGTGTAACAAATTTCTTTTGCTCCCTTGAACTGTTATGTATCTGAATTTAAGATAGTGTACTGCAAATTATTTTCCTGGATACAGTAGCAAGTTAAATCAAAATCAGTAGAAAATTCAGTCACTTTCTTAAAAGTATGTACTTGTTAAAATACCATAATGTTCATGGATTTGTAAATCCAAAATATTATTTTAAAAATTATTGGTACAGGTAAAATGCTCACAGTATGTTTTAATCACCGGGATAGCATTAGAATTTGATATGTTGATCACCTAGATTCAAAGGTAATAATAACTTGTGCATAGGAATCTATTTCATATCAAATATAGTATTTCATTATTGATAACAGCTGTAAAATCCCTGGAGAAAACACATTTCTTTTGAGTGGCTGTGTATTCACTTCTTTTTGAAGACAGATGGCTTGTACAGTGAAATAAGCAATGAGTGAGATATGAACATAAAGATGTTTGGTTTTGTAATTAACTGGCTAACATGTGGGTGGGTTCAGTTTTGTGGCATCTGTACCATCATGTTCACCTTATCCTTCCTCACCTGTCCCCATCCCCCATCCACCCCTCATTTGCCATGTTGCTTATGTCTTTTCTTTGGATTCCTACTCAGCTGTAATAGAGGCTAAATGACTTTTCCAATAAAGAAACTCAAGGTCAGAGCTGGGAGTAGCTCATATCAACAGCATGGATCCACCTGTACTCAGCTGGCTTATAGCAGCTTACCCATTCTTCTCTAAAGATGCAGCCTTTGGGCTATGGTATGACTTCTCACTGTGCTGTCATGTATCATGTAGCTGTTAATCTGCCAACATAGCCCTACCCTTCAGAAATTCTATACCGGAATGTGAAAGAGCTGTATTGTGTCTGGAGAATCTCTTGGGCTCATGCTACATATCCAATACAGTTGCAAAACTCCCCAAAAAACAAATGAAAAAAAAAACAAAAGCAAACCCTAACAACAAAACGAACAAAACCCTTAGACTTCCTAATGTTTTCAAGGATTATGCCTGAGTAATCAGCTTCCTTCTGAGAAAAAAATCTTAGGTGGTTTTGTGAGGCCATCTCCCTGGACACCATCCAATCTGTGTAAGTTCAAGGTCCAAAAATGCAAGGTGGTCTACCTCAGGACTAAAGGATGCAACAACTGTCCTGCAGCTATGTACCATCACCTGCTTTTTCTGTGAGGACTTACATGAAACATAAAGCAAGCCCTTGACAGCATACTATCCCCTTCAAGAAAGACAGGGCTTTATCTGAGCTCCATGGTTAGGTATCAGTAATAGCTCTCCTCTTGAAATCTAAGGGTAGGATGACAGGGTGTTTTTTCACATTCAGACCGTGTCCATGAAAAGGTCCCAATCTAGATATAAGCTGCAGAGGACTGTAGCCCACAGGCAACCTTTAGTGCTTCTTATAACCCTGAGATCCCGAGGCACGTAGAAATTCATACATGCTCCTCTTCAGTTTTTCTGTTGCCCATTTTGTTTCTCATACAGCATCTGGAACCCATGATTGCTTCTCAAAGTTGTTTATGCACTTCGTATAGCCTACAAAAAGCTAAGTGCATCCTGAGCATTCTGGAGAATGCTTTTGAAGATTCCTGTCTACTCCTGTTCATTCTACAGGAACTTCGGCACTAATTTGAGGATTCATTTGTAAACTGAGATTTGCAGCTTTTTCTGGCACCTTCTCCACTGAGGGGCCCCAGTGTGTAGGTACTGGCTCAGTCCAAGGCTTCTTTCAACCTAGTAGATTGGACCTACTAGGTCCAACCAAGAGGAAACCCAGACAGGATATTTTCCTTCGTATTTGTTCCTGGTAAGCAGTTCTTTACATGCCTTCCTTGTCTCCTTTTTTCCCTTCATCCTTCTAAAACTTTTTTTTCTCTTATATTTGAATGTACACTTTCAAAGATTTCTTCCTTCAGTGTGATTTTACTGTGATTAATTTAGTCTACACATTTTGCTTGTCTTATTGTACCCTTTAGGTCTGACCAATATGAATGCACTGTTAGCAGAGTGAACACAGTTCTCATTTCTACCAGTTCTGTACCAATTTATATTGTATTATTTTCTTCTCAATTGCTATTTTATCTTTTTTTTCCTCTATCTGTGGAGAAAGGGATAAACTAATTAGATATTAAATGCCATATTGCAATACTAAATAAGGAATTATTAATTAGAAATAACCTTTAATTATGACACATTTTGTCACAAGATGTGTCCTGTAGGTCAGACATTGTCTGTAATTTAAGTTTTTAACATTTAAAAAAATTTTTAATTATTTTTTTTTAATTCTACTTGCTTAAAATCTGTCAGTGATACAATGCAGTTGGATAAGTGTTTTGGTGGTGTTATGGTAAGGGTGGTTCATAAGCATGAAAGTGTTATTGTAAAGCATTTGTAGTAGGGTGACAATTGCTTGAAAAAATAATTGTCTCACAATGATGTATGACTAAGACTTGTTTTTTTTTTTAAATGAGATTATTTCCTGAACTTACTAGAATCTTTATCTCTGTAGTCATACAAAGAAGGTGTATCTCTGCTATAGGTATTCTAGCAGTGGTTTAAACAAGCCCTTTAATATCCATCTGAAAGTGGGCTTTAGAATATTGTTTACTAGATTTTTTTGTTTCCCTTTGGGTTTGGTTTTATTTTTTCTATCTAAATTATGCTATGTCTCTTGCCAGATTGCTATCAATGTGTATGTGGCATAACAATTTTATTTTTAAGTCATTACTGTCAGCCTAATAATGTCCTTCCATGACACTATATAGGGAAATGTAAATTCTTTGGAGGCTTTATAATAGTAATCAGTACTTTTGAAATTTCTTTTGTGCCATTATTCAGACTTTAGTAAGAACATCATATAGCCCTGAAGAGGAATCATTTGTTGATTCATTAATGCTTGTGTCATCTAGATGAATGCATGCCCACTGTGTCTTTTAAATGTACCAAGTAATGGTAATAACAAATCTAGTGCTTCAGCTATGTTACTACATTGAAATGTTATTTTACATCATTCATTTTCTGTGCAGTAGTTTTGCTGGAATTACCTCAGCTATCATGTGTTATATTTGCCATAAAATTTTAAGTTTATATTATTAAGTTTGGTTTATATTATTATGTGCATCTTTGTTTCACTTTTTACTTTTAAGAACACGGACAACACAGGCCCCAATAAGGAGCACAAGGAAAGTAAATAACAATAAATAAACAAAATATTGTTCATTACAACAATCAATATAGAGACAAATTAATACATAGTAGTACTAGCATGAACAGGCCATGAATTCTATCCTATTTGCAGGCTGTTAGTAATATATACAATTCACTTCAGCTGTTGTACTGACTATACTCAATTATATACGTGGTTAAATATTTACATCATGGACCATTACTTTATATACAGTAATCCATAGAAAAGTTCCTTGATAGCATCTAAAGATAAACCCATTTAGAATAGTTCATGAGAATCAGTGTAGGACTAGTCAGGTCTTACCGCACAATCTCACATGTGGAATAGTGATGTGCCATCTTTGCTGTGCCATTGCTTCTGTCCTGACTAATAGAAGAAAAATTTGGATGGTTATGAAATGCCCAAACAGTTTGGAGTCCTTCAGAATTGTTTGTACCTAATTAAAGCAACTTTCACCTTTCAATCTCAAGGCTACACTGATACTTGAAGTTATATTCTTCTATGAGAGGTAAGTGACACAGAACACCCCAGATTGTCCCTTATCTGCTCCTAGAAAAATTTCTGCTGTATGTTCTTACAGAAATTCAGAAAGATTCTGAAGTTAGATTCCAGTGTGGCAGATCACTTACAACTTTAAAAAATATAGGAGCTTCAGAGAGCCCTCAGACTTGCACTTCTGCTTTCTGAAACACAATAAAGACACAACTATACTTTCCCACTGAAAAGGAGGCAATTATAACAAACGGTAGCCAGAATAAAATAGCCACTTCAGAGTTGCAGCTACCTTTGCAAAATTGAAGCTCAGTTCCAATAAAATACAAGAATTTTCAGTAACAGAGATGAAATAGTCATGAGGAAAGCCACTATTAAATCATAGAACTCTTTAGCATATTTTCTCTGTTAAAAAAAAGTATATCAGCCTTTATTTTAGTATTAAACATATATTTTTTCTCAAACAAAATACAGTTATGGCATTGAAAAGGACAATCAAATAGATTTGGCTTCTGTGTAACTAGCTCAGGATACAAAATTTCTTTGCAAAATATAAATTCATGTAGGATAAATGTAATAAAGATGAGAGTTGATTATATGGACATACTGTAGAAAAATATTTTAAAATTTCCTATTTCCCAGTCCTGGTTCAACTTTTCAACCTTCAGTGTTATTAAAGCCGTAAATGTAGGTCCTGATTAACTTGTTATGTCTAGGATCTGTATTTCCACTGCTGAGTTTTGAGCATATGGGTTTCATTCTTTAGAATTGGTGAACTGTGAAGGAAGGAAAGGTTAGATATTCCTCTATGGGCAGTATTTCTTAGCTTTTCGCTTAACCTCTGTATTATTTTGGATTCCATTATGGGAATCCTATCTTTGATTATGTCTTGCGTACACCTTATGGATTCTAATGCAAGTTCCTGTAGTTCATACTGAGAATGAGAGTCTCCATTACCTATGAAGATTAACTGAAATCCAATGCATTCTAGTGTGAGTGAAGTATGTGTATATCTAAAGCCATATGCTTAAAATTACCTTCACAGAGTAATTACTTCATTGATTATTTTTAATGATGTAATTAAATTAATTAATTTTTACTTCATACAGTAGTTCTGAACCAAAAGGAGCTCTGGAGGTCATCTTCGTCCATTCCCTACTCAAAGCATGTATAATTAGGTCAGGTTGCTTTGGGCCATGTCAAGCTGAGCCTTGAACACCTCCGAGTCTCTGGACAACCTCTCTGGGCAACCTGTTCAAAAACTGGATAACACTCAAGGTAATTTTTTCCCCCTAATATCCGCTCAGAATTTTCTGTGTTCCAGTCTGTCTGTTTCCTTTCCTCCCACCCCAGTATTCACCTCCAAGAAGACTGTCTCCATCTTTACTGTATCTACTGATCAATTCAATTTTATTTGCATAAACACATTAGTGGATATATTCCTAAGTGATGAGGGAGCCAGAAGTCCATTTATTTCTATAAGATACTGGGAAAAACAGAACCATCACCTTTCCTCTGTGTCTTTAATAGAGAGAACTTGTATTTTTCTGGGCAGAACTTGCATGTGGGTCCTTTGGGCTGCTTAATCTTTTTCACTTCAGGTGAGGTGGGATCTTCAGATCTTCAGATCACTGAACTGTGAAAGCCAAGTTGTTCTGAGTACATGTAGGTTCAGAACTGTCAGTGACTAGAGAGCTTTGGTCTAATCAGGAACCCCATAAAATCGGGTGCACCAGAGATATTTTTTTTAGCCAGAGTTTGGTCTTATACCCATGCAAAAGTTGTTCTGAGTCAAGTCAATTGGCCATCTGTAGGGTCCAGTGCTCTTTGATATGCCCTAAGGGTATATTACCTGGCACCCAGCAGTGTGCAACTTCCCTCCTGTCCTATGTAATTTTGCCAGTTCCATACAGATCTCTTGTACAACATAAGCCAACTCAAATGACATTAGACACTTGTATGTGGATATATGCTTATCCCCATTGTTTGGTTTCTTGTTCCTGTTCTAAGAATGGGATTCAATTTGAGATTAAGAAACCTTCATGCAACTGCCCATATATATCTAACTGTGAACTAAAGGTTTACCCTTCCATTATCATCAGTGGGGATTTGGGACTTGATTCATCTGCTTACACAAGTAAGTGAGCATGGCATGCTCTGGCATGTCTTGGATATCCAAGACAGCTTTGGGATCAAACAGCTGTGAGGTGGGATTTGTAGGAGACCACTGCCATTCTGGGGCAGCAGCTGGAAACCAACTATTTTAAATTTATTTATTTTATATTATTAGGTTTAGTTTATATTATTATATAAATAATATTATATTATTTCACTTTTTACTTTTAAGAATACGGATGTAGTTAAAACCCCCTATAGAATCTGAAATTGCAGTAAACATTTGCTGGCTAGCTGAAAACTTGTTATAGGCTTATTTCTTTCTTCACTTCAGGATACATGTGGAAACTTTCCCTGTGGAGTAGTATGTCACCCTGCTGTCACTGTTCAATTATCACTTAATTGAAAATTGGCTTTATTATGAATTGCATGCTTATTAAAATCAATTTAAACATAAATTGCAGTTCAATGATACACTTTGATGTCATTCAATGTTATTAGCAAAGATGCTATGCTTTTTTCCATACTTCATTGATGCTTATTTCAAACCAATTAATAAATATTTTATTAAATATTTTATAAAAATGTAATGAAAAGTACAACTTCTTCCTTCCACACAGTTTTTGTAGTACATGAAATGTACTTTGCAGACTTTTCCCCTAGTTTCGTTAAGTGCAGTTGCTTTCAGTCATCTTTCTTTGAAGTTACAAATATGTATGTATAATGCAACTACTTTATATATAGCCATACACTTCTCTTTCACAGTGTACACAGCAATAAATCATCTCATTAACAATAAATAATCTCATAATGTAATTTGAGGGATACATAATGAGCAACTTTGGGATATAAACTTTATTCTATATATGAGTTGAAGTCTTCAAAACTATCCTTGAAAGTATTTTTTGACTATTGGGATTAATTATATATCACACAGATGCCTGTCATGCACTCTGTTTACACTGTAGGGAAATGAAATAGGATAGTTAATTTTCTTTTATTCTTTTAAAATGCCAAGGTTTAATTAAACTGCTTCAGCTTAAGGGTTGCACAGCTACTTTCAGCTGTCATGACACATACTAGAAATTGATTTGCCATTGCCTACATGCCCAAGAAGGCATTCAGCAGGCTTTGTAATTTCACTCAAAATTGTTTTTATTAATCATAGTTGCTCTCCAATTTCTAAAATTTGTAGGAGAAACAGTGTATTAAAATAAGTTTCATCCATATGTTCCGGGAGTAAAAACAATACAGGTGCCAAGTATCTGAAATTTACATTCAGTTTTGAATTAACATCTGGGTTTTGCTTTTTATATAAGATTTTTATAACACTAAAATTTCATGCATTTTTGAACGTCTTACATAATTATTTCAGTTATACAATAACAATTAGACAGCATCATGAATTAGCAAGACAATTGCAAAGCAATAAAGCCATAATTTTACAATTATGAAAAATAAAAACATAGTAACAGACAACTATAACTAACTATAACTAACTTGCTTGCAGCAATACATAGTTATATATAATAACCATGATATAGAGGATTTTCAAAAATGTTAGCAAAAGCAACATTAACCTTGCTTGCTTGCTCCCTTCCAGCACTCCACACCGAGACTTTACTGATGTGAGAAAAACAGCAACCATGCCAAACAAGAGAAGGCAGCCACTACTGAACCTGCATTTCCATTATAAAAAGCACAAAGCCAAAAGCTAGATATATAAGAAGGCCCTTAGTGCTCTCTTTAAACACTTGGGGAAACCTGGTGTTAACAGCATCCTTTGTCCTCTACCACTCTCTGAGTTTCCAGTGAAAGCTTTATCTGAAGTCTGTACACAGCCTGCTTCCAGCATGTACAGAACTGCCTAGAGTTTGGAAGTATTAAGTATCAGCTTCTGCACTAATGAACATGTAAGGTTTCACATGAAATGTAATAATTTGCATGGGAATTATAATTGGATAATAGGAATACAAATAAAACTAGGACTGTCTGCATGGGGCTCACTCCCTATGTTGGAAACCTTTATTAGGCTTAATATTGGGATTTCACTTTTGATCCAACCTTCCAGTTTCCCATTCCTCAAGGGTAGCTAAACAATTCTTAGCTTCTGTAGCTGTAATTAACACTGTGTTATTTGAAAAGTTCTGTATCTCAGATGCCAGGAAAGCATAGCAATTCTGATATTTTTAATCAAGGAACTGTTGGCTCTTGATCCTAACCTGTGTTTTAATTATGGATAAGGTGTTTTCTTTAGTGCTAGAGTGAAGATCAAATACCAAATTAATTTAAATCAGAGAGGAGCTGATCTGAAGCCATTTCCCATCCAGTTCCCTTCAGCTCAGTTAGAAGCACCTAATTCTTTTTGAAAGGCTGGGCTTGAATTCTCTTCCATACTTTTAGTTTGTGATGCCTAACTTAGCTTGTCTTTTGCTTATCATGCAAGCATACCCTTCTTCTTGGCCCTTCCCTATCTGAAAATATAGCAACAATTTATTAATTGAGCATTGAGCTTTTATGCACCTCTCATTAGGGTATTTATGTGAGGTAAGAGTGCATAACTCTGAGCAATATGAACAACTACAAATATAGTAAAAATTACATTCTGACTCTTATCAAAACATGGTGACAGAACAAGTTAATTTTAGCAAACTGAATGTAGAGTTCTAGGATACAGTTGATTATATTAACTATTAAAGGAAAGTAAACCGAATCTTAGGCACTACAGTAATAGATAATTTTATAGTATTTTAGTAAGGTAAAAGGAAGTAATCTAATATATTCCCTGTGTGGCCTCCAGCAATTTTTTATGTAGACATTGAGATATTTAAAATAATTACAATTGCATAGAAATTTTTGTGTAATATTTTTATTTGGAGAACCAAATGGAATGAGCAGTTCTAAATATCCAATATCATTTTTTGAGGAGGAGCAGGAGGTAGATTATCATGTGATGTGAACTGGCATGAATCCTTTCCTCTTGATGAAAGAGATGCTGATAAGGATGTGGGCCATAGACTTTAGACATAGAGAGTTAAATCAGAAAGGAAAAACTTTCTTTTCATATATGTCAAGCACTTCAGTGATACTTCATTTAAAATAAAAACCTTCAGCTGACATAACACACCTTAAGGTCCCCATGTAAAATTCTTATCATTGTTGCATGGTTTCTGGCACAGTCGAAAACCTTGCATTTTAATTTGCTAAGGTTTGTCTACCACACTTGGTTTATTTTAAAAGCACACACTGAAGCTGAAAATACTTTTTTGGGAAATTACCTTCAGTTTTCCCTCTTGCTTCAACTGTCATCTGCCTCAGATACACTGAGTGACATTATTCATACTCATTCATGCAGAGATGCACTTAATAGGCTCACAGGAAAAGTGATCATTAGTTGATTGACTGTAACTTGATTGCTTGTGGATAAGGCTCACAGGTTTATTTCTTCATTTCAACGTGGAATGGGAGCTGCCACACCCCAGTCTGCATAATTATCAATACGGCTTTTATTGGCATGGGTAAACATTAATACAATAATAAAAAGGCCAGTGCAAAACATTCAGCTCATGATGTCTTCAATTACACATGGTGTGGAAAGATGGCTGCAGGTAAAATTACAGGAAACTGAGAAGTTATATTCACATCCTAACAGAAGTTGTAAAGGTATGGAAATTGTAGGGTAAAACACAGCTGCTGCTCCCTGGATGGAACGTGGTCGGCATGCTCCACGATGAGTCCGTATACACCCAATCTGCAACCATAAGCACTTGCTAAGGGGGATGGAACAGGGGGTGGAGTGGAGGGGAAGCACTGTGGCCAGGCTCTGTTGAAATCCTTGCGGGAAGGGGAACTCAATGGTACTTTGCAGCTGGTAACTCACATAGCACCTGTCAACCATGGGAGAAAGGAGATGATGTCTTGCTTTCGAGCCAGCAATTGTGACAAAATTGCTCTCCTCAGATGAACAGACTCAAAGAAGTTATGAGTTATTATATCCATGGATAGTGTCCCGGGCTGTGCCATGAGCCTCCAACCTCTCCTAGGCCTGCACAGAGTTCCTGTGAGGGGCATGGTAAAAGGGTTTTTCCTGCCTTTCAGGATTGGCAGGGGGATGGGCTTTGATGTGCCAACAGCTGCCTCTGCCCAGACTGCAAATTTCCCCTGAGGATCCTAGAATGCATAAATCATTAACTGTTTCAGTCCCTGACAAAAGAGTAAATGGGGATAAAACAAGGAATCCTAAGCAATGTGTCAAGTTTTTTTTCAGAAAGTGTTTCCACTGACAATATTTGGAAAAGCAAGACCTTTCTATGCTGCATGAAGTTTGCATGCATGTTAGCACATGGCTCCATAACATGTCCACGACATAACCTCTCTATGTTTACTTGCAAAGGTGCTGCCAGTGAAACACTGAGGATATAAGGACTACATAGGTGTCATAAAAATGTAAACCAAATTACAGTATTTTGTGATGTTTTGTCATACCCACTCCCACTAAGACAAAGTGTGTGGGGAATAGGAATGCTAGCATTATCATGTTAGTGATACAAACAGTACTGCAGCATTACTAGCTCGAGGGACATATTGTAACCCCACTAGTTTTATCTTCCCATGATTGAACAGGAGAACTCTTGGGCAGATTTTTTCTGCCTATGCTTTGTCAGGTAATTTGGGCACTCTGAATAATGGTTGAGGAGAACAGGGCGAGTACTCTGTTTCAGCTTGGTACAGTTATCCTGAAGGAGGTATATCATGAGGATTATGCTGACAGATGCTGCATCCCATTAATTGTAACAATCTAATTAATTCATACAGTAAAAGCAGACTCACAGTCACATAGTCACATAGCAACTCTGTCGTCTGTATAGTCTGTCTTTGGAGTTGGCTCCAACTTAATTATGAGAATTATGGAGTGTTGGTGTGCAGTGCAGTTGCCTCCTGTTTTCCCAGACATTGTCTTTCACTTAGTGTTAGTTTCAGTCAGGTGGTATCACTAGTGTGTCTCACCAAAGGTCATCACAGAAGCATGCTGCCACTGCTGTTGTTATAAAACTAGACTAATTTTAAGATGAACTTTAATTTATTATGAAAAGTAATACCTGACTGATTACTGAGATTCAGGGCCTCAGGGAACCCTTTTTATGCACAACTCTTGTTTTGTAAGTTTACTAATGGAATATTGAACACTTTTCTGCATCACAGTGCCTTCAGAGATGTTAAAATGATGCTGATCACTGGTGATGATTTAATTCCATTTCAATTTTTCTCTGATTAATGTATGTGTAATAATTATCTTATGGAAAAGATCTCCATTTAACAGACTTTGTTTCCCTAGGCTTAATGAAAATCCTGTGCATGGTATGTTTTGCTGATATCTTGTCCTTTATAATTTTGAATTTATACAGGTAATGGTTCATAATATAGCAGAACAGATTGGCATATGGATCAGAAAAGTGTAATGTCTTGTTCCCTGGAGAATATACAGGTCATCTGGTCTTCCCATTTATATATCAAATAATTGAGAAAATAGATTGTTCTATATTGAGAAATTAGTATTTAGTGAATGGAAGATATGAGATGAGCTTAGCAGGTCATGTAAATTGAACACGACATATTTTTTTGATGATGAGTAACATGTCTTCATGCTTTTGTTGCACTCTTCATGCTCTGGCCTGTAAAACTTGTGGTTTCAATCTTTGTTTGCGCTGTGAAAGGGCCAGTTAGGAATTCAGAAGTGATAAGATGTTTTTGACAATTTTCATTAAATGTTAGTGGGAGTAATAGAACCTCATATTACTTGGAAAAGGGAATATTAGCTAATTCTGATGCACAGATCTGTCCTAGTTTTTAAGATTTTTCTGAATATATATGGGGTAACTAAGTACAAAGATCACAGATTGCAGCCATAAGACAGGGAGCTTGTACCTGGCAGAGTTGCATGTAGTCTCTGCCTCCCAAATGACAGACACAATGATTAGGCAAAAGGAACAGGATGAATCTTCTAGGAAAGAAGGCACTGTAAGTTATGCAAAGAGCAACTGATTAATGTAAACATATTGTAAGTAAATGATTGATTAATAGGCATGACTAATACATGAATTCAGTAATATTTTTCAACTACTAACACTATGGTCTCACATTTTAAAACTGTGTATAATTACAGTGATTATGCATGCAAATCAGATAATGACACAAGTAGCCACTTAGATGCACAACTGGCCATTTGCATATAAATTTGCATGCAATCACATTATAGACTCATTAAGTCCAGAACTTTGATTAATTTTGTGGGCATTGTCATTCTTTGAATGAGGTAGATCCTCAGAGAAAACTGATATATATGACCATACAGTTAAATAAGATGCCTAGGCATCTGAAAACAAATTTAGACTTATACAGGCAACCCTTAATGGTAACATTTTCTAATCTCTGCAATGGTTAATTTTGCAGACTTCATGTTTTTGGGTTTTTTTAGCATTGCTTTTAAATTGTGTAATTAGCGTTCAGATTGAGCCATACGAAGAGGACACTGAGGGGAGACCTCATTGCAGTCTACAACTTCCTCATGAGGGAAAGAGGAGGGGCAGGCACTGATCTCTTCTGAGATCAGCCTAGGGAACAGGCTCCCCAGGGAAGTGGTCACAGCACCAAGCGTGACAGAGTTCAAGAAACATTTGGACAATACTCTCAGGCACATGGAGAGACTCTTGGGAACGGTCCTGTGCAGGACCAGGAGTTGGACTCCATGATCCTCGTGGGTCCCTTCCAACTTGGCATATTCTGTGCTTCTGTGATATAAACATTAATTTTTATAGCTAAACAGATTTTTAAGGTAAGATCACTGTCCTTGTGATTTTGAAATCTAATGTTCTTCAGGCTACTGTGACCAGACTGGGTAAATGTTAACTCATTTTCAAAAAGAGTGGCTTTCTCAAAAAAAAATTTGAAACCTGTTCAATTTTCACAAGGTGACTTAGTGATTTAAAATTGTACTCCCAGAGGCTGCCATTGGAGTTAAGAATCTTGAATCACTTGCGTGGATCTGGATATACTATCTAAACCTCTGTTCCAAAATGTCTAAGGAGAATATTTTAATAGTTGTATAATTACCTAAAATATTTATGAGTGGTAAATGATAATTTAATATTTTTTTATTTGATGTATAAGTTGCTTATGGCTACCTCTGTCTCTATTTAAATGTCTTTGCAAATCTAGCCAAATCACTTCTGAGAAAATTGTGGCTTAATATTCCAATTAACTTGGGTACTTTACAATGTTGACTCAATATATTAACTCTCCAGATTTAGTGTTTTTCATCAATCATGCATCAAAAAAACCCCAACAAATTAGTTTGAAATCTTGATCTTTAATCCTCACAGTAACCACTGTAGCATCAAGACCTTTGGGGAAAGTCCTAAAATCCTAACTGATTTTTCTTTAATCCATAAATATTCCCCATTGTCTTTGATTGTAAAGTATTATTGTTAAGTGTTATTGAAGAAGAGCACTCCCTAGGTTCTCAAAGGCACCTGCAACTCCCACAAATAATAATCTGTAGGTTAATCAAGTGACGCTTTCTCTTTTTAAGTACTTTTATGACAGATTTGATTTTCTCTCATGCTTGTGATAAAATTTTTGAGTCTACAGTAAAGTAGAAATCTGTGAGACTTCTACAGGTGCCTGGAGCTATTAGTTTTAGTGTCATGTCAGTTTGGATATCTGTGCCTCTGTTAACAATTAGAAGAGGCTACTGGATCAATAGTCTTTCAGGGTTCACAGCTGTGATATATAATGTCTGAAGCTCAGTGAACCCTAAACCCTCTTTGCCAGCTGTTGCTCTTAAATAGCCTTCAAAAAGAACATCACATTTAAAATCTGAACAGGCAGCTTTGTTACCTTTTAATGGTGCAATAAGACTGAGAAGAATAGAACAAATTGTGTCTGTGAACTTTTTTTCTTCAAGTGTATTCCTGGTGAACATCTCATCTTTTCACAAAGGAGAACACTCACATCTCTTTGTTTTAATCCATGAAATATTCAGATAGACCATATAGTTTGGCTTTCTTTCAGGCTTCTGATTGCCTTTGAAAGGAGGCTCAGTATTTGTAAATATCACTGAGTCACAGAACAGCTGAGGTTGCAAGGGACCTCTGGAGATCAGTCCAACAGGGGTCATCTAGATCAGGTTGCTCAGGGCCATCTCCAGTCAGGTTTTGAGTATCTCCAAGGATGAAGACTCCACAACCTTTCTGGGTAACCTGTGCCAGTACTTGGCCACATTCACGATAAAAAAGCTTTTCTGTAAGTTTGAGTGGAATTAATTTGTGCCCATTGCTTCTTGTCCTTTCACTGTGCACCACTGAGGAGAATCTGGCTCTATCTTTTTTACTACCCCACCATCAAGTCCATATAAATGTGGACAAGATTCTCAGTGAATACCCTCTACTAGAATCTAAACATCCTTTCTCAGTCACTTGACTGTTAGATGCTTCAATCTCTTAAATCCCTGCAATTGTCTTCATGGTCCTTCATTGGACTCACTCTAGTATGCCGTTATCTTTTTCGTACTGGAGACCCCAGAGGTGGACACAGCAATCCATATGTGGCCTCACCAGTGCTCAGCTTGCTGGCAACATTCTCTCTAATGGCAGCCAGGACGCTCCTTGTTTATTTTGATGAAAAGATGCACCAATGCCCCATTTCTCCTGCCTGTTGAGGTCCCTCTGAATAGCAGCACAACCATCTGGTGTATCAACATTTCCTCCCAGTTTTTTATCTGAGTGTGCACTCTGTCCTGCTGTCCAGTTCATTAATGAAGTTGTTAAACAACATTGACTCGGCACTGACCCTCAGGGTATTCTGTTAGTGGCTGGCATCCAGATGGATTTTCTGTCACTGATCACAAGGTTTTTGTACTGGCAGTTGAGGCAGTTTTCAGTCCACCTCATTGTCTACTTACCTATCCTGTAGTTCATTATCCATAAGGATATTATAGGACACAGCAACAAAACACTTGCTACAGCCAAGGTAAAAAACATTCAGTGCTCTTTCCTTGTCCACCAAGACTATAATTTTATGATAGAATGCTGTCAGATTGGTTAAGCATGGTTTTTCCTTCATAAATCCATGCTGACTGCTCCCAGGTGTCTGTTCCTGAAGACAGTAAATACAGTATACTTAGTACTTAAATTGTAGTTTGCCTGATTCATGGAAGACTTGTGATGAAATCATATGCCAGGAATACTGGAAAAAAAAAGTAATAAACTAGGGGAATAGATACTGTGTTGGAATTAAACATTATTGTTGGCAATGACTTTAAAGCTTATAATAATTCATATTATCCCTATGTGCAGTACAGGAAGAAAATACCTGAGGCTTTTAAAGGAGACACAGAAGGTTATTTTACTTCTTATGGATATCAGTCCTTAACAGAAAACAAATGAGAATCATTTGAAATGCATTTCATATAAGGGTAAAATGCACGTATAATAAAAAAGACCTCTTCTGTAGTAAGCTCTTCAGAACAGGACTGTAAATATATTTAAGGTTATACAAGACCTTGGATATTTTAATGGCAAAATAGAAACTAAAAATTATTAACATTAAACATCCATGTTAAAGCATGAACTGAGGAAAATCTTGAAAGCTCCACAGTGATATCCTCCTAGACATTTCCACATATATACCTACATGCAACCTACATTTATGTAAACTACACTTAAGTATATATTTTTGCTCAGTTCCAATGACTTATGAAACCTATTTTTCTCTTCCTATGTGTAGGGTACTCATACATTCCTGAAGTGTTCTAATAGTTCCTGAATTTATTTAAATGACAAGGTTTTATTTAAGGGTATCCATTGTATAATAAAACCTAATTTGCATTAATATAAGGAGGTATTTAGTCTAAATTATTCTAGTGAGAGTAGCTATGAAAATTGTTTTGAAGGATTTATTTTCTACTTACAAGTTTCTTTCAAATGCGGATTACATACTCAGAGGAGAACAAGTAATTGATAAAAATAGCTTTTCGCCTTTTAATAATATTTTCACTTCCATTATCCTGTTCTAGAATAAGATGTTAAATCTTTACAATTTGAGACAATGAAATAATAACCATCCCTAAATCCTTACTCTATAGTCAAAGAGTTTTAAATTTGTTGGCTACCCGCACTCTAAAGCTCACCTAACCTAGTTGTTCAAGGTCTCAGAATTTTCTTTTATGCTTTGTTCAATTGTATGGAAGCAGTTCTCTTTGATTACAGTATACAATGAAAACAAATCTCTGGATTTGCCACATGCTAGTGCCTTTGTTAATATTGTAATAAAGTAATTTACAACCCAGTGGTGGAGCTTGACTACTGATGAAGAGTCATAAATCTGAAGCAAACACAAATAGCAACCATTTTCTGAATGTATGTAGTGCTCCTTGAGTGCCTCCATGGTCAGTTTTGCCCACATCAGAGCTGGAGTGTATACTCTGCTTTTTCTGCCATCCACCATGCAGGTACCTCACAGGAGGAAAATTCTGCATGAGACCAGTGGTGCAGGCTAAGGAAGAGAAAAGAAATTATTTTCATATTTTGCCCCCCCCTTCTTTAACCATAAACTGTAACAGTGTTTCTTTTGTCGTAGTATCAGAGAAGGTGAAACATAATTTATTCAAATCTGAAATTCAGAATAATGAAACTGGCTTAATGCTACATTGTATCTGGTTTTGTGAGCTAATTAATGTTAGCATTTAGAGAAATAATTTATTTTGGGTCAAGCTTTCTAAAATGAAGTTGCCAATTAAAGAGTGCAAATAGGAAAACTTCTTTGCTTAGATTCTGTTTTGCTTCAGTCTCCAATCAAAGAAAAACTTTTTTTTTTCATTAACTGTCATCTAGTTACGGGGAAAAAGCAATTAAATACCAGTAAGAATATATGAACTTGACAAAAACTTTTTTTTATTATTATAATGATGTTTTTCATGTCGTTTATGAGCTACCTGTGGCTGTTTGGCCTTGGCCTACGATTTTGTCAGCTGGAATCACACTTGATTGGTACCTGACCTAGGAACATATGTATCCATCATGGAAAATTTCTGTTTCCCAATTCATCCAGTAGGCAGTACCCTTTTGTCTAAATTTAATGTGGAAGAAATCACTGTGATGTGTAGGTTTTCAACCTTCTGATTGGTTCAGAAGTGGAAGCTTGCCTCTAGGTAAAAAATAAAGTTTTATATTATTCTGGCAAGACTTCAGCTCTAAAGAGTTTAGAAAAATATAAACTAGCTTATAATATCTTCCTAAACTTTGCATTCCTACACTGAGTATGTAGAATACTGTTGATATTTTTTTTTTCAACTAATGCTTCAAATTTGAGTGTTTTCTAACAGGAAGCAAAGAAAGTTCCTCACACTTCAAAGCACAAGCTTATAAAGTGTACAGCTTTCCATTTAAAACTCAGAAGAGTTTAGCAAAAAATCTTCAACTACTCAGGACCTTTTTAGATAACTTATATACGTATACACATGCATATATATAAAATACTGTATATTTTTCAGGAAAACTGTTTGCAAATAAGTATTTTAATAATGTGCATCTAAGTTGGATTAAATAGGCTATTTATTGTAATGCAGAAGTTTCTTGGGTATTTCAAATTTAACATTATTGCTAAGAATTCTTTTCTTGGTATCCTTGGAAAAACGGCAAGACTTTCTATGGAATCTAGGTTATACTTTATCTCTGTTTTGTAGAAGGAACAATAGATACAGTTCTGGGAAGGGGCAAATAGAGTGAAAAGTTAAATGAACATTTTGAAGACAACTAGAATGTCCATTTTGGAGAAAGGTATTTTGGAACTTTGGAAGAAATCCAAACACAAGCAATTTATTAAGTGTCCTAGGGATACGTAACAGGAAATTACAATCTGCTTAGTTTATCATCAGTTGTAAGAAAGGATTAAATCTGACTCCATAACTCTAAATATCTTACAGATAAAAAGATTAATATAGAGGATCTTGCTTAAAAATGGTTTTATTGCTCCTGAATTGCCAACATTCCACAGGGAAAACAGTCATAGCTTTTCCATTTAGAAGAAGATTTTATGTGCTTAGAGTCCAAACCAGAAAATTTGGTAACCAAAAGCAAATGCTTTTTTCCTTCAGAAATGATTCTGCGTAATCTTAATATTATGTTAGTATTTGAGTACAAAGTGCTAATTTGACCATGGAAAAGAAACAGAGAAATAGAGGCTGTAATAGTTTCTGTCATGTGAGCAGAGCGGCAGTGGGAATCTGGGGAAGATTTCTAACTTTGTTGATGATACCTATCAGAGTCATGGTTCTGCTGCCAAAAGGTCAGATGGGGCCATCATCCAGATCTCTTCAGCATCATTGGTAAGCAATTCTCTTTCCCTCAATAGAACAGTTCCCAAGCCTGTACAAGGAATTGAACGAGGAAAAATACTGCTTCTTTCTTCGTGACCTTGTCTACATGTGCTGGTCAGAATCTTCAGTGCCCAAATATTTCCAAATAATAAGAAAATTCTGTAAAACTATCAATCAGTAATTGTCTTAAAGTATTCCTTTTTTTAACGCTTTATTAATATTTCACTCGATCATCTTCTGATGATCTGACTGCCAGATTTATTCAAAGGCTTTGCCTGCAGTATTCAAGATAATCAGAACAATGTCATGGCTCTTTGTTTTTCCTGAAAATTATTTTTTCTTAGTGCAATTGTCGTGGGTTGACCTTGGCTGGATTCTAGGCACCCACTAAAGTCGCTCTGAGCTGGGAGAGGTCACACAGGCAAAACAAATTCAATGTGGGGTAAATACTAACATTTATTACTAACAGGATAAGATCTAAAGAGTGAGAAATAAAACAGTCTTAAACACACTTTCCACCCACCCCTCCTTCCTTCCATGTTCTCCCTTCTCCCCCCATAATGGGGCAGGGAGACAAGTCTACCCATCGGGCAACAGGTGTTCCAAATCTGCTGTCCCATAGGTCACTCTTCCATGGGCTGCAGGGAGACAGCCTGCTCCACCATGGTCCTTACCACGGGTTACGGGGGGGCACAGCTCTGAGTCCTTCCTCTGCTCCATGGGGTCCTTCCCATGTGTAACAGTCCTTGATGGACCCCCCCAATGTGGGTCCATCCCTCAGGCAGTAGTTCTTCCATATCTACTGTCCCGAGGGTCACTTCTCCGTGGGGTGCATGGGGGGTCTCTGCACCCTGATGATCCTTCATAGGATGCAGTCCTTCATAGGGTGAGCTGCACCAATGTGGATCCCCCACAGGGCCATGACTCCTACCCGGATTTTCCTCTCCATGGGCCACAAGTCTCTTGAAGGACTCCACTCCATCCTGGGCCTGCCACGGAAGGTAGTGGCCTTCTTCCATGCATCCGTGTGCTCCAGCATGGGCCTGGCTGCACCACGGCAGGCCGCCCTGGCCCCAGCCCGGCTAGACTCAGCCAGGGGGAAAGGGAAGGCAGTGCCCACCGGCAGGGGCCACTCTGCCGCCCTGGCCTAGCCCGGGGGTCCCCCCCCCCCCCCCCGCAGTTCACCTTGGGGGCTTTGGTGCTGTTGGTGCTGTTCGGCTCCTTGGGCAGGACGGGCTTCAGCATGGGCTGCTTGCGAGGCAGGCCTGGGGGCTGCGGGGCAGCTCTCCGCGGGGCCACACGCCCCGGCCCCGGCCTCCCTGGCCGCCCCTTCACAGGGGCCACTGGTGACTACTCCAGGCTAGGTGCTGAGGGGCCCGGGCCGGGCTGCCGCCACCTCCCCCTCACCCGCGGCGGAGGAGGCGGCGGGGCCACCTGGGAGCTTCGGTCAGCTCTTCCCGGCTCGGAAAATTCTTCTGCGCAACAAGCTTGTTCTTAAATATGTTGTCACAGAGGCGTGATTATTGGCTCTCCCCGGCCAGCAGCAGGAAGTCCCTCCTGTAACCAGCTATCATTGGCTTCATTGAGGGGGAAACTTCTAGCAGCTTCTAACCAAAGCCACCCTATGTAGCCACCCCCCGCTACCAAAAAACCCAGCCACCTCAACCCACGACAGCAATGTACTGTAATTTTATGTAATGACTTCACTGTAGTCTGTATAATTTAAAATGATAAAAAAGGCCTTTGTCTGAAAATACTTTGAAGAGAAAATTAACTTAATTGTGGAGCTTTGGGTCCATTTTGAGTCCAACTTCAAGAGAAACTTTTACATTGAGTCATGTCTATGTAAGTGTGCTAGCTACACATCAAAAAGAAACTGATTCATAGTAATAGGTCTGTTGCTTAGAGGTTTTAGGTATGATTATGTAGGTGACTAGAACTGGAGAAAAGATAGTTGTGATATTATTGTGTAATAAAACGGTTGTAAAATTTATGTTTTTTTCCTCTGAGCATGTAAGAAAAGGTGGCTTGAGTGCCTGAGCTGTAGTCTCAAGTAGCAGAGGAGTAGTGTTTCACATAATCATTATAAAACTACAGTGGGAGAGACTGTTGCCAATAGGGATACTCTGAGGATCTGACTGAAAAAACTGGAAGAGTCCTTGTTGTGAGTACATTGCTGAATTAGGAGATGGGAGACACCAACTGAATCAAGGCCAGTCCACTGTTATTCCAAACAATCATCCTTCACAGTTCTACTCAGAAAACTTATTTAGACAGGTCTGTTTAGAAGCTTAAGTGTTGATTTTTTTAGCTAATGAGAGGTTCACTCCACACCAAAGCTTCGTCTAGCACAATCCCAGTGCCGCTACTTTTACTCGCATTTGTGGTCTAATTCATCAAATTACCGACACATTTCTGACAGAACTGGCTTTTTGCTTCTATGCTGTGTATCTGCAGATCACTTAATGTATGTGATTTAGACAAATAATAGATTATTTTTGGGATATTTTTGTTCCTTTTTGATTAGACCTAGTGCATTTTTCTACACTGCTTGCTTTAATTCTAAATCCTAACTAATCCATGATAAAATATTTCTGGATGAATGTCACACTTTTACCAAAGCAATCCTATTTTGAGTATTTTAACATGGTGCATAGGTTTTAGCTGGCCTTCAACAGAAAAGGCCTGTGTATTTACAAAGGGTATTCTACAAATTGATAAATAACCAGAATACCCTATACATAAATAAATCTGTGGTCACCTAAAACCAGTTGGTTTTGCAATTTCGATTGGGAATTCAAACTAAGTATCTGTAATTGAGTAGTATAATAGCTACTAATATTCTGTGAGATTTAAACTTGAAAGTTACGAATGTGCTTGAAAAATTTGCTAAGAGTTCCATGAAATATACTGTCACTAAATAGAATAAAATAACTAATTATCGAGAGGGTTTTTTTTTTCCTGGAATATGAAGCATTATATAATAAACTGCTAATCCAAGTGAAAACTGTAATTACTAAAAACTGTTTGCTTTCAAATTTCAAATGTCATTGAAGTCCATCTTTGACCTTATACTTGGCTATCTGATACATTATTTTTGCCACAGAACGATGGTCAAGGCTTATGACTCATTTACCAAAGGGAAAATTAAATTAAAAAATAGGACTTCCTACCGTCTTGCTTCCTTAGACTTCAAAGATGAAGTGAAACTATTTCAATGCTTTCAAATAGCTAAATTATTCTCACCGCAGTTTTTACTGATTCTTTATCATTTCATTTGTGAGGTTTGCATTAATCATAGCTAGAGAGTTAAGTCCTGAGATGTAACTATGCTTGGAAGCATGGAGTTCTGAGGTCAGTTCTTCAAACATTTATTTCTACCCTGAAATAGTTGGCTAGCCTCTTTCTGTAGAGTAGAAAGGCTGCAGTGGGAATCCATTTGACATATTTTAGGCAGCTGTTGGGGGTGGAATGTAAGGATTGGAACATGTAGTGCCTGTCCCTTCCTACTGACCTAGAGGGAGTCCTGGAAGTTTGCTTACAATATAACATGTAGTTACTGCAGGTTTAACATGAAACAGTTATACGAAGTTATAAGGATCCCTCACAATTTGAATAACATTCACCTTAGCATCTCCAAAGGGTCTCTGGCTATGCTTCTGCAGATGAAACACATTTTCTCACCTATATTTATCCCCTGTTCTGCTTGCTCTTAGCAGTATAACCTCAAGTCCACACAAAGAGATGTGGTATTTTTGTCTGCTAAAGGAACAGTAGAATATAAGAGAAGATTTCCCTGAACCTGGCTTGTCACCTCTCTTTCTCCCTGGTTTTCTTGAGTCAAAGCCACACTTGAGTCGTCATTCTGCTTACATAGGGGTTAGAAGGATAAATAGCTTTTGCTATTCCTTAAGAAACAGAGTGTGGATAAAGACAGGATATATCATGGATATATGTCAGGATAAATGTCCTTGTTCTCAAGGAGAAAGTGATAACTCTTTTTGCAGGAAGATGTGGCTTAGATTACTTGATGTCGTATGAAATATGTAACCTGAGTCAGTACTGAATTCCAAAGAATTGTGGCAAATAATGCTAATTCAGTACAAGTCTTTTCCTTAAAAGCTGATGGGTTGCTCAGTAATAAAGAGAAGATTGCCAACTGGACAAGGAAAATATTGTCAGAAATATCAAAGTATTTGTAACCAAAACAGAACTAATTAGTTTTAAAAGATATACTAATAAAAGGATATATTTAGCCTGAATTGCTCATCTCTTTCTGTGAAAGAAACAAATAATATTTCACACTGACACAGGAAAGATTTTTTTAAAAAAGCAAGCAAGAAAGCACAGCATTATTTCTACCTCTGCAAGAGGAGATTTTTTAACTACTGCTCCTGTCCTGCTTGGTTTCTTTCTGGGCTTACTGAGATGAAGAATCTGTGTCAGTGAAAATTTTCTTGAGTGGAGGAAAGTGACCTGGGTGTCAGAGTCCTCTGACCTGTGACTCAGTGCTCTTTCTGTGACACTGACTGGAATTTGAAACAGATAATTAGGATTTTTCTATGGTTTAAACATTTTATAAACCTGTGAGACTGTGCTCACATGAGAACCTACTGCAGTGTGGATTTGCCATCCTGTATTTATAGTAGAGAGGTAGCACAGCTAGGTGTTAAACGTGACTAGCCATAGGCAGTATGTTAATTTTTCCATCTATCCTGTGAAAATGCTGCTGTGAAGGGCAGTTACATTATGTCAGGAACACAGGAACTCTGCTGGACTTACTGTTTTTTATGTGTCAGAGGATAATGTTTTGTGTATTGTGATCTATCTGCTAAACAAGACACTTCCTCTAAAGGATGCATCTTTCTGTTTTATTTCTGCTATTTAGTTTTTCATGGACAGTATAGACAAATTCAGGATGTGGGGAAAGGTCTGTGGAGTTATCTCTGCATGCATTTGCTTTGATGATTAGTTTGACTGTTCAAGAGCTGTGAGCAGGCTGCTACCTGCTCCTGGAGACTGGATCAGTGACAAATCAGTCACTGCTTTACTTCACTGGACTGTTTAGTATAAAGTGTTTCTTGTGCTTCTTCAGTATTTCTGTACCAAAAAAAATTAAAAAAAGCAGCAACTGAAATCTATAGACAATTTTTCAAAAGATGTGTCATCCTATTCATAAGACACTAATGTATATCATAAAAAAGCAAATACAGATACAATAATGAATTATTAAAATGGAATATAGAGACAAATGGCTGTTTTTAACCTATGCATACCACATATTTCTCATTGCTTGGTGGGCAGCCTCAAAGTCCTAGACAAGGAATTTTGACTTCATGTCAGAGTTTGGTGCTTATTTTCCCATCTCTGCTTAAAAGGTATACAGTTGATGTCTATACCAGCAGCCAAGCTGTTAGTTCATCCCAGTGGCTCTCTCTATTAGCTGGAGATCTAGGAGGAAGGTAGAAATTTGCTAGTAAGGAAATTCATACGCCAGAAGACATCTGTGCCGTCTTTTCCTGCTGCATAGATGAACAGAGCTTTTCTCCTAAAGGAAAGTTGCCTTCTCCAGATTCTTTCTAGCTCCCAGATGGTCCCCTTTCAGTTGACACAGAAATCCAGAAATCCATCTGACCTGACAAAGGCTTGGGGTCATCTTCTTGGTTGCACACCCCGCAATCTTAACAGCAGCATCTGCACAGGTTTCCTACCAGTAGCTCTGGAGCACTATGCGGAAATCTGAAAACCAAAAAAAATTTAGTTGCCAAAGGATGTGACTTTTAGTCATGGAGTTTTAGATGTGACTAAGAGTTTTAAATGGATTTAAAACAAAGTAAAAGTGACAGAGCAGGACAGATTCATGTGATAAAATGCAGATGGCTTCAGCTGAGCTGGTCACAGAGGTCTTTTTTCACTGTCAGAGAAGAGATATGGACCTGACTGATCTGGGGTGATCTAAAAGCCTTTAGTTCTTCCTCATGACTTTAAATTATCTGAAAAAAGTAGATCAGAAGGAAGTGTGTATGTTTTAGTAATCTAAAGCTAGGCAATGTGAATGTCACCCATTCTGTCCCACCTATGGTAAATTCTAGTCTGCTCACCACAAACTTGGGCATCTCAGCCTTTCTGGGCTGATGGCTGCTGTGACAGAGGAGTCCCTCAAAATCCTTCTCTTTTGTAGTTGCCATATGGGAATTAACGGTCTTTTCCTTTAAAACAATTTGGTTATCAAAACAACATATGTCCATCTGGATGAGGCATTTTCTAATTAACAGATTCTCTTTTTTTTCTCCAAGAACTTTCATATGTAATATAGTTTTATTTTCTTCTTGATCTCTTGTACAAATCCTCTAGATGTGGCTCCATTGCAAATTTGATAGTTTTCTAATATAAAAAGGCATGTGGATGGGTAATGCAACTTTAGTTCCAGAAAATACTGAGATTTCCCACTTGGTTATCCGCAAGCCAGAAAAAGTTTTGTACTTCTTATGAAATATATTTCCTATTTTTGAGTGAGTAGTCTATGCAATAGTTAATTGTAAGCAATTTAAATTCCTAGTATACCATTGTACATATATTTTGCTTTCTTGTCACCTTTCCAATTATCTTTTTATACTTTAGCAATACAGAAAATTTTTAGTGTCCCTATATTACTGGTTCCCCTCCTACATTTTCAACCACTGGGAGCAATTACTGATATTAAAATTATTAGGGAATGGGTGCAATGTGTTATAATTATTGCAACAGTTTTACTGCTTTTAAAATAAAAAAGCCAACATAGTAAACCTGTTACATTTGCTTCTCTTTTATATCTGTTTGCAAACTATTACATGCAGTTGTTTTAAAATCTCTTTAGTCCTGTATTTTTTTGCCTGTCATCCACTGTTTTTAATATTATATCAGTTTATATTACATTATCTCCATTTTTGAAAACAACTCTGGCAGCACTACATAATAATTAGTAATTAGGAAAATCTTTCTTATAACCCAGGACACAGAGGTTCCTTTTTAATATCTTTGCTTGGATAAGAAAAGGAGCAGAGTCCTTATTTATTTTCTCTGGTGTCCATTTGTGTGAATTTTTCTTTCCAAGTATTTCCATAAGAAGCAGTGATGTCTCAGTGCACATAGGTCTTGTCACCATCTTTCCTTTTTACTAGCTTTATTTAGAGAGGCTTGTTCGAGCTGTTGTTAGTGAAACCTGCTGGAATGCCTCTTCTCAGGATTATATCATCATGGCTAGGCTTCGCGAACGAAGATTTGGGAAGGGCTCTACCCACGTTTGTTGCAGGCGCGTTGGTGGCTAAAAAGGCCAATACGAGATAGTCAGGATTATATATATATATTAAAAAAAAAAAAAAAAAAGAAAAATGTATGTCTAAGCTCCATCTTTCGAGAGAATGTGACTTAAGCCCTGCTTCATTTTAGGAATTAACTCTGTGTTTTCTCCCAACTAGGGCAATGCAGAACGCATCAGAAAACATGTGCCTCAGAAAGATAATACTTCTAGAGAATGTAGTGATGGGAGAACAGAGGATCTACCTTCCTCACAGGAGAGTTCCCTTTTTAGCTTGTGAAACTGGCAATTTGGAAAAGAAATTATTCATTAATGATGAAAAAATTGCTTGATATTGAGTATTCTTTTTTAATCCCCTATATTACTTTTATTTCTACAGCACTTATTATCTGTATCCATAAACAGACACCTGCATATACAAGCCCTACAGAAACACAAGTTTAAAGAAAAAAAAAATCTATCCTCCACTCACAAATTTCTATATCAGAATAGAAGGGCAGCAGATGAGTGCAAACAAAGGCATAGGACAGAAACATAGAGGCTCTCTTGCTCAGCATCACAGATCTTAGCAGAGGTTGAAACACATTGGCAGTCGTCATGTCAGGCACTTCTAAGGTATAAAAATCCCAGTAAAGGAAGGATTCGTTGGAGCTCCTTCCAAGTATGGTGTGTAGAGTAGGAGAAAGCAAGATGCTGTTTGACTTGCAAAAGGCTGCAGCCAATTTAAAACGTTGATCAGCACAAGGCTATTCTGCCTGTCCTATGAAATATTTGAAGTATGTTCCAAGATACATAAATAGTCACAGACTTTGCAAAAGCATGTGTAAATTGGATGGTTTATTGAGCATATTGAGAGTTTAACAGGAATTTTTCTGTCCTTGATTGGAAGGCCAAATCTGTTTAAAGGGAGGTGTTGAACTGATCTGTCATTATTTAAGTACTGATAGGGAGAAAGATTGCAGTTTTTCTGATTCATCTGCTAACATATAGACCAATTTTTTTATTGTTACTTCCAAAAAGGCATGTATATTTAACTGGACTTTTTAAAAAGAAGTGATTAAATACTTTGATCACATTACATTGAGCTGATCTAGTTTTTCTCCTTGCTTTGGTCCACTCTGGTGCATTGGTACTGCTGTCTGCCATTTACAACTATTTCTTAGCACCCCAGTCCCAAAGCAGCACAGAGCTGCTGGGAGGCAGCAGCTCCCTTCTCTGGCAGCAGTGGGTGGCTGGCTAAAGTAGAAGCTTTCTCCATGATATCTCTGTTCTTCTTGTCATGTCCCTGCTGATGTGTCATGTTTTCTTTTGGCACAAACAAAATGCACTGGGAAACCAGATGGACTTGTGAGAGAGACACGTTATTTAATTGTGCTTTTGTGCTGAGCTCATGCCTCATTTCATTTGTACTGGTCGTGCTAAGCAAGACAAAGTCTTAGGCACAGGGTAATTCTTCAGTGGGATTTTGCAAATAAATAGTGCTTTCTATGCTGCAAAGATATATTTATGATCTTCTCTATAATGTTTCTTAAATAACACAGATTTTGGAGAAATTCACTCATTTTCCTGGACTATCTGAAGCTACATATGAGGAAGGATAAAATGAATGCATTTGCATGTTTCAAAATGTCTCCACTAAAACAACTCTGCAAAGGTTTTGCTTCTCAGGAACACAACACTCCAACAGAACAATGGTTCCAGGGAGAAAAAAAAGTAGTTTTTCACACTTTGTCCTTGCTGATGTTTCAATTCTATTACAGTGGCAGTTGTTAATTGCTAAATAATACAATCACTTGTCAGGAGTTTCTATTAGCATGTTATTATCTCTGCAGAAAAAGGAAGATTAGCTTGGCACTTCAGCGACAGGACCTAGGCAGGATTTCATACAGAAAAACAACAACATGCAGAGCACAAAGTTTTCTCATAAGGCCAGATAAGTATGGGAATTTTTGTTGTGACTGTTTATGAAATAGCATCATAATATAAATACAAAGTCTTCAGTGCCAGAACATTAGCAATAAAATTATCAAATTCACAAATTACAGATATTTATTTTCTTTTATTTTAAATAAAATTCAAGATAATATTTTGTTTGCTCTTTTTAAAATGTTCACTCATGCAACAAAGGCTCTCCATTTTCTGATACTGTCTGGTTACTAGATGAAATTAATGCTTGAATAAAATTTCTTGTCAGACTCACAGTACCAACATTACGTTAGAAGCAACATATAATTGGAGCGCGTCCCTTAACAGTAATGAAAGATTTCATGGATCGTGGTGTCGTAATAAAAGAACTGTTGTCCATGCTATTTATTTGGCAGGTATGAAGTTTTCTGCTATTTTTCCACATTTTGTAAACATTGAATTACTCTGATTTAAAAAAAATCTGACTGCAGCACTAGAAACACAAAGTCCTGCCCTGAAGACTTTATAGTCTCAAAGGCAGAACATTACTAAGAAGATTAAAGCACACGGTTTTCCGTGTGAGTAATTATGGTTCATGTCTTCAATTATGGTGTCTTCTTTAGATTCCTATCTAAATTTTTCCTATTTTTTTGTGTATGTGAATCCTTTTTACTGCATCTCTCATTTACCTGTTCATGCTTTACTAAGACAGACTTAATCTCCATGATATATCCCCAGCTTTCCAATCCCTTAATTCCCAACTTCCCTACCTTGTCCTGGTTTTTGAATAAAACAAAACCAAAACATGCCATCAGAGGGAGATCACAACACCGATTTTGATTCTGAGTATGGAAAATGGTTTTTTTATCTAATAATTCAAATTAACATCTTTTCTTCTCCTGATAGCTATAAGCGATGAAGATTTGTTTTCGGGCAAAAGCTATGGGAAGCAGAGAGGGGCTGTCCATAGTGAGTGAGATTGCTCATTGTCCCTAGGTTATGGGACTCATTTCCCAGAGACCAAAGAATCTGAAGTTTCTTCCTGGTATAGACTTCTGCAAAGGCAGACCACAGGCTGGCCATCTGACAGTGACATTACTGCAATGCCTTGATAAACTGCTTCTGTTCCCAAGTCTGAATGAGAGACAGCACTCAGAATGGCAAATCCATACAGAAATCATGAGCTTCATACACAAGAGATTTTACACTTTTTACTGTCACTTTTGTCACTTTTATTCAATATCAAAATATATACGAGGCTTTAATTTTTAAATTACAGTCTCCTTTTTAAAATAAACTCAGCAACTCAGCTGGAATAGATTTGCTAGATATCTCAGCAACCAGCAGCTCTCATTCTGATGTTCACTGACAGTCAGAAGAGTTTAGCACTGAAGATAAGATCTCTTTAGTCATTGCAGCCAGTTCTCTGCCCTTGCAGGTAAACCGGATACACATATTTCCTTCATAAAATTCTTTCATTCAATTCTAAGCATGTGAAAATGCTTTGTTCATGTTACTCTTTCTGGAAAGTTGTTCCACACAGGTTTGTGAATAGATTTATTTCAGTAGCTTCAGCATTAAAAGATACTTGTGTTCAGTTTATTACTCCCAGTTGTTCTTGTTCAAGCATTGTTCTTTAGCATAAAGAGTTTTATTTGCTCTTAGCATTTAACCGAACATGTATTTATTAGCAGCCATAAATTTTCTTAGCCTGCATTTTGCCAAACCAAACAAACAAAGCCTTTCACACTCTGGCTGATACCAGTGGTGCTATTCGGCACCTTTTCCAAGTCAGAAGTCACTCTTCTTGAGCATTGGTGACAGGCGTTATGTGTCATACTGAAGATGAGCTGCTGTGAGCACCTTCTACAACAGCAATGATGGTTCACTTCCTTTACAGCAGCCATTGCCTAGTGTAGGAGCGGCTATCTGGATGATAAAAGAAGAAGAAGAAAATACTAAAGCAAAAATATTGTGGTGCTGAGCAAGTCAGAGCTAAGACTAGTGTGTGTGTGAAAAGAATCACAAGGTCAAGCTGGAATGCCGCTTGAAGCATGGCTGTTCTCTGTGGCTGGAAGCAGTCACATGGGGGTGTGTGGTATGTGGAGAGATAAGGAAATGTCTTGCTGGCTTGAAGGCTAGGACCTGGGGTTGGTAGAGAGTCTGTATATAGAAATGGAGTAATAAAGTTACAAGAGAGTTCTTCCTGGACAAAATCTGTCTCCCGTGGATTCATTCACCACAAATGCTGCAGAGTGAGGACCTTTTTTCTACAGCCTAGTGTTGTATTTTATTGTTTCATTAACAAAAAATGAGCTATTGTTACTTCTCCTCATGATCATTTTCATTCATTACTTTCTAACTTGCAGCAGAAGTTCCTTTTACCTGTCTTCAACTAGTTTTCTTAGGGCTATGTGCTCCTTATGTAGTCCATGAAGAGATGTAATTGCTTCCAGCAAGGAGCAGAGCAGAATCACCCTGTTAGCATGCCTTTTTCTGTTCTGCTTTTATTGGCTTCTGGTAACAGACTTACTAAGTAGCAGAAGTGAGATGCCTGAATTAAAGGTGATACATACAGATTTCCATATGTGGCACCTAGTTCGTTCCCTGTGATCCTCGTCACAGAATCACAGAATCAATTAGGTTTGAAAAGACCTCTGAGATCATCAAGTCCAAGCTATGACCAAACACCACCATGTCAATTCGACCATGGCACTAAGGGCCATGTCCAGTCTTTCCTAAAATGCCTCCAGGGATGGTGACTCCATCACCTCCCTGGGCAGCCCATTCCAGTATCTAAACACCCCTTCTGTGACTAATTTCTTCCTAATGTCCAACCTAAACCTCCCCTGGCACAGTTTGAGATTATCTCCTCTTGTTCTGTTGCTAGTTGCCTTGGAGAAGAGACCGACACGCACCTGGCTACACCTTGTTCCAATCCGCTTAGGTGCAGAGAGGAACCATTCCCATAAGCAAGATTAAGGCACAAATGAGGCCAGATGCTGGATCCCAAAACAATAATTCAACTTTATTTTGTAACACAAAAGAGCAGAGAGAAAGAAGGAAGATAGAAAACTAGAAAAAGCTAAGCGTAACTGTTAAAAGCACTGAAGTTACCACCACCATGAAGTGCTGCCGGCTTGCAAGCTGGTAGATCTCCATAAGGCTTCTTCCCTCATCTCCTAATAGCCTCCGAGGAGCGAACCAGCAGGTGGGGTTGTAGAGTAGCAGCAGCTCCCGCAGTAGTCCTTCAAGTCCCCCAGCAATCCCCTCAGCAGTCGCTGTGTTCACCCTGGGCACTGCCTTAAATATCCTCGCTGTGGTAGACTCTGAGTGTCCATTGGCCAGTTCACCAGTATCCAAGCAAAGTTCACCTAGTACCAAGATGGGCCCTGAGTGTCCATTGGCTGGTTCCCCAGTATCCAAGCAAGATCTGCCTGACATACCTCATTTGGGAGAGTAAGTCCTTGCCATTCTTGATTGTAACAACTTTTTATATTTTTTGCTAGGAATAGCTTGTCTACCTGCCTCTGATAGCTTGCTAGGTATCTCCTGGAGCTTTTGCAAGTAGCTCAGCTCCTGCAGCAGCCTAGCTGTTGCGTCAAGACTTTTTAGCTCCATGCTCGAGGCACTGACGAAGCAGACTCTATCTTTAATCAGTCCATTACAAACCTCCTTTCATGTAGGTGTAGAAAGGGATAAGGTGCCCCTTAGCCTCCTTTTCTCTAGGCTAAACAACCCTAGATCCCTCAGCCACTACTTGTAGGACATGTGCTCAGACCCTTCACCAGCTCCATTGCCCTTCTCTGGACCTGCTCCAGCATCTCAATGTCCTTTGTGTAGTGAGGGGCCCAAAACTGAACACAGTACTGTGAGGTGTGGCCTCACCAGTGCCAAGTACAGGGGGACAATCATTGCCTTTGGCCTGCTGGCCACACTATTGCTGACAGGGGCCAGGATGCCATTGACCTTCTTGGCCACCTAGGCACACTGCTGGCTCATGTTCAGCTGCTGTCGACCAATGCCGCCAGGTCCTTTTCTGTTGGGCCACTTCCTAGTCGCATTCTCCCACCCTGTAGTGTTGCATGGGGTTGCCGTGGCCAAAGTGCAGAAGCTGGAACTTGGTCTTATTGAACCTCATGCAATTGGTCTCAGCCCATCTATCCAGCCTGTCCAGATCCCCCTGCAGAGATTTCCTGCCCTTCAACAGATTGACATTCCAGCCCAATTTGGTGTCCTCCATGAATTTGCTGCTGGTAGATTCAATGCCAACGTGCAGATCATCAATAAAGATGTTAAACATGACTGGACCCAACACTGATCCCTGGGGCAACACGACTAGTGACCAGATGCCAACTGGATGCAGCAATATTCACCACCACTCTCTGGGCCCGGCCCTCCAGCTAGTTCTAACCCCAGCAGAGAGTTCCCCTCTCCAAGCTGTGGGCTGCCAGCTTTTCCAGGAGTATGCTGTGGAGACAGTGTCAAAGGCTTTGCTGAAGTCCAGGTAGACTACATCCACAGCCTTCCACTCATCCACCAGGCGAGTCACCTGGTCATAAAAGGAGATCAGGTTGATCAGGCCCTTCCTAAACCAATGCTGACTGGGTCTGATCCCTTGGTTGTCCTGTATGTGCCATGTGATTGCACTTAGAATGATCTGCTCCATAACCTTGCCAGGCACCAAGGTCAGACTGACAGACCTGTAGTTTTCTGGACCCTCCTTCCAGTCCTTCTTATGCATGGCCGTCACACTGGCCAACTTAGAGTTGTCTGAGACCTCCCCAGTTAGCCAGGATTGGTGATAAATGATGGAGAATGGCTTCACGAGCTCTTCCACAAGCTCCTCCATCACCCTAGGATGAATCCCATCTGGCCCTGTAGGGCTCAGCAGGTCACTGGCTACTTCTTCCTGGCTCCTCTGTAAGTCGTGAAGAACCCCTTGGTATCAGCTGCACCCCTTCATTTTATGTCACCAGCAAATTTTTCAGCGTAAAATGTGCTGTTTGATTCATAGAAACAAAATTGATAAGGCTGAGATGTAATCCACAGCAATGTCTTCAAGGATTCTGTTTGCATACTCCCTTTCAACACTTAACTACTGCCACCTCCTCTTAACCTGCCCCCTTAATATCATCCAGCTGTTCATCCCGCAGTGACCCAGATCAAGTTTTTTGGTCTTCTTAAGTATGGGTAGTACTTTCAGTACCCTCCAGGCATGTGGGACACCACTCTCCAGACAATGGATATGAAACACTGGGTAACACTATCCAGTACTTTTAATTTTGGGCAGCAGTGTGTGAGATGTTTATTTCAGAAGGACTTGCAGAACAACTGCTCCACATGTCACCATGCTATCTGTGCCAATCATCCATAGAACGATTTCTTATAAAGACTTTAAAACCTGCAGTAAAAGACAAAAAAAATCAGCGTTTTTTAAGTGCAACAAAACAAATCAGAGGAAGCAAACTGCCAAAATCAGAGGAAACAAACTACCAATGTCCTGGGGTTTCCTTTTTGTTAAACATGGTAAACATTTGTTAAACAAGGTAGGCAATACAATGTTAGAAAAACTTGACTTCAAAATCTGCAAGCTGATATGGCAGTTCTTACAAAGCTTTGGTCAAAATTCACTAATATCTTGGGGATTTGCTTCTGCTTAAGTTGAGATAATTTACATTCCCATTATCGGTCCTGCTTTGCCCCCAAATTCAACATCATTAACTGTATTGACAAGTGAAGCAAGTGCTCATTTAGTTTTGAAGACCTTTCAAGATTGCCTTTAATCTTGACCTTCTCAACAAATTTCTTTTTCCTTGCTTTATTTTAATTAAAATGTTTGAGAAATGTTTGCTACTATGTCAAATAACCTTTGAAAGCTCTAGCAGAGCTTGACTTGCTGTCCTCTTGAACTCTTGATATATGGCTGTTTATTCTAGCATTTCAATGGGAGTTAAATGCTAACCTCTTCTGAAAATCTAGCTCCAGGAATGAGTTCCAAGTTCATAAAAATTCTAGCCTGAATCCTTAAGTATTTTAAAAAGCATGCAAGAAATGGAGAAGGTTAATTACCAGTGACTTCATGTAAGTAATGTAGATATTTTTGAAATTCTTTTCAAGGGTGTAAAAAGTGTCAGTCATGTAATCCAAACCTTTTGTAGTTGGGTCATTTTGTGTGCAATGAAGAACTACTAATTTATACTTCTGTATTTTCAAGTCTAAAAAGAAACAATTTCCACATTGTACTATGATCAGTATCAGTTCACTGCATATGTTCCTTATTTACTATTCCACACTTTTGTGTTAATACAAAAATTACAACATATCAGCTTGTAACATTTTCACTTGCTGGTTTATCTAAAATTTGTTAACATTTGTTTTATTACAAATTAGTAAAAATTTTGATATTTTTAGAATCAAGAACTGAAAAGATCAAAACTTCCTAATAAATCTTTTCAGAGTTTGTGCTAACAATTATACTGTTCCATCAAACTATTTTGAGGCACTTTGTAAAATAAGATACTGTTTCATGATTCTACATTCTGGATTATTACTTGGGAAGCAGCTGCAAATGCCCTGTCCCTTTTAATACAGGCAATATTTTTTACTTCTGTTTCATCCACGAACGCTGGCATTAAACTGGAGGTTTTAAATGCTTTTTAAAAAGAAGTCTCTTGGTATTTGTCATAGAGTTTATACACCTTGATGATTCCAACAGCTGGATAAACACTAAATAGACTTTTTCCTAAAATACAATAACCTTGTAGAAATTAGGAAGTGTGAATCTGACATACTCTCAAGGTTATATAAAGACAAAGCAATTAACTACCAAGATTATATGCATAAAAGAAAGACTTCCTGGCTCTAGGCATGACCTGCATATATTGGAATGAAGAGAACAGATGACTATTCTGCCAGTACCAACACATATGCAGGAGATACAAATGATAAAGTATTGCCCTTATGGCAGGAACAAATCACTACAGTTTGGGTCTCTGATCCTCCACCCACTGGCATAAAACAAGGGTGACACAGAAGACAAGATGTTAGTTCAACAGCTTCCATATTGTCTGGGAGTCAAACTCAGGACTGTAATGGTTATTTTATTAAAAACTAGCCATTTCTGCACAAGCAGAGAGAAGTTTCATGTGCAGTTCTGTTTTTATTTGGCATTATGTGAGTATGACATATGAGAAAACTGCCCAGTGCTGCATTTGGGAAGTGCCCTGTCATTCCCAAGCCATGGGATATGTTTTTTGTGTGTCTATACTTCTGACACCTCAGTCTGCTTGATGAAGATACAGCATGCTTGTCTAGCACATGACAGGAGTGGTTGTCCCTGCTTTGGCTGTCCTGTAGTTCTTGTGCCATGACTACATTGATTCCTTTTAACATACTCTACCCTGTGAAATCAGTGAGATCTGATGATTTATCCCAGTTGAAAATTAAATTCTGATACCTACAACTAGCCCATGAACACCACTGAATTCAACTAGCGTCCTTCTCTTTCCTATGTCTACACAGGAACTTGAAGTTTAGTACCAGTATAACTATTGGCCTTATTCTTTATTTTGTGATCTAAAATTGTAGGCACTTCATGTAATTCAAATAAGTGTTATTTTCTTAGTTATCCAGTACCATGGAAATGTCTTCCACTATTCTCATGTTATTAATTTAAAATTTTTTAGGGATGCAAAAAGCTTCCAATTTTACTCCTTTTTTTACTCTTTAAGAATGTGGCTAACAATTTTTGTGCTATGAAATAACCATGAAAAGAAAGAAAACTAGCAATGGAATAGGTATTTCATTCCTTCTGGTATTTTGCTCTGAAAAACTAATATGAACCACTAGAAAATATTATAGTGTCTGACCTCACCGAATAGTAATTTACAATGCAAAGATATGTAATTTTCCTTAAGCATAGTAGACTCGGGGGAAAAAATAAGGTATGCAGTCCTGCCCTATAAACACATGAAGGACAGTGCCCCTGAAGCTGCTATTCCAATCTCATTTTTCTTTATCAACTCTATTTTCATTAAGTGTATGTTACATTGTTGGTTTTTAATGACTGTCCTGGCAGTCTTATATGGAGACTCTAAACAGTGGCAAACACTGATAAATAGCTCTTAAAATAGATCTCAAAAAGCAGAAAATAATTGCTTCCTTTTAACAAACCTTTCAATCTCGGTTCCAAAGGAATAGGCTTATATTTTCTCCCATGTTTTAAGCCCTGGGGAGGAACATATGTGTAGGTAGTTGAAGGTCTCAATGTCTATCCCAGCAGAATGACAGCTCTAGGCTCTTTTGTGTGTTTGCTATGAAGTGGTAGAAGGAAGGACAGAGGACCAGAGGAGAGGTAGTAGCTCCATGTTTGTGCTTCCTTGGTATCATGTGAAAGAAACACAGCTGTAGGAGTTAACTGTGAAATGTATTTTTTTACCAGCTTCCTTTCCCTGCACATGGAGCATTCCTCATCTCTAGCTGGCTGTATGCAAGAAATTGGGGAGCATTTCAGCAAAAATATTGCAGTCTGTGAAATTTTTCTCAGTGATCAGAATAATTTTTCCGTTTCACCTTTCACTCATCATTAGTGCTGGCATATGTCTTGACTGTGGCATCTCTCAGACTTAAAGATTTACAGAGTTATGTGAAACCTAGTGTTGGCACACACCCAATAAAGCTTCTCTCTGTTCTTTTCAAACCTAAGACAGATATTACCAGTGGCCTTTGTCCCATTCAGAGCCTGTGGCTTCATCTCCATTAGGGCTTTGGGTTGCAACAACGGTGTGAACTTGAAGGAGAGTTCTGAATGTCCTCATTCCCCATGTGTCAGAACTTGTAAAGCAGTTCTGGGGGTTGGAAGTGAATTTCTTTTAGAGGAAGCTCAATGGGAAGCTCCCCTCCTGAGTGCACTGCATGCAATGCCATCACAAATGCACACAGACATAGGAAGCAAAGACTGACCCTTCAAACAGCTTCAAGCTGCATGTTTCATGACCATGTTAGATTCAGGAGACCAGACTATATCTAAGCAGATAATATCCATGAGCCACAAGTTATGTGGGATTAGGGGGCTCAGCACTACTTCTTTTGATCTACTAATCCACACCTTTAATGTAAAATTAAGTGCTTGCATAGACATATCCTGAGTCTTACAGCTAGATTCCCCTCTTCTTAGAGGAACCATCATTTATATATATGTATATATATGTGTGTATATATACACACATATACATATGCATATACATATATGTATATAAAATAATGAGTGTAAGCACAGGGACTATAAGCAAAATTGAAATTAAATCTTTTTCTACTTCCTAAAAATACTGTAATTTTATCAATGGAAATACAATGCTTACAGAGTGTGATTTGCAGTGAGAATGTTATTCAGTTTTCCAGAGGGACTGATTGATGGTGAGTGGGTGGCAATCGAGTCCCCTGCCAAGGTCACACGTTGAGTCATTGCTTTTTCTAAGACTGCAGCCCAGCATCTTGCTGACTAGCAGTCCTGCTTAATAGAAGCCTACTCCACCTGTTAGAAATTACTAGAAATGACCATATGACTTCCAGCCACTGAAGGAAAATGTAACAGAATTGCATGGTCCCTACATTAATGGATCTAGTTTTCAGGTAAATACTACACAAAGGCAAAAACAATTCTGTCATTTGGATTACTGAAGGGTGTTTTCTTCTGTGGTGATCACAGACACGTTATTTTGTTGGCCAATTTATTGTGCCCAATGCATATTTAGGGTACATTCTAAAATACTTTTAAAAGATATTAATAAGTATTGAAAATTGAAAACGTAGCCCTGTGCTCTTCTTAGTCCTGACCTACTTTGGTAAAGAATAATGTTTAAGTTGCCCTGTGTACATTATAATATGTAGAAGAGCAACTGTCTTTAATCTGTGCTTTTTGTCGTGAAATTGTTTCTTAATGCTGCCTCATCTCCTGCTGCCCACGTATGCTGTTTTGCTCCATATGAAACCTGTATGTGAAGAAAATTATATTGTTTGCCATTCAGACTGGAGTAACTGAAGTGTTTTTCTTTTCAGTCAGAATTACTGGAAATATTTCATGCCACTTAAGTCTTCCTTGTGTTCAGAATCATCAACTAAGTGGGTGAGAAAAGGGTGGTGAAGCCTATAAACATGTTAAGAGAAAATAATTATGAAATGCTTGATTATATATATCACTCAGTGGCAGTGTAAGCATACTTTGAAGGTATGTATCGGCCTAAGGTTCCAAAATCAGGGATGACATAGAAAAAAATGAAATTATCTCTTTCAGAAGTAGAAGAATTACATGAAAATAAAAAGAACTTGACATAATTTATAATTGTTACATAATTTAGATTAAAAAAATGTTGACAGAAAAAGCTATTCCCCTGTTAAAATAAAGTGGCCACTTTAAGTGTTTAAATATTAGTAATGCTTTTTTCTACATGATATACATTTTTTTTGACAAATTAAAAACCCTGGTTTCAAATGCAAATATGCATGTAAACAATGTATCTCTTAATGAAATTAACAAAATATGGTGTTGGGGCCCCAAATTCAGTCAATGATCTTTGGAAATGCTGACTATAAAACATCTGTGTGCCTGATATTCAAATCACTGCACTGCGTAGTCACAGCAGGATGCCAGGTGCCCACCAAAGCCAATCTGTCACTGCCCTCCTCAGATGGACAGAGGAGAGAAAATATAACAAAAGGCTCATGGGTCAAGATAAAGGCAGTAAGAGATCACTCACCAATTACCATATTAGGCAGAACTGGGAAAAATTAATTTAGTTTCTTACCAATCAAGTCAGAGTAGGATAATGAGAAATAAAAACAAATCTTAAAACACCTTTCCTCCACCCCTCCCTTTTTCACAGACTTAACTCTACCTCCTCCCTACCAGTGGTGTAGGGGGACAGGGAATGAGGACTGCAGTGAGTTCATCACATGTTGTCTTTGCTGCTCCTTCCTCCTCAGCAGAGGACTCCTCACACTCCTTCCCTGCTCTAGCCTGGGGTCCCTGCCACAGGTGACAGTTTTCCATTAACTTCTCCAGTGTGAGTTCTTCCCACAGGCTTTAGTTCTTCACTAACTGCTCCAAGCACGGATCCCTTCCATGGGGTACAGTCCTTCAAGAACAAACAGTTCCAGTGTGAGTCCCTCATGGGGTCACAAGTTCTGGCAGCAAATCTGCTCCAGCATGGACTCCTCTCTTCATGGGGCCACAGGCCTGTCAGGAGCCTCCTCCAGTGTGGGCTTCCTACAGGGCCACAGCCTCCTTCAGGCATCCACTTGCTGCAGTTTTGCATCTCTGCATCCCCATGGAACTCAATGGGCTGCAGGGGCACAGCTTCCTCATCATGGTCTGCACCACGAGCTGCAGGGGAATGTCTGCTCTGGCACCTGGAACACCTCCTGCCCCTCCTTCCTCACTGACCTTGGTGTCTGCAGAGCTCTTTCTCTTACATATTCTCCCAGCTTCTCCAGCTCTCTCCAGCTTCTGCTGCTTCTTTCCCCTACCCTTTCTTTTGTCTGTTATCCCAGACTGATGGGCTTGGGCTTGGCCAGCAGGGGGTCTGTCTTGGAGCCAGCTGGCATTGGCTCTGTTGAACATGGGAGAAGCTTCTGGCAGCTTCTCTCAGAAGCCACCCCTGTAGCCTCCTCGCTACCCAAACCTTGCTGTGCAAACCCAATACACACATAAAAAAATTATTCACAAAGGAACAGGTTGTGCTTGACTGGTTTTGAACGTCTGCCTGATAAGCAAATTCTTACTAATATTAAGCATCTCTTTTTTCAGTGTTCTGTTTTAAATCCAAATTACTGAGAGATATTTTCTCAGAACAAGTATTCTAAATAACCAATATCTCTCCTGTTCCCAAACAAGAACTAAGTATTTTCTTGTTACTCCAAGTGATTCTAGCACATCTTTGAAACAGATGATTTAATGTTAGCTATTATGTAGACTTTTCTTTTGCATCACTCCTGAAGTTTGCTTTGCATATTCCTAAGGAGAATTCTTATGCATTAAACAGTTTTCACAATTCAAGACACAGTCTGTAAGTAACATTGTCACTGTAAAAACTTCACTGCAAACCAACCAAAATTTAGAAGACTATGATAATGCAGGCAGTGCAGGAAAACCTACATAAGTTTCAGACTAGCCTCATCTAAGGGATCTTTCTAACACCACCTAAACAGCTGTGAATCTATGAAGTTTTATCAGTTTCAGCTAAAGCTAGTTAATTATCTGAGAGACTATCCTCTTAGGAAGATGAAAATATAAAACCAGACTTTTTTTTTTTCCCCAAAGCCTCTCCCTGTTGGGCTGCCTATCAGTACAGGAACTGCAGAGATGTCTCTAGCTCCACAATCAAGAGAAGGATCGATACAGCTGATTACCAGGAAATCTTTGTACCTGGCATGAAGAGCCATGCATTTTCCTTGTCATTCACACCAGTGTTTCACCTACTGAAAGTCTGGGGTACTTTCAACTCATAGCAAATGTGTTGCTGTATTCAGAACTGCTTTATGTGGACAAAGAGCAGACTCAGATGCCTCAGAAAAAAGCAAAAGTGAGGAGACCAAGAATTTTAGATACTGTTTGGGAATATTCTGCTAGTCATCTGCCATCTAAATAATCCAAAAAACAGCCTGCCTAGTGCATTGTGTGCTTTGCTGCAACCAGGTGTCTAAATCTATAACAGGATGCTTTACAGTGTTTTCTGGACCCTTTGTTTCCTTCCATCAAATAGATAAACTAAAACCCATTCCTATTAAGGAAGTACAGATAATTTATTCATTACTGTAGCTAATAAATAAAAATAAGTTCATGCAGAAAGCTAGCATGAGAACCTCACCCTTTAAAAATATTTCAGTGGAGCAAAAGTAGCCTGTTGTGTGCAGATGAAACAATCTCCCAAAACCAAGCATATCAAAACAGCCAGTGAGAAGCGAGAAGTCTGCTTTAAGTGATTTTTTCACTGGAGAGCTGTGATATAATCTTGCATCATGCCTAAAAGTAGTCTCATAAATCTGTGGCAAATTAGATCATTTACCAAACACATAGTTATTAGGTACAGCCTAATGGGATGCTCAGAAGAACACCTGAAAGTGCATTATTGTTAATGCAGTAGATAATGTTCAAAAATAGTTTAAATGAACCAAGTTGCTTGAAAAAAGGTGTATTCAGATTCTGAAATCTTTCCAGAGCTTTGTTCGTTAAAAGACAATAGTTGGCAGGCTGCCTAAGAAAGGGAATGTGATAAAGAGAAAACTATTATATCTGGCACTTCTGCAGGAAACTGTAACTCCTCTGTCTCATTTTTCTGCTCTGCTTGATAATGTAATAATTCTCATGAAGGGAATGCACAGAAATATAATGAAAAATGATATTATTGCACAGTGAAAGATAAAGCAATTTGAAACTTGCTTGTTTCAGAGTACTGCACAGTGCTTTAGCTAGTCCATTGAAATCAACACAACTCATTTGCCTCTAAGTATTCACACCACCTTGAAAATTGAGTTGAGTTCATTTGAGTCTTAGTCTCTGTCTACCTGGACATATCTTTAGGTCATTTCCAGCTCTGTGGGTGCACAGAGCAAGTGCCACAGAACTGCATCTAAATTTTACTTTTAATCACAGGCAAAGCCCATTTGAAAGGGGAGAATGTGTGTTTGATACTCCAGTGTTAACCATTCAACCCCTCTTTCCTTTACCTCAATAAATTTCTGCCACATCTGATTCTCTTTTAAAAATATGAAATATGAACATATACAAAATACTTCTAAGTAATATAAAAATACAATCTGCAACTGATATTGGGCTATTATCACTAATGCTGTTGTTATCAATCAATCAATCAACTATAGGCATACTGCTCATTTACTTGTAGGTATTTCTGGGGAATAATTCTTTCAAAATTTAATCCAGATTGTACCAAGATCACCAGTAGGTTTTTTTTTTTTTATTCACTACAGCAGCCAGCTTTTAAACAAACCCTTGACATGTCCCATTAGGTGAGTATCTTGAAAATTTGCTCTACCTGATTTATTAAAAGAAGCAGTGAGCAATTTATTCTTAAACCGTATCAGCAAGTAGCATTCAAATCTGGAAAATATCATCACATGTCATGATATCTCTATCTCTCAAAACACAGAAGCATTTGGAAACGCTTGAAAGCCTCTATACTAATGAGGACAAAGTGCTCTTTGCAAGCAAAGTGTCACTATGGGGGAACTCAACCTCCTGCGTGCTCTGCAGTGGGATGTGCTGCCTAGTCTCCTCCCGTGGGTAAATAAAATTCTCCCACTGGTTTGCAGGGCTGTGTGATGAGTGATGTGCTGCAGAGTCAGAGAGAAACAGAAGAAAGTCTGAGAGCTGCACAGTACTGCTGCTATAACAGAGCATAGGACCTAAGTTGAAGTGTCAAAGATTGATTTCATTTAGACACATCTTTGTAGCACTCAGAATACAGAGCAGCCTCAGGGCAAAGCCCTTCAAAACAAGTGCTATCTGCCACTGCACCCAAACATTGCTCTTCAGGAGATAAACCGGGTGTCTGCATTTTGGTGATGTTATAGCTACTAGATTCATTTTAAGCTAATATGGAAAGTTCTGAAAACAATAACAAGGAGAAAAGATCAAAGTCATTTAAAGGCATTCCTGAACCCATAAATAACAGTTTCTTGTACAGATAGATGACACTTGGGACCTACGTTAAAAAGATCAAATCAGCATCACTAATATATGACCCCAAGGAGTAACAACTCAAGAACTTATCCTGGAGGGACTGATTCAAGCCTATAAGCAGATTCAGATCACTGGTCTTTAGAAAGTAGTTGTTTTATGTGGACCTGATTAATAACACTTCAACCAGGCTAAGGCCTGTTCTTATACATGCTTATCCTATCACTATCAGCTAAACTGGCAAAAATTATGCTTAATAAAGCAATCAAATAAAGAAATATATTTCTCTATGAACATCTGTTATCTTAGGATCAAAAAATGTCAGTCATAAGGAGAGGCAAAGATAATGCAATGTGGAGTTGTAAGTCAAAATTTTGGAACACTAGAGTCACATTAGTATTTATATTAGCAGTATAGTATGTAATAGTATGGAAGCACTTTACAAGTGCCAGTAGAAAAGAGAGGGAGAGATTGTAGCAACAGAAGCAACAGCCTGTCCTGGGACAGCACATCCATCAGCATCAGCTGGACAAGTAAATAGGACAACTGGGAAATTACAGTTGTATGAATAACTTTATTTTAATGCTTAAGGTTAAAGAAATTTTCATTTTTGTAGAGGTAGCGATTTAGAAAAAACACCTCCTTAGTTCAGAGGAAAGGTAAATACACTGTATGTTAATGACTAGGAGTTACAAAGAAATTCTCACTGAATAAGGAGCTCTTAGTTATAAAATGAGTAAGAGTTGTGGAATCCAGCTTCATGTAAAGCAGTGGAATCATCCTAAAAATTATAATTCACAATTTCATTGTAACTATAATGAAATGTGAGCTTGCAGATCAAACAAACTCCTCATTAAAAGCCATGAATCAAAGAAGCATTAAAGCAAAGACATATTTGATAATCTGATGCAGATACTGAAATTGGTATTGGGCTAATTAAAATGTTCGCTATAATACAGAACACTTCAGATATAAAAATGTTATCATAAGCTGCCAAAAAGAAAGATTTAAAAAACTGATAAAGCAGTTCCCTAAATGACTCAAATCTCCCACAGTGTCCTTGTGGGGTTTTGGGGTTTACTTCAAACCCTGCATAGTGTTCAGAACAGAATAGAAGCTGCTTGAAAAAAGATGTTTATTACAAATATTGGTTTCAATAAATCATAAAGTGGTACAGTTGGAAGGGACCTCTTGAGATTGCCTAGACTGGAGCAGAGTCAGCTAGACTAGGTTGCCCAGGACTGTGTCCACTTGAGTTTTGAATATCTCTACAGATGGAGAAGGCACAACCTCTCTGGCAACCTGTTCCAGTGCTTAATCATCCTTATAGTAAACAAAAAAGTTTTCCTGTATTTGGATGGAATTTAATGTGTTGTAATTTGTGTCCTCTTTTCCTGCCACTGGGCACTACTGAGTAAGTTCCAGCTCCGTTTTCTTAATTCTCTCCCAACAGGTATTAATACACATTGATAGGATCACCCTCTGTTCTCTGATTTTCCTTTTAAGCTCAGAAGAAGGAAATATATATATATATATATATATTTTGCAATTCAACAGGACATTGGGTAAATCTCACAAAAAATTCTGGAGTTAAAATACTTGGAAATTGTGCCCCCTCCCTCCAGGTTGTTGATCCAAGTGGGATTCCCAGAGTTTGTTCCATCCCAGATTTTATAAGGCATTATGAGAAATCTTTGAGAAACTTTCTGCTCTTGGCTCTTTAATTGAAATACATTGCTAATGAAAAGCTGTGAGCATAGTTAACTTCAAAAGGGTTGGTTTCCTTTGCTGAAGAGAGGATCCCAAATAGTGTCTCTTTTTAGTGCTGTGTCTATCAGCAGAGCAACATTCTACTCTGAAATCCTTGCACAGATCTAAATACATGAGTGTATAAATAAATGAGATTATAAGCTATTTACCAGAGAGGCCATAGCTTGGCCTTTAATTATACTCCCACAAAAAATCTAATACCAATCATTCGAAGGAAAAAATGGATACTGGTGTGTATAATATGAAGGAGCAATTTACCTTTTGTTCTGTAGATCAGAGATTGGGAGTTATACCACATTTAAATTCTAACATTTATATCCTCAAATAACTGCTTGAATTTCAGGCCTTGCAAACGTTTTGGACCCGTGCGGCCATTTCCCAAGTGCAGCCATGAGCTGACTGAGCTCCTAGTTCACAGGAGAACTGAAGGGGGAAGGCTGTCCACAGGGATCCAGACACTTTCCAGAGGGTCCTGTATCACAAGGATCTCCCTTGCAGCTGACCCCACTCAAAGACAAAGTATATAGTCAAGTGTCTTCTACTGCAAAATGTTGTGTGGGGGTCATGTCCAGAGAGGTAATACAATGCTCCAGAACCCTTATATAATTTTGGAGATGCCTTGGACACCAACAAAAGACACCCATTCAGGGTCCTTTTAATAAGTAGTAGTTAATTGTCACTTGAAATTAGTCTTGATTTGAAAATTGAAAAATTCTAGGAAAAAAAGAAGTATAGTAGCCTTTTTCAGTGATTAGAAAGCAATTAATATTCTGGAGATCTCAGCGCTGAATACATGCTGTGTTTTCTCTGTTTTCATAAGAAATTAAAAAAAAAGTGAACATCCTGATGAAAAGATGAAGCAGTGTGTGCTACGTTGCCAGACATGCTGGAAGTATCTTTTTGTTGGAGAATTTACCTAACAGTTTATTCAGCTGCTCTCCTGGCGGGAAGAATACAATGATGATATTTCAAGGTGGCTGAAAAACAGTCAGAGCAATTTCACATAGCTGAGTATTCAAAATGAGATAACAGAAATCTTGACATTTAAATCTGTGAACATATCGGTTGTTTTTATTTTTAACTGCATTATTAGATGTAAAACAGCAAAACCTAATAATTGTCAGAAACAAAGAAGATCTATTTTGGACAAAATTAAACACTTAGGAACACTGAATACATTCTTCTGTATACCTACACATCTGCATAGGCAGCAAACAGTTTAATAATCATTAGAAATAGTACACGGTCACTTAGTACATTAACTATAATGTCTAGTCAGTGTGAACATAGTTTACATCAACTGCAGACATACCAGGGAAGATTATCCAGGGAATAGAAATCACATTAATTAAACGTGAAGATGGTACCAATCTCAGAGCTTTTCTTAATATTAGCAAAGAAAGCAAAAATGACATGAGAATACAGAAGTATTAGTATATTCAGTAAATGAGAATTCCGAATTCCTATTAGAGAAAGGCAAGCTAACAGATCTGCTTGAAAATCATTTGTGATAATCAATAGGAGAGAAACACAAAAAGCAGAGGAAATAGTGGGCATCAAATGATATGTTAATTTGTAGCACAATACAACAAGAAAATAGATGAAAACTGCCTGTGCAACTACATTAAGCCTGCAGTAAGGTGGTGATAGTATCATGCTACACAGCTCTATCAGAGCGATTTCTGAAATATTGCCTTTATTTTAGAGACTGTCTTTAAATGAATAAAGTAAACAAAATGAAAAGAAGTTCAGAAACAACTATGAGGAAAGACTGTTCCAACAAGAGCTGCTGAAAGACCTCCCTACACTCCTTCTGGACAGGTGGTTACTGAAGCAGGGTCTGCGGTGTTGTGTTCGGTCATGGCTCAGCAGAGTAAAGCCATACACGGTCATTGTAAGATGAGTGTGTGTCTGTGCGTGTGGTTTTATAAGTGCTACAGACAGCTATATATGGAAAAAGCACCTTTTGGTTCTTGCACAATATTAATTTCTTTTCCAGTTCCATATACCTGACATGGATAGACAAGCTGGAAAGTTGAATGTGGCACATGGTGTTGTAGAGGGCAGGATTCAGCACCTCTCCCACCAGGAAGAGTGTAAGGAAGGCATTGAATACTGTGTGAATTTTAACAGGTCTGCCAAGAGGCAAGAGATGCCTTGCTACAAACTGCTTAGTCTAGTGAGACCAGCTCTCATCTGATGAAGGGCACAACTCCTGCTTTTATTTACAAAAACTTAGACGGGTTTGAGGCAGAATCTGAGGTTTTCTGTCCTGGTAAACCCTTAACAACTCTCTGAGCACTGGGAAGCACTCTGAGCTCTCTAAGAAAGGGAAAAGTTTTTTCAAAAGGGCATGTGTGAAAAAAAGAAAAGTAATAAATATGGATGGGGAAATATATTTTGAGGAGTTAAAACTGGGATCTACTATACTGTAGATGGGACTAAAATCCACAGTTTGAGATTTCCAAACCATCTGGAGAGATCAGATGCAATGGTGCAACTGGAATGCTGTTGATAATCATTGATGTCCACATTTAATGTCAATACCTAGTCTCTGTAAAATGAATATCTTGCATTATCATTGTTACCACTATTTTTGGTATTGGTATGGTAAGATTCTGATGCCACATGAACAGACAGAAGATAGTGAACCTAAAGTCCAATCTTAGTACTCAAAGTACCTATGTATGTACCAGTAAAGTCAATGTCATGTTTTATAGTCAAGTACTTTGGACTTTGTGTATTGGGTCTGACTGAGATGGAGTTAATTTTCCCCATAGCAGCCCTTATAGCGCTGTGCTCTGCATTGGTAGCTAGAAAGATGTTGATAACACTCGTGTTTTGGCTACTGCTGAGCAATAGTGGTACAGCATAAGTGCTATCTCTCCAACATTCCCCCCTCACTAGTAGGCTAGGGGTGGGCAAGACCTTGGGAGAAGACCTAGCCAGGGCAGCTGACCCAAACTAACCAAAGGGACATTATATACCATATGAGGTTTGCCTGGCATTAAAAGCTAAAAGGGGAAAGGGGGGCCAGGAGGAAGGCATTTCTTACAATGTTTATCTTCTGGAGGAAGATAGATTAAAATTGTTTAATTACTTTTTGCATAAATTTCTAAATAAACATCAAATTGAACATTCATGAATATATGTTACAAGGGATTGATTCTAACTTTTCAAAAGGAGAGTCCTAAAAAAATCTGTTGAAAGAAAATATGGACAGTTTCTCTACTAGGCTGCCCCTTGGTAACCATGGAAACTGCAGACTTGCCCAGGACATAAAAGAGAACTATATTGCATTGGACACATTTATTTGTTTAGATTTGAAGTTTTACAGCAATGAAAGTTGTATAACACTGCACGGTGGCTCTCTGTCAGGACCATGACCTCCACACTTCAGCAACACTCCTTGGAAATAAGGAACTCTGTAAATCTCTGGTGATCTGGTACAACAACTGCTGCTACTGTTGTCAGGTCTGTGTTCCTGTGAAGCAGAAAATCATTACAGATCAACAAATCAGACTTCTAAGGAAATATTGGAAGATGATGGTATCACCTCTCTCTCTTCCAGCCTTGGCAGGGAAGAGAGATACAGTGAACACAGGAGCTGTGCCAGCAGCATCCTGGCCCCCTAGAGATGCACAAGAGAAGTAGACCTCAAGCACTCATCCCCTCTTTATCAAAATGGTATGTCTCATTCGAGAATTCTTAGCTCATAAAGACAACCCACATCCCCACTGTCTGGAAACACAGAGTCACATCTATGCTATAGGTACTATTATGATACACAGTGATTCTGCTTTGCTTCAAGGTAAAAATGATAGAAAGTGCAGAGTAGTGAAGAACTGGCCAGCTGAAATTCAACATACTAAGAAAACTGTTCCTAAAGAAGGGAAGAAAAGTTAAAAATTAATTTTAATACAGTTTTGTCTGTGACTTATTCACTGCAGTGTTCAGTGATGAGGCAGCTGCACAAATTTTTTTTTTCAAATACCCTCATAGCAAGAAGGGATACTATTTTAATTACCAATTTTGTCCAATGTCATTTGGAAAAAATACTTAAAAGAAGGTCTAATAAGAATTTTGGGTTAAGTGTTATTTATACAAGTACACCCCACTATTAGATTGTTAGCCAATTGCTAACATTCACCCCAAAATCCTGAATGTATTGAGGATTATTGAAATTGAGAGTTAAATTTAATATTTCTTCTTAATTTAACTTAAACAATTTTTGAACATGCTTTGGGGAGAATAATATTTATTCCCTGGGGAATAAATAGGACTGACTGTTGCTGTGCAGGTTTTTAATCAAATATGTGTCCTATGCATTACAGTTCAAACCAAAGCTTTTCTGAATTGGACATGCTGCTGAGTTTACTTTCAAGCATTCTCTACTGCTTTAGGCAACATGTGGCCAGATGAGCTGTGTAGACAACTGAATTTTCAGCTCTGTGGCCAAACAAAGCAACAACAACAACAATAGACAAAATGCCCAAATAAACAAACAAAGAAAAACATAACAAAGAAACCCAACCAAGAAAAAAAATAGTTTAGGAATCAAAGTAAAACTCTTTAGCCTAAAATTCTTGTCTTTAAAGACAGTTTCTAAGTCAGGTTGATTTCAAAACTATAAACTTCATACAAAACAAAATAGGATAGCTAAGATTTTTAAAGTATCTATTTTACCTCTTTATTAACCTGAAAATATTAAAGAAACTACTATTTGTATCATGAGCAGTTTTGGGTATGCTTTGTATATTTGTACAGAATTGTTAGTTGTGTACTTCATAGCATGTTTTCCTGAGATGTTTTGAGGACTTGGTAATATCACAAAAATCTTTACACAGAGCACAAGGCTGTAAGGTATTAGTTCCAAAGCAGCAGATTTGTTTCCTTGGTATGATTCTACACTGAAAGGTTGTTTGGTGATTTCTATGTTGTTTGTTTTTTTTTTTTTCCCATTAAAACCATGAGAATTAATTTGGAAAATAAAATGCTATCCTTTTTCATGAGCAAAGTTACTTTTCTTCCTTTAAAGTCCAGCTTTTCAGAATACAATGTTCCAAAGGGGTGCAGGGAACACCTTTCCACATAGTTTTGTGGCTTCATTTTCCATTTCAACTATTTAAATAGGTTTTCATCTTTTTCATATTTTAAGTGAAAAGATATTTCCTAGCATTAATTATAAAACGCAGATATAAACAGAGAATATGGGTGCAGGCAACTTATTTATGCCTTAAAGAGTTTTGACCTAATCTTTAAAATCTCATTCCACCAATTCTTTCTTGCCTTAAATGTGAGTTTGGCTTGAATATGAATTTGGGCAAAGGTCCAAGGAGAGGAAAGAAAGAGTGAACTTTCTGCTATTATGGAGCGTAAGAGAGACAATTAATAAAATTATCTGGAAAGTTGCCAATACTGTGAGAGATGTATCTATTAATCTTGAATAACTTTGAAAGAAAACAAAATAAATGCAAAATAAATAACAAGATTGTTAAAGAGCAAATTCACACAGAATCTCAATGTGAGAAATAAATTAAAACCATATTTAAATTTCAGATATGACAAATAAATGGAATCTTTCATCACACTGGACAAATAAAATTTTTTTGTTATTAGGGGTCTTTCAGGTAATTTGAGAAAAATAATAAATATATGTTCTAAAAAGCTAAGACAAAAGAGAAATGTTTTGTGAAGATCGTAGAAAGTAATTAAATGCCAACTCCCTTGGCAATTAGCAATATGAAAACTCTGTAAACATGCTCTTAGGATTATGGGATTATTATAATTTACTAGCTCAATGCATTTCTTTGTCTTTACATGCAGGAAAAGCATTTGACAAGGTTGAGTGGTCAGTTTCTAACCAAGTAAATATTTTTAAAGTATTTCAAGGATACAGAAGTGCAAAATGAGTTTTAAAAAGCAGTGGCCTTGACAAGTTTAGAAAGAAATTTACTTTCAAAGAGAAAGTCAAATATTTCAGAATTTCACAGCTGTTTTGAGAGTTATATTTCATTCCATTTCCCATATCAGCTGCTGTCTTCCAAAGCAATCTCTGCAAAAATAAAGCATTCTGTTACAAAATTCTTGATGTGTACAAGGGCCATTTACTATGTGAATACTATTACTTTGAGGATGTACATTACATAAAGTAATTTAAACTGGGATATGTGAGCTGAAACCATATTAAAACTACCAAACATATGGACTGTATTTGTCAGAGGACAGGAACATACCTATAACAGAGCTGCTAGAGAGCTGAACATCAGTAAGCCCCACCATGCCAGGCAGTCAAGTCTTTGTTGGGATGAGCTGTAGGATGGGAACTGTGATGATTCTGACCTTCACTCAGAGTGTAACTTGTTGAATTATTGGTATTAGGGGAAAGTGGGAAAAAATCCTGCTTGAATAATCAATCCTGTCCTCATCAGGCATTAGGAAGCAAAGAAACATTGAATTAAATTCTCTACTGCTTCTCATGAGAGGGAGCGCCCAGGATGCACAGCTTGGGGGTGGGGGAATGTTTAAGGAAAGGGATGTTTAAGGAAACCCTCTAGTGCAGATTAAGTGAATTACATGGGAACACAATGCTGCACACATGAACATGGTGCTGCCCAAATGTTGAAAGGACTTCCACCCACCCTGTTGGCAAACCTAATACAAGGATAGGATTGTGTAAAGGGTTGGATTAGAAAACAGTATCTGTCCTATTTATTCTAACTATGGACTTTACTCCTCTTTATTTTTTAGGTTTTCAAGGAAATTTATGGTAGTAAGAATTTAGTATAGTTTTGTTTTAAAAGTTTCATTAAATTCCCTTATAACAGAGAATATTGGAAGAGAAAAAGAATAGTAAGTCCTAGGTTATTATTATTATGTATTTATTGTTCACTTATTTAAATTTGCAGAACTTGTTACAGATTAAAACAATTTATTTTCACTACACTGGAAGCTGAAGTAGCGTGTGATTCCTCTGAGATTTGGGATTGCTGTTGGTTTGTATATGTCATTCTCTTTGTGAGTGAATGAGAGCATCACATTGTGTTGCTCATAAATATGCCATTGTGATATACAGTAGACTTTGAGTCTCTGAATGCAGCAACACATCCACGACTTTTTCTTAATCATGAACTGAAATTAGACTTGTTCAGCTCATCTCTTAGCATAATAGAGGCATCCTTCCCTCTAATTGCAGCAAAGGTTTCAAAGCATCTCCCTTGCTTAAAAGACTTTATTAGGCTTTTCAAGGTGTATTAAATAGAATAAGGGTTATATCAAGCGATTTTTCACTCTCAGCAAGCCAGCATGGGAGGAACAGTAGATTTATTCAGTGTATTTTTCCATTCAATGTATTTACAGCCTACACATTTGCTTGAGATAAAGCTAAGCCAATTCCTAAAGGCTTTTTGGGGTTTTTTTTAGATGATTTACAGCAGAGACCTCCTGCATAATTTCATATTTTCTCTCTTCATTTCTATGTCTCCAACTCTTCTTATCATTGAAAAATCATCCCCAGGTAGGTGGAACTGGTTCCTCTGAGAACATCTCCAGGTTTTTTGTGTCACTTTAGAGGACACAGGTGCTATGTTTGGGGCAGCAAATTAAACTGCATTGTGCTTGCATTTGCCTTTTGTGTCTTATTCCAGCGCACAGCCGTATTGCCAGGACAGTAGGTATGTGTTTTTCTCTTTATATGAAGAGTGGTTGGGTGAGTTTTTTTCTACTGCCACAGCTGACCATTTCTGCACAGCTGTGCATCTTCAGATATGCCAGCTGATGCGAGGTAGTATGAAAGTCTGTGATTGCACAGTGTAGTGGCTTGAGTACAAAATGAGGTCAAATGCCATCCTAGGTTCTGATGCTAGGGGCTGTAGGCAGACTTAGGTCATGCCTATAATGCTGGAAAAACAGTGGTGATGATTCAGATACATTGGCTATAAAAAAGGCTAAGAATGGGGAGTAATGAGCAGAGAAGTACATGTGTTGCTCCACCTACTACCCTGGTCTAAGGCTTTACTATTTTTCTCTCAATACTAAATGAGAGTATTTGTTAGTGACTTCCAAAAAAACAACAGAGAAAATGGCTATTACCTTGTAACTAACCTTTTTACTCCACTATTTTCTGCTTTTTGCTATTAACTTTCATTACTATTCCAAGTTACACTATATAACAGGTTTCCATTGTATCTCTTTTTAGTGAGGCTTTTGTACGCTGCAAAATTATCATTGCAGTGGTAGACCCATTAAATTTCAGAGTGGATTTTGCCTCCATGGACAAGTTTGCAGAGAAAGTACTGGCTCAGGTTGAACATCAAAAGGGTTGTGGAGGAGAAATTAGATTATCTACAGAGTACATCTACCAGCATTGTTTCAATTGTTTTGGGGTGAGGGAGTCTCCCTGAATGGGGGCAACAGGGCAGGCTGGGATGCATCCGTAGGCAGTCCGGTCATCCCTCTTTGTCTGTATATCTTTTTCTTTGGCCTAGGAGAGGTTCAGAACGGACACAAGGAGAAGCTTCTTTCCCACGAAGACAATTTCACCTAGACACAGGTTTCCTAGAGAAGTTGTGCAGTCTAGGCCTTCAGGGCATTTTCCAGACCTGTCTCTTCCAGCCTAGGTTGTCCTGTGATCCTGCAGAAAGGGAAGAAGTGCTTTTTGCCTGTCAGAATGCTGGAGGAGTTTTAAGTCAAGATTATTCTCCTTGTATGCATGGATACACAGGTAATATAAACACCATTCCTCAAAGAATTGCTTTATAGTGTAAACACCGATTCAACTTACAGTAAAAATCAAATACTGGATGTATTTATGGTGAACTAGGAACACAGCTAAGATTACTCAAAGAAACAGTTTTTCCAGTATTTTCCTTTCACAGTACAATAGGCTGGTATTGCCATGTAATTTCACAGTAAATCTAAGTAATAGTCTTGCTAGCTGGCAGCTTAAGGTCCTGAAAATTTCAGGCTCTGGGTGATGTGTATATTTCTATATTCACAGCTGTAATACTGTAAAGTTCACATTTACACTGAGATAAATGAGCAGCCAAAGTTGCCAGCTTTTGTGCAGCAGAAAGATGTAAAGCTGAGGGTGACTGTAGTGCAATATGAAAGACCCACTAGGTGATGTGGTCTTGTCTTGGTATAGTACTGCTACTTACATCAGTAGGCCAGGTGACTAAGAAAGAATAGAAAGATGGTATGGCCTTGAGACAAGTCCTTCTTCACAATTTTCTCAGAGGGTTCCAAGTCCAGGGCACCCACACAACCAGAAAAAGTCACCTCTGCCCATACTCCTAAATCTTAAGGATAAGAACATACTTAGATATTCTGCTGGATCAGGACTGAATTACCTGTAACACGTTCAGTCTGATCCCACTGGAATCTGAATGAATCTTGTCCCCATCATTTCAAAATTTGTCCTTATCAGCCCATTGTGAGTCTCTACCAACATGGCTATACCAGGAAATAAAGCACATTATGCTCAATAAACTGAAAACTGTCAAGGAAGTTCTTCCTCATCACAGACCTTGAAATGTCAGGCCCAGTAAAGCTCACAAGAGCAATATATTTTAATTATGTGAACACTTTATGTTCTTTTTCACATGAACCATACAAAACCTTTCTGAAATCTAGCTTAATTCCAATGTGTACTTCATCAAGTTTCCTTTTTGTCTGGAAATGTTGCAATAACATGGGCTGAAAAGGCTGGACATTACAACCTCACAAGACGTGGAGAAAAGCGGCACCACTCTGTTACAAGAGAAGCATTACCCACTGTCCTGCATATAATCCTACTGAAACACTTGGGAAACTTGATTATGAGAAGATTGCATTTCGGACGTGTTCCTCCAGGTTTCTTGTGGGAAAATGAAATGATCAGTGGAGTCTTTTCATCTTATATTTGCTCAAGGCAAGACATTAAGAGAAGAAAAAAGTATTTGCATAGATGTATGTATCTGATAAGAATTAAACCTCTATTAATAATTGCTCCTGCACATTGCATTTCCAAACCAAAGATTAAACCCCTTACAGTTTAATCTATATCTAGTGTAGTCTCATATTACCTATTTGCATACCAGCCACAGTACCACAAATCCTGATTTCGTGAGCTGTGAATGTCCTATATTGAAGTCTATGGTTATTGAGAACCCTCAGCATAATAGAGGATCAGGCTGCATAGAGGGTGCATTATAATGTAACTCCTCTATGCTTACTTCTTTGTTGTTCTGCTAATAGAAAGATTTTTTTCTTCATTTCTTACCAGTTATTTGCTGGATCCAGTTTTGCCTCTTTAGACTGTGAGCAAAATTCTTTGCTGAGGCAGGTGGGTACCTCTGCTTTCATTGATGCTGGTGCACCAGCAAATCATTGACCCCAACCTCAGGAATAACAGTAATTCCATTATATGAATAGGCTGTATTGTTTTTCCCCCAAATATGTGAATAAGGAACTGAGAAACACCTGCATTATTTCTATGACTTGTGGCACACTGTTTCTGTTCCTGCTGAAGTGGTTGCTGTGGTGTTTCACGAAAGAGGTTGCTAAAAGGAGCAAGCAGGCAGGGTGAAACGATGACCCTGGTATGGGGCAGGCCACCAAGAGCAGCCAGGTACAGACTTGGCACGGGAAAACCCCAAGCTGGGTGCTGGTGGCACACTGAAAAGAAGTAGAAGTGAACTGAAAGACTGGAGTTTCCTTACAGCCCTAGCAAATGCTGTTGGGCCATTTTTACCCCAGGAGATTATGTTGTGGACAGGTACAGACTCCATTCTGCCAGGTACAGCTGCATTAATGGCAAAAATAAGAAGAAACTCAGATTTGTTTCTGTGCAGCTTGTTTGCTGTCTTGAGAGTCCAACATGTAAGACACCTTGTAACCAAAAGACAAACAAAAATATTATCTTGGGAGCTTATGAGTAGATGCCTGGTCGTACAGGATGAGACAGAAGGGGAACACCTGGTTGTCCTGCATCAGTCTCTCAACATAGCAACACAAGGAGACAGTTCTCTTTCCTTTATTTTGGCCATGCCAAGTGAAATTCAACTAGTCAGATAGACCTCAGAAACTCAGACAAGGACAGGGAGTAGTAACAGATGTCTAATAACAGCAAAATGACTCCTCTGTAGCACAATTAATTGTTTTGCTCCCGGTATTTCTCCTGAAAGTGCTTACAAACCCATGCTATTCAATGTCCTGCTTTCATTTTTAAATACTGGGATTATAGCTTGTGGTAAACCACTTGGAATAATACCTGATATCTTTACTTCTTGCTAACATCTAAAAGATAACATTTGTCTAATAATGTGTTAATATATTTGAAGAATCCATTTTTTAAAAATAAAATTCATATTTCAAGTTTTACATAACCTTTCTTTTCTTGGAAATTTAAGAGATGAATTAAAGTACTTTCAATTCACTATTGCTGTAAAGTGGTTGATTTGATAATGTCAGATAGTATTTAAATCCTCTTCTCTATTCAGTCAGTGCCAGTCTTATTTTAAGCAGCCCAGTGGCATCCTTTGCTTTTTCTGGAATAATTATGCAGACTGTAAATGCAAGGACACACTATTATTATTGCTTCTTTGTTCATTGAATGAAAAGTTATTTCTGTTTGGTCTATTAGTCTTCAAGTTTCTAATAATCATTCAATGTGATCTCATCTTTTCTGATCCTCAGTGATTCTGGTTCAGTCATGGTCTCTGCACTCTCAGAATGTGATTTAAATCAAGTTAGAGAAATTCCAGACTAACCAATTGGTTTACATGAACCCTTTCTTTTACAGTCCAACAATAGCAAGACCGGATGAGATAGCTGTATATAAGGTTGATCACACTAAAGTCTCCTAACCGAGAGTCGGTCCCCTTGTCTTTGGATAGAGATTAATTAAAGGATCTTTTCAAGTAGTCTTTCAGGCTTTTCCCAGTGGCCTGAGGAGTCCAAAATGGTAGGTTCTCATAATAAATTATTCACTTTTTCCCCCAGTATAATATCATCACAACCATTTACAGACTAAGTTTTACTTAGGATACCTTAAAATGCTCTTAGAAAACAAATGGGTTTCCGGAATTTTGCCAGGGCTTGTATTGAATCCTCCCTTGAGGTTTCCTTGGTTAGCCCATTGCTCAACAACACTGAAAACATCAAGTGGTAAGTTCATAATTACTGGTAGTGGAAGCATAGAGGAGGAAACAAGGATGATCAAAGTTATGAAGAAGCTTCTATGTCAGTCATGGCTAGGCTTCGCGAACGAAGATTTGGGAAGGGCTCTACCCATTTTTCATGCAAGCGCGTTGGTGGCTAAAAAGGCCAATACGAGAAAGGCAAGTCCGGTTGCAAAAGACACAGCAGAAAGACTCCTTAGATGGTATATTCTGCAAGGTTCGATTCTTTCTGCGTTGTCTTTTCTCCTCAAGAGTGATCCTGCGTGCCTTCTCAAAAGCATCAGCAGCGTTATAAATGGTCTGTCTCCAGGCCTCCCGATTAGAGGCCAGAGTGGACCAGTTATGGTGATCAATATGCCCGAGGCTGAGTTGTTGCTTCAGGGAGTCCTTGTATCTTTTCTTTGGAGCTCCTCTCTTGCGGCAGCCAGTGGCAAGTTCACCATAGAGCAGGATCTTAGGGAGGCGGTGGTCCTTCATCCTAGAGATGTGCCCTGCCCAACGCAGTTGCGTTCTCAGGAGCATGGCCTCAATACTCGTAATTGCTGCCTGTTCGAGAACAGATGTATTGGTCACATAGTCTGACCAATGGATGTTAAGGATTGTACGGAGGCAGCGTTGATGGAAGCGTTCTAGGAGACGCAGGTGGTGGCGGTAGATGACCCATGATTCGGAACCATATAAAAGAGTAGACAGCACTATGGCTCTGTAAACACTGATCTTGGTGCTTTTCTTCAAGTGTTTATTACGCCAAACTCGTTTATGGAGTTTTCCAAAAGCACTGTAATAATAATAAATAATAATGGCCCATCTTCGCGAACGAAGATTTGGGGAAAGGTCTTTTTACCTTTCCAGCCTGCGCAATGGATTTTTTAGGTGAGACACAGCATGCGCTGAACTGAGCCCACCCTTTAATCCTAAGGTTCAGCTGCCGGGGCCAAGCAAGCTTGGACAATGGCAGTGAGGTCCTCAGGACGTAGGTTTGTTTAGAGTGTCCTTCTCATAGATGGATGGCCACACAGGGCTAACGACCTCCATCAGGCCAGGAGACCGGGGACTAGAACCCGTGGTCGCAGCAGTGAAAGTCCTGCACGCTAACCACTAGGCCACCAGGGGTCTCAAAATGTAAATGAACCACGATCACACACACCAGGATTAGAACCTGCTACCTTGGGGCTACAAGCTGTTCCAGTAACCTCTCTGCTATTGTTCCGAGTCACAAATAATGGCCAGTCTTCGCGAACGAAGATCTGGGGAAAGGTCTTTTACCTTTCCAGCCTGCGCAATGGATTTTTTTAGGTGAGACACAGCCTGCGCTGAACTGAGCCCACCCTTTAATCCTAAGGTTCATCTGCCGGGGCCAAGCACGCTTGGACAATGGCAGTGAGGTCCTCAGGACGTAGGTTTGTTTAGAGTGACCTTCTCATAGATGGATGGCCTCACAGGGCTAACGGGTTCCATCTGCCCGGGAGACCGAGGAATCGAACCCGGGTTGCAGCAGTGAGAGTCCTGCATGCTAACCACTAGGCCACCAGGGGTCTCCCAAAAGCACTGTATGCCTTCGCTAACCTATTGTCTATCTCCCCATCAATCTTACCATCTGAGGAGATGAGGCTGCCTAGGTAATTAAACTGTTGGACTGAATTGAGTTCTGACTGGCCGATGGTGATGTGGGGACGGTGGGGGACTTCCTGAGGTGCAGGCTGATGGAGAACTTCTGTCTTCTTTAAGCTGACTTCCAGCCCAAAGAGCTCAGCAGCCTCTGCAAAGCAGGATGTTAAACGCTGCAGAGCTGCTTCTGTGTGGGCAACAAGGGCGGCGTCATCAGCATAGAGCAGCTCCCGGACAAGATGGTTTAGGGTCTTAGTATGGGCCTTCAGTCGCCTTAGGTCGAATAGGCTTCCATCAGTACGATATCGAATGTAGATACCGTCCTGATCATCGAGGTCTGCCGAGGCCCTTTGAAGCATCATACTGAAAAAGACTGTGAATAGGGTAGGAGCGAGAACGCAGCCTTGTTTCACACCGTTCTTTATTAGAAAGGGCTCAGAAAGTGTGTTGCCATATCTGACTTGGCCGTGCTGATCCTCATGAAGTGAGATGATCATTTTAAGGAACTTGGGGGGACAACCTAAACGTTCCAAAATCTGCCAAAGACCTTTTCTGCTCACAGTATCGAAAGCCTTGGTGAGGTCGACAAAGGTTACATAGAGACCTTTGTTCTGTTCCCTACACTTCTCTTGCAGTTGTCTGAGAACAAATATCATGTCTGTGGTGCTCCTGTTGGCTCTGAAGCCACACTGACTTTCAGGTAGAATTTCTTCTGCTATAGCGGGTATTAGTCTGTTCAGGAGTATTCTTGCCAAGATTTTGCCAGCAATGGAGAGCAGAGTAATACCACGGTAATTTGAACAGTCTGATTTAGTACCTTTCTTCTTATACAAGGTGATGATGACTGCATCACGAAGGTCTGAAGGTAGTTCGCCTAGTTCCCAACAGCGCACCACAAGCTCATGAAATTTAGCATGGAGTGCAAGGCCCCCATGTTTCCAGACTTCAGGTGGGATTCCATCAACCCCAGCTGCCTTGCCGATTTTCACCTGCTGTATGGCCTTGAGGGTTTCTCCTAGAGTGGGGGCAGTATCCAATTCGTATTTCACCGGTTGTTGTGTGATGGACTGAATTGCTGAGTCTTGGACTACACGGTTGGTACTGAAAAGAGTCTGAAAGTGTTCAGACCATCTATTCAGAATGGAGGTTTGATCTGTCAGAAGCGTTTGACCATCTGCACTGAGTAGTGGGCTTTGGACTTGGTATGTAGGCCCGTATGCTGTTTTCAGGGCCTCATAGAATCCTTTGTGATCCCCTGTATCTGCACATAGTTGAGTTTTTGCAGCTAGATCGGTCCACCATTTGTTCTGGATGTCACGGAGTTTCTGTTGGAGCTTGCTGCAAGCAAGACGAAAGGCTGTTTTTCTAGCGTGACAGGAAGGCAGTGCAAGGTGTGCTTGGTGGGCGGTTCTCTTCTTCCTCAACAATTCCTGGATTTCTTGATTATTTTCATCAAACCAGTCCTTGTTCTTCTTGAGGGAGAACCCTAAGGATTCTTCAGAGGATTGCAGGATGCTACTTTTAATATGCTGCCAAATTTTTTCGGGAGAGGAAACTGCAGAATCTGTGGAATGGTTATCAAGCTTAGTTTGAAGGTTTGCCTGGAATCTTTCTCTTACTGTGGCTGATTGGAGATCGTTAACTTGGAGTCTTCTCCTTGGGATACTGCCCCTCTTGGGTTTGAATTTGAGATAAAGGTTGAGTTTACAGCGCACAAGCCGATGGTCTGTTTGACATTCTGCGCTGGGCATCACGCGGGTATGGAGGACATCGCGGACATCTCTCCGTCGCACCAAGACATAATCAATGAGGTGCCAATGCTTAGACCTGGGGTGCATCCAGGTTGTCTTCAGACTATTTTTCTGCTGAAAGATAGTATTGGTGATGGTGAACTGTTGCTCCGCACAGAATTCTAGCAGAAGTCGACCATTATCGTTGCAGTTTCCAACACCATGCTTGCCTAATACTCCTTTCCAGGCTTCAAAATTCTTACCTACTCTGGCGTTGAAATCACCAAGGATAATGATCTTATCATCTGCGGGCACCTTTTGGGTAAGACAGCGCAGGTCAGTGTAAAATTTATCTTTTTCAGCAGGGTCAGCTTGGAGAGTTGGGGCATATATGCTGAAGATGACAACGTGTTGGTTGTTGTTTAATGGAAGGCGTAGGGAGATAATGCGGTCAGAGTGACCTGTCGGCAGATTTTCGAGTTTAGGGACGATGGAGTTTTTGATCATGAAGCCGACACCTGAGAGATGTTTTTCGGTTCTGGGCTTACCTGACCAGAAGAGTGTGTAACCGGCACCATGTTCTCTGAGGCTGCCTTCCTCGTGAAGGCGAACTTCACTGAGAGCAGCAATGTCGATGTTGAGACGACCCAGTTCATGGGCAATTAGGGCAGAACGTCGCTCAGGACGTCCACTATTGGCAGAATCGAGCATGGTTCTGATGTTCCAACATGCTAGAGTTAATTTGAGTACACCTTTGGAGGCAGGTGCATGCCTTTGTCTTTTGCTCTTTGTGCGACCGCATTGGAAGAAGATCCCCGTCGGTCTGCGGTTAACCAACCGGGTGAAGGTGGAGATGAGCTTTGTTTAGGCCACCTTTTCTAGGCCCCTCTCCGAGTGGAGCAAGCAGTGCTGTCCTTGAAAAGGCTGCTTGGTCGTTCAGGGTGCTGCCCCAAGAGACTCTCATCTCCGTCAGTCTCAAATGACCAATATCCTGAACCGCCTGTGTGCAGGGTTGAGTCTGCGGCTCCCAGTGCATCTTTCACCTACCGTTTCGACCCTCGCCCGTCGCTACAGGACTTTTTGCATGTGGGTAAAGCCTTCAAGCCTGCGCAATGGATTTTTTAGGTGAGATGCAGTATGCGCGGAACTGAACCCACCCTTTAATCCTGAGGTTCATCTGCCAGGGCCGAGCAAGCTTGGACGGTGGCAGCGAGGTCCTCAGGACGTAGGTTTGATTAGAGTGACCTTCTCTGAGATGGATGGCCTTCCAGGGCTAAGCGAGCTCCATCTGCCCGGGTTTGGGATGAGAGTTGTCCTTCTCCTAGGATGACTGCCAGAAGGCTAATGAGCTCATCCTGCCCAGGGATGTAGTTTATCTGGTCCTATGGTTTTGACCTGTCTGGCATGGGCGACCCTACCGAAGGCATGAACCCTCGCCAGCATAGCTCGCAACCACACAGGGGTACATAGGCTACGTTCCTGTTAGAACGATTTGGGGGGCTGCTGCAGGCGCTGTGCAGGACGCCGCGCCGGCCCGGGGGCTTCGCGCCGCGCGCACGGAGCGCGCGTGGTTTTGGACCCCAGGCAAGGCCGCGGCAGGAGAAAGGAGAGAAAGCAGGAGCCTTGCCAGCGAGCACTGCACCCCCGTGGAAGATGAGAGCACAGCTTCGGAGCACACAGAGGTTTGCCGTTCCAGGTTTGGGGGGGGAGGGAGAGGGGGAGGGGGACGGAGCAGAGGGATGGGTGTTGAGCTGGCCATGGGGGTCCTTCGACTGGCGGGTGGGAGAGCAGGGCTGTCCCGTATGAAACATCACATCACATGTGAGCAGTGCACCTGGAATTTGTGGTAACACAGTGGGGGAAGGATAAGGTCTGGGTGGACAGAGGGTTCTTTTGATTGATGGGGGTCCCGGCCAGGCTGGGGCCTTGTAAGGTACCTCAGCCTTGGACAGGTACGGGGGCCAGAACGGTTGGTCGGTTTGTTTGTTTGTTTGTCTATTTATTTCTTTCGTTTTGGCTCTCCTGCGGCTACTGCCCAGGTTTGGCATGTTCTGGATATATTTGCTTTGCTCTGTTACAACCTGAGAAGCTTCTATAGAGGAAACAATACAGACAAAGACTCTGCAGCTTGGAAAAAGGTCAGCCAAGGAAAAATACAGTATAGTTCTATAAAATCATAAGTGTCGAAGATGAGATAAATAGAGAAAAAATATTTGTTGTGCTTTTGAAGAAAAACAAAATGAAATCAGAAGGTGAATATTTCAAGATAGATAGAAATGCTTGTTCACACAGCAATGGCAAAGCCGTGAAATCCCTCTGTTCAAGAGAGAGTGGAACACAACTTGCAGAGGTTTACACCGAGTAAAAAAAAAGTAAGACAAATGCACAGCAGAAGAAGTTACACAGGACTATTAAATAAAAACAACAATAAAATATGTCAAACCTTTGGCTCAGGAAATCTCCAATCCATTACTTTCGGATGTGAGAAGAATATGTACAAGAGATATCACTGTTTGTTTGTCCTCTTTTTTTCTCTTTCCTAGGCATTCACCATTAGTCATTGCCAGGGACAAGAAACTGGGCTAGAGGAATATTTAGTCTTACTCAGTAGACCTTCTTTTTGTGTTACTCCTTTACAAGTTTCAAATTGATTTAGCAAGTTTGCTATTTCTAGAATTTTCTTCTTATTTCTTAGAGGAATGATGTATAGAATTTTCTTCATAAAAATCTACAAAAGCGGCATATTGTAAATAACCCTTACCAGTTGGTTTTGTATATAAAATAAGAGATAGTTCCCAAGTTGTTTTAAGCTTGAGAGTCAATAACTTGCAAATTTAATTTCCTTTTTCAGAAAATGTTTTGTATGCCTAAGGGTTTTTCTAATGGTTTCTGTCATCATATGCTGTTTCCCTCTAGTATTAGTGATTTCTCAGTATACTGTTTTGCATCAGTATTCTTGTGAACTACTTAGACATTTTATCTTTTGTCCTAGTTTTAACTTTTCTTCAGCTCTGTTTATCAGCTGACTGTCAAAGACTGTTTTATGACATGCTTTAGAAGATCTTTCTCTTCTTTCTTTTCTTCTTATGATTCATTTGAAAGCAATGTCATCTAGTTTTGCATGTCAATCTCAATCCTAGAGAAGATTGAGTTTCTTAAACATGTGATCTCACTTCCACTGCAATGTGATCCAACCACGCTAAAATAGCAGAATCTTTACCACTTCATTAACAAATTTGGTTAGTTTGGCATAAATGTGTAGTGTGAATAAGTTACACAGTCTTATTCCTCTAGGAGAAACAACTGATTGAACTGTGAAAATAAAAAGGCTAAATATGTCATTATCTATATATTTTTATTTCCCATCTTTTTATAATAAAATAATATACAACTGAAGACCTTCTATAGACATAATTTTCTTTTCCAGAGTATTGCAACAATTCAAGGAAACACACAATGTAAGAGTTTCTTTTCAATTTGCAATGTACTTCATTGTTACCAATAACTGAAAAAGTCCCTACTAATGCAACCAATTATATCTTCTTTTTCTTAAACATATATTTGCTTTCAAAAATATAAATTTGTCAGTGTTTCTTCTTATTTTTTCTAAAGCAATAAATGTCTGCTAAAAAGGGCTATCTTTCACACCGCTTGAAAAATTGTAAAATAATTTAAGTAAGGATATTTTAGTGTTTCCAGTGTTTCCTTCCCTTTAATAGTGCTAATTAGAAGCTGTTCATTTAAAAGAAAGAGATACATTCAATAATTTATCAAAAATCCTGGAAAGCCTTTGGATATTCGATAGGGTTAGGCCTTATTGGCAAAGGATTTGTTGGATTTTTGGTAGGTTTTTTTTGTTTGGTTTTTTTTGTTTGTTTGTGATTGTGTGTGCATACGAATCTATGGAATATGCCTGAATATGGCTTGGCTTTAAACTTGGAATACTTATTGCTCAGCTCCTCACTTCCCAACTCCTTCATCTCTGCAGCCACTTCAGGTTAGAAAAAAAAAAATCTAAAGAATCTCTAAATGGCTAAAGATTACTGAACTATACCTTTTAGTCAATATGCCTGGATGTGTGAACTAACCCTTTTGAAGTATGGAAGAGGTACCTTTCCCACCTATGTTGTTACCTGTGTTAGGGACAAATTACCTCCAAGTTGTGCTGGGCCCTTTGTCCTCTGTCTTTGCTTACCAGAAGGCACTCTGGTTCTTTATTTCTAGCCTATATTTTCTCTGTTTTAACACACACAGACTTGTTTAAACAAGCTGCAAGCTTGTATGAAGTCACAATTAGTATGCGATCAGTAGAGTTTGTCTGTCACTCAAAACATGCAAGATTTTGGGCAGAGCAAACACAGTTATTGCAGCACTACCATTCCACTACTAAATCAAAATTCCTACAGGTTTCTTCACAGCTTGACTCTAATTTTCATTCAAGTGTTTGACACGTGACATGACATTGATCATGCCAATCTCACTCTGTCTAGACACTGAGTGTTTAACATAAGTGGGCTGTCTCAGTCCTCTTCATGGGAGATATCTCCTCAGGATGATTCATCCCAACTGTGTTATTGTATTGGGTCTGACTGAGCTGGAGTTCATTTGTCCACAGGAGCCCTCACAGTACTGTGCTTTACATTGGCAGCTAGAAGGGTGTTGATAACACACTGGTGTTTTGGCTACTGCTGAGCACAGCATCAGCACTGTAACATTCCTTCCTCAATCAAGGGCAAGATCCTGGGAGGGGACCCAAGTAGGCCAGTTGACCCAAACTAACCAAAGGGACATTCCATACCATATGATGTCAGCTCAGATATAAAAGCGAAGGAAAGGAGCAGGAAGGCAGGCATTCATTGCCTCCAATGGCTGCCTGCTGAGAAACTGTTATGTGTGCTGAAGCCCTGCTTCTCGGAAGTGGTCGATGATTGCTGCTCATGGGAAGTAGAGACTAAACTGTGTTATCTTTCACTTTGCTTTGCCTTATCCCAACCCACAAGCTGTTTTCCACCTTACTCGCTCCCCTATCTGGCTGGGAAGGGGAGCGATAGAGTGGCTGGGTGGGCACCTGGCATCCAGCTAAGGTCAACCCACCACAGTTACGTATTAGCTTAAAAGACTGTGAATTTCTTCTGTCATCTCACTGTCCTTTGAAACAGAGAAACACTTGAAAAAACTACAGGTGACAAAACAAGGCTTTATATTGCCCCATATTAGTGACCCTGATCAGAAGACTATTACACATGGAAAAGTTAGAGATGCACACAGCAGTTAATCTTCACACCCACATACAGCATGGCTTTCAGCCCTGTGCTGAGCTGCCAAATCCCTGGGCTGTGGAATGAACTCAACCAGCTTATGGTGACAGAGCATCCTGAAGGCAGCTCCCACCTCCTACCTGCAATTGTGCCACCTGCTTGACCTTACCTTGATCTAAAAGTTAGCAAGAAGTTCTCAGCTGAACAGCGTTCGGCTGTAGAAAAGATAGAGTTGTTTACTTTTAAGAAAATCCTGCAAATAGCTTGAATGACGGGGAGAAAAAATCTCTGCTGTGGGCAGGGTCTGCGTGGTGTGCCACACAGGAGTTAGAGTGCTTCTAGATGCTACATCACCTGGGGTCCCCAGGTGGGTCCCCATCTAAAATGATATAGATTATCTATAATCTATAGATTCACTTCTTATGGTGCTAGCTCTAATAAATAACAGCATTGTGAATCATGCCTTACAGAATCTTAGTGCCCTTCTTAATGGTATCAAAAGAGACCAGCACCTCCTGGTGCGAAACACCTGTGGTAGGTAATATTAATACAAGAAGGCAATAGCTGCTTCTACTGCAGTGTAAAGAACACTAATACTATTTTTCAGACTGTTGTGTATGTAGACCAAAGCTGTTAGTATTTTGGCGCTTACACTTCTATTCTTCCTTTTAATAGAGAATTCCAAGCAAATGTAACAAGATTAGGTCCATGTTTGAAGAGAGTTGTGTACATGCATGTGCGGATGTGTGATAGTTTCAGCCTAGGCCTTCCTGGAGACAAGCTTGTAACCGGGGAAGTACCCTATGTTCCCAGTATTCCCGGCTATCCTTTACGTAAACAGAGGTAAAAATAAGAAAGGAAGAGGAGCCTTCGCTCTCTTCTCTTCCGGTGAGGTTCGGGAACAGGAGGTCCCTGCGTTGGTCTTGCTCATCTGGAATTGAGGTCTGTGGCTACTGCTGTTGTCTGCCACGTGGGAGGTAGAGAGCGCTGGCTGGGTCTGGCCATCCTGCTTTTCTCAATGGAAGTGGTGAGATTTCATTTTGCTAGTTCTTTATTTTGCTAGTTCCCGGGTTTTTTGATTGTGCAGATCTGTTTTGTTTTGTCCCTTTTTGTCCCTTTTTCCCTTTTCCCTTCTCCTTTTCTGCTTTTTGGGAGCCGTTGGGGTTTATGTGTTTATATGTACATAGTATCTTAATTGTATATATCTGTGATCTATGTTAAATATATATATTTTTTTTATATAGCTTTTGCTATTCCATTTTTTGTTCTTTTCTTCTGGGAGGTTTTCGCTGTAGTCTGTGGGGTTTGGAAGGAAGCCAACTGCAACCAGCTACAGGATGCTAGCTTTTAATTACCAAAGTATAAATATAGCATCCAAAAGTTCTTAAAACTTGAAAAAGACTTTTGATTTTTGTTTTCTTTTACTTGTCTATCGCAATCAGACAAATGACATTGACTAATATTTCTAAACCCATTTTTTGGCCAAGAAAAAAAGGAGAAACTTTAGCCTAAATATACTTTGATTCAGGAAGGAATTTTTGGTTTGAAATAGAAAGACACTTCCAGAAACTCAAGGCCACCCTGTGGTAGATAGGTTCAGGAAATTAATTCAACTATGAAAAATTATTGGACAGATTGACCAAAAGCATTTACCAAAATCGGCCACATGGGATTTTTTTGAACCACTGAAGATATACTCTTGCATTTAAACACAGTGAACAGAACACTGATATGGTGGGAAACAGATAACCTAATTTCCTAGTAGTGAATCCTTTACATCATAATTTAAGAGCTCTGAGTTCTAGAATAATAGAAGAGATTGGACCGCTAGTCCCTCAGTTTGATCCTTGATAATCTAGTATGAACTAAATTTAGCAGAGTTTGTCCTCAGGGCCAGCTATTTCTCCAGAAAGAAATCTGAGATGGCTAGGTTAGTACTGTTGAAATTATTGAAAAATTTAACTCTTGCCAAACTGAAGAGAGAAGTAATTACTTTTATATTTCTAAAACATCATGTTAGATAGTGCAGAATAAAATCAGAGTAAGTCTCAATAGTGCTGAATACTGCAACAAGATGATCATGTTATCTGTTACCTAGGTTTTTCCTAGACACACTAGTATCCAAGTATGTGTAATGACTGCAGGTGTCCAGCCATCATGACACCAAAAGGCAATGTTCCTGTACACTTAGGCACCTCTGAGCAGCATGGTTTTTTAGGCAATCATGTTAAGTTTTGAAAGCTGCCTGGAACAGGTGTTGGCCTTGGAAAGACAGAGGGTTTTACTCCAGCATGCCTTTGAAGTGAGCTTTGGCTTTGAACCAAGCTCACAACACCTCAATCTGGAAACATCTGTGGTAACTGCTAACCAAGCTGAATTGCTCAGTTTTACTACAGTAATTGAAAATGAGTATGAAATTAATAAGGGTATGCTAGCACTAATATGAAATGTGGACCTGACCTCCCTTGATCTCTGTTAGGATTTTTTTCTTGAAATTTAAATTTGCTTTACCTGCAGTCCCTCAAGAATTTTCATGTGAAACTGAAGTCAGGAAAGCAAAACTGTCAAAAGCAAAACTCAGTAGGAGAGAGGATTGGGCTTTGAAGCCTTCTGATGTTATACTGACAGAGTTGAAAGACACCCTTTCAACTTTTGAAATAAAAATTTCAATACATTCCCAAATTTTATCTTTCTCGAAGATTTGAAGATCTTTTTTAGTAAAGGGAAAAAGAAAAAGAATTTTTTAGATATATTAAGACAGACTTTTCTGCAGCTGAGCTTTATTGTTCTTTCAATATAGTTGAGTCTTGTAAAATGTCAACATTTCCACTTCTTGTTCAATTTAGTTAGAGAAAAAATTTCCAAAACCTCAGAAGATCTCACAGGAGGTAAAGATCAACCTGCTAGACCCAGGTCTAGTTTTGAAGATCTTTTGCATAGATTTACTTCGAACAAATTTGAACAACCTGTTCCTGAACTCCTAGTCCTGTTACTTTGGAAATAAATGTTAGAAACATTAGAAAAACAAGGTCATTGGTGGCAGTAAGAACTTGATTAGATGCAGAAGGTAGGATTTACCTAAGCAAGAAATAGACACTTCTGAGGCATGGGACACTTCATCCTTAAATAGATACTTAAAATAGGTCAGATAAAGGCTACCCTGAAAGTGCCTGTTTCTTTTAGCTGGCTATAAAAAAGGTGACTAGATTGACTCCAGACAGCTAGTCTTTAGATGGAGAGATTAGACAAATCCCACCCAGAGAGACTAAAGAGAATTAAAATAGCTAGTATCATCTACTTTGTCACCAAGTTTCATCTGAAGTGTCTGAAATTTTTTTATTATCCATTCAAGACAAGAAGCGTGGGAGATGGGATAAAAATGCAACTGTTCACTAGTATAACAGTGAAACAGTATAACAGTATAACAGTCAGAAAAGTTTGAGAAACATACAGGGGGATGGAACTAGAGATATTGACTGATTTATGGGTAACATTTTAATAAATGGAGAAACAATGGTGAGGCTTAAATTTGATAAAATCATAGAATTGTTTAGCGAAGGCTTTGGGGTGACCTAATTGCAGCCCTCTAGTACCTGAGGGGAGCCTACAAGAAAGATGGAGAAGGGCATTTAGAAGGGCACGTAGTGACAGGACACAGGGGAATGGCTTCAAACTGAGAGTAGGTTTAGATTAGGTATTCGGAAGAAATTCTTTACTGTGAGGGTGGTGAGGCACTGGCACAGGTTGCCCAGAGAAGCTGTGGATGCCCCATCCCTGGAAGTGTTCAAGGCCAGGTTGGATAGAGCTCTGAGCAACCTGGTCTAGTGAAAGGTGTCCCTGCCCACTGCAGGGGAGTTGGAACTAGATGATCTTTAAAGATCCAAGCTATTCTATGATTCTATGATTCTATGATTCTATGATTCTATGATCATCTAGTCCAGCCTCCTGCTATGGGCAGGGACATCTTCAACTAGAACAGGTTGCTCAAATGTCTGTCCAACCTGACCTTGAACGCTTCAAATGATGGACATCCAGAACCTCTTTTTCAGCAGTTTTGATTTTAAAATGATGTTGCTCCTTTCCAAAGCAGATAGAGGAAAGACAGAGAGAGGTGACACCACCTTTATAAGCTTTTGTGGAGCAGTGGTGTGATTTGGCATTTCTCTTGAAAATACTTAGAACAAGGTTCACGTAAGAAAATGTCCGGACGTACTTAGCCAGTCATTTGGATAGTTGCCACATATTTGTTTGAATTCTTTCTCTTGCTAAACAGTAACAGCCCGTTTTTCAAAAAAAGGGTTCAATTGCTCCATTTCAGCTTCAGAGAGTTTATTGTGCAGTTACTCTTTTGTAACTGCAGTTCAACACCCTCAGTGTAGATGATTTTATCCATGGACAGTAACCTAGACACTAAAGCAACAATTGTTTTACTTGCAATGCAGTGCACTGAGCATAATTAGAGTGCTTGAAACATATCTAAAAATAATTTGTAGGACAACAGTGTCTAATTAGGTTGGATGCAGAAGTCTGGCAAGTAGCACTAACTACTGTCAATTGTAGCACTGAAAGAACTCTAAATGAAAAAGAAATGTAATTTAAATGGCAACATCAGGATGATAAAACCAGTTTATATAACTGAAGGAAAACAAGAATTAATTAAAAATATTGTGGACTGTGCAGAAAGTCCTTCTTTAACTTAACATAAAAGTTAATTTTCACGGTTGCTGTGGCTGTTGATGTGTTTTGACTTTTTGAAACAAGACTGATTAGTCCATGTAAATTTCTGTGGTTAGATAAAAATTACTGTTCTTTGTGGTCCTTTGGTTTCCCAGCATGATGTGTTTCATAGGACTAATCCTTTCCACAGTCTGTCACATAATTAGTGTTGATGAGCATCTGCATTGACATTTTGAGAAACTGCTGTGTAATTTTATCTGGAAACATTTATTGGGACAAACAAGTTATACAGTGATTGCTTGCTGGTCTTTTTTTGTTGTATTTCCCATTTGCAAAATAGTAAATGAACCCTGAGAAGATGCTTTTTTTCCCTCCAAACACAGATTTCCAACATACTTTGAGAAAACACTCTCCTAAGAGCAAGAACAGGTGGCTGCTTGGGACAACCAACTTCTAGGGGGAACAAAATTGCACAGGTACGGTTTTCACAAGCTGGCAAGGTTGACTGGGCATTCAGTAACAGACTGGTTGGGCTGGGCAGTTTGCCTAGGGCAGCAGACTCCTCTGGAGCTTACTGTGTTTGACTTGACCAGGCAAATAAGAACTAATGTTCATTGAACATATGGCTGTACTGCTTAATGTGTAGGCCCTCCTCTGATAAGAAGTAATTTTGAGCAGCTCTGTAGTCATGGATTTAGTAAGTGGCTGATTTCTTTCTTAGACAGGAAAAATGAGTAGGTACTGAGTAAATATATCATCCCAATTAAGCTTTATTTTTAGTATAGCATTGGGTAAACATGGATATTAAGGCCAAATTTCAAGTATAGACTCAAGACTATACAGGACTCTTCAGCAGGGTACAACAAGAAAAAAACCTTGCCTCTGTGGAGTAAACAAAGGGCCACCCCGTAGTTTCTTCTGCTACATGATAAGTGTGGGATCCTGATACATGCCCAGGTCCTGTCATTTGTCAAGAAAGTTAGCTTATGAAATTAGTGTAGGAATCTCCCTCCCCACCCAAGGATTTCTGGCTCATCGTCTTTATGGTTATGAAGAAAAATTCATCGACCCCACTCTTTCCTCATGACTTTCCTTGGAGGGATTGGTGAGTTGTTCATGTCATAAATTATTGTGACCTAAGACACTGGGCAACTTTTAACAATGCAAAAACTACTACATCATTAATTTACACTACTCACCAGATAGGGTATATTGCTCACAAATAGATTAAATTATTAGGGTTGGTTTTGGTTTTTTTTGATTGACTGGTTTTTTGTTTTGTTTTCTTTTTTGGTTTGTTTTTTTTTTTTCTGATGGAAGATAAGACAGAACTCAGCATTGCTCTGTACAACAGGTATATCCTCTAGGGAAAGAAGATTGAAAATTGATGACAAGACTGAATTTGCGATTAACTGGATGATTGGTTCCCACAAAGAATGGAGATAAAAGAGGAATATCAGGGCAATTACCTGGTGTTGAGGTAACAGCACTGTATTATCTGAAATACAGTGTTTGTTAAGCATAGCCTTAGTGGCAGGTGGAAAGGTCTGTAACTTCTGACTGTTAGGCAAAGCTAAACTGATAATTTAACCACACTGAAATGAGCGGGAATGTCAACAATATTTACACAGCTTGGCTGTTGAGGTAGACAAGATAAAACAGAAGGAAATTTTGATACTAAGAAATTAAGACCACAAGTGACAAAACCAGAGGAATGAATTGCTTCAGCATAGTGTTAAGAAAGAAGGGGAATGTGAAAAAGAAGTCAGAAGTGGAATTTTCCCTGCTGGTATTAGGATTTACTGAGCTTGAAAAGATCTGAAGAGATAGGATTTGTTCAAATGTAAACAAGATAGAAATGCCTTAGTGATGATGTTTTCAATAACACCTCTCTGGATTTAAATATGGAACATTTACAGAAGCAAAAGAACTACAGTACCTTATACAGTACACAGGCTAACACTTTGCCAGATATAAATACTCAGCGTCATTAAATTATCCATAACTGGTTCACAAGAGTAAATGTCCTGATTGTAAACTGAATGTCAGGAGTAAAAGTATGGTGGACATGAGAAGATGTAAAACCTTAGTATCACAGTTCTTCAGAAAACCATCAACCAGAGAAGGTCAGGAAGCGTCATACAAATAGCTTTGTATGAAACCACCACTGTCCAAGAAACAGCTTCTCTGCTTTTCTGCTGAAAAAGAAATTCTGCGAAATGGTGTCAATCATATGAAAATGCTCTGTGCAAGAATCATCATTTTGGAGACCTGTCACAGGACAGAAAAGGAAATCCTATCTCCTAAAAACACCTTATCATTAAAGGGAAGGAGAAAGATAATACTGAAATTCTCAAAAGCCTTATATTTCACATTTGTAACTACTACCTTCTCTTTTCACTGCATCTTTAACAAAAAACTCTGAAGGTTTAATAACATATATTAGGCAGGTATTAAGGAAGAGAAGAATTTTTTTGAGATTTCAAATATAGTTTAAAAGTGTGATGATACAGAGAGGAAGGTATACACCATATCTGTGGCTCTCATTTATTCTCATTTACTCTCATTTATTATTTAGCACAACCTATTAAATATATAGTTGTAGAAATTGCCTAACTGATGCCAATGCATGTTAATTAAAAATCAAAGCAACAAGAACTTTCCCCTTTTCTTTCCAGTAATATTATGGAACTAAGAAAAAAAATCTTTTAAAAGGTCTTTCAATGAAGAAATGTCATTAGCTACAAAACCTCTACTAGTAAGGCAGAACTTGTTTTAGAAAAATGTCTGTCATAAAAAAGTGCTTTTATTAGACTTCAGTTAGATTCTGGAATCTCATAGTTATTCTCACAGGAAATTTTCAGAAAACTTCAAGGTGAGCTTTTGTATCTTGGACCGTAGCTTCAAAAAACTATAAAGTGAATGATTGTGCATTTTATTTCCACAAAGTTAGACAGCTGGGAATTGAATGTTATATTTTGTTGGGTCTTGAGTAGATGTCTGGGGATCTGTAAACAGGGTAAAATAAGCCACTACTGAGGTACTATAAATTAGGAACCAGGACTGTTGACAGTGCAAGTACTTTTCATGTGCTTTTAACAGGAGGACTATTTAACTAATGAGGTACAATGTCAATAGTGTATTTTACAGTACTAATATATAATGTTCACATATTTGTTAAATGATATTAACAGAGGGACTGTTTAACTAATGAGGCACAATGTCAATAGTGTATTTTAAAGTATTAATATATAACGCTCTCATATTTGTTAAAACATAATATCCAATGAACATTCTCTTGCTATTTAATTAGGCATTTAGCTGGGTTACAGTAAACAGGCTATTTAATCTCACAGTTTATATTTAATCAAATAGCTACATTCTTGTAAACAGTTGCCATCAACATTAAAATAATATAATTACCATCTTGTAAATACCAAGTTAGGTTCCTCATAAAAGTAAAAATGGATAAGGTCACAGCCTTGTGCTTCTATAAATTTTCTTCCTTTTTTAGTGACTTAAAGGCAAATGCAGGCTGTGCGGCTGTTTGGTCTGGAGCAGGAGGCACCTGCCCAGAGCTCTATGTGAGAAAGGTCAGTGTCCTCTAAAAACAATGAGTCATTGCCTGACCAGCATCTAAACACAAATCTGCTGGTCAAAAGATTCCTGGCTGGAGCAGCTGTCTCCTGAAGGGGAGAAACCTTCAATAGTTCACTGTCCCACCATGCTCTACTGTGGCTCCAGCCCCTTGGTGCTGTGTTTGCCATTGGCTCCCTGTGAGTGCAGGTGCCCCATGGGATTGGGGAACACTGCAGTCAGCCTTCGCAACCTGCCTGAGGGAGCTCGGAGGGCTCACTGTGGTTCTCTACTTCCCACTTTCCTTACAGTTTTGGGAAATTATGTGCATTTTCTGAATAAATTCCAATGACTAGATTGTCTTTTATCATACAACTCCTGATCTCTTCTTCAAACATTCCAGATTAGATTGAAAAAGACGGTGTTGTGGTTTAACCCCATGTGGCAACCAAGGGCCACACAGCCACTCACTTACTAACCCTTGGGTGGGATGGGGAGAGAATTGGAAGGGTAAAAGGGAGAAAATTCAATGCTAATGTAGAATTAATCCTTCTTAAATTACTTGGAAGCATAGTTGCAAAGTGGAATTGAAAAATGACACATATAGTTGCAAAATTAAATATTGCCTATCAAAATGTGGTAGGCCACAACAAAAAAGATGAAAAATACTTTACTTCTTCAATTTAGCATGGACAATATTTGAGAAAGAATGCAGCAAAGATTTGATTACTTCTTACCTAGCCTTTTCTCCTCATCTGCTGACTTTGTCATTTCCCCTACTTACTTTCTTTTGATTAATTTAAAAGAAAATAATTTTTACTGCGGATAATTTTATTTAACCTTTTATTGAAGTCAGTATTTTAAAACAATGTGAAGATTACCTCTAGATATTTCATAAAATTTAACATGTATAAAAGTCTTCTAAATACAAAAGTATTTTCAATCTATTTTGTAATTATTTTTCCATGCTATCAATAGTTTTCAGATTTGCATTTAGGACCAAAACTCCAGGTACAATTTGAAAAAAAAGAAGTGCACATTTCCCATGGTTCTTCTCTGGTCTGCCTTTTGTCCTTCATCCAGGTTGTTTTCTGAAAATATTTGTCCCTAAAAACTGTTGATAGAAAACCCTATCTCAAACTTTATGAAAGTACAATGCCATTTTTTAATTATCTGATGAAGTTTAAGAATCACAATGGATAATTTCATTGCATGTTCTGTTCTGTTCTCTTTGCAAAAATTGCCAGTGACAGTCATAGTAATTCCACAAACAAAATAAATGCCTTATTTAACAGATGCCTTCTGAGACAGACTGTGTCTTGAAGGGAAAGGTGGTATCATCTAGGTTTGGACATATATGGCCTAGAAATTGCCTAGAAGATTAGTTTTGAATTTCAAAGTTTCTTTTGGTTTGGTCCATGATCATATTGTATTTGTTTCTATAAAGAACAAATTTATACCTTGTGCCCAACTGAAAAGCTTTTATTCTGATTTACAGTAGCAGACACTGAATGTTTTGCAAACGACACACACAAATAATTGATTGGAGATTTTGGGACTTTTATTAGAAAACAATATCATTTTATCAAATGTAATTTTTCTGGGGAAGTTATTTGCAGAAAACAAGATGTTTTACCAAATATATGATTTGCTATCAATTATTCACCTGGTGTTAACTCTTAGAAAAAAAGCAAGTACAGGCTTTCACCTTGTTTGTACATTATGTTCCCTCTGCAAGGTCAGGCACTGCCAGAGCTCAGATGAAACTTTCAGAACGAGTAATATGATCAATATGAGAACTAAGGATGCCTGGTTCCCCGCAGATTTCTTTTGAGGTTGGTTGACTTTGATGTCTAAGCAGGCAAGATCTATGAATGAAGCTTTTCACTTCTTGACAATATTAATAATGGCTTACTCTATGTGGATCCTCTGATGTCTAATCAAGGTTAAACCTCCACTTTCATCAGTGGAGGCCCTGAACAGGCTGCCTTAGCTCCCTTTTTTTTTTTTTTTTTTGCTTGGCACTCATAAAAAGCAGATTGTGTTAGGAACCAGAAAACTTCTACCAGTTTGGATCACTGGCCAGTGTTTTTTGGGGAGGTAAGTTATTTGGGAGGCAAGGCAGACAAGCAGAGATAGAATAGGATCACATAAGTTTTCCCTATTAAACAAAGTAAAAACCACAGTCCTTAGGAAGTGGTACTGAAGCTGAGGCTCCCCTCTCAATCTTAGTTGAATCTAAGGCTTCTTGCTGTTACAAGGAGGGAAAACATCCCTGTGTGTCTCATGACAGACAAGCTGAAGCGCTGACCTCTGATGACTTGCTCTGCTCACATAAGAGGAACTGTTATGGGTTTCTCATTCAAAACAGAGAAGTCTCTGCTCATGATTAACCTATGTGGTTTCCTGCACAGAGACACTGGTATCCAGTAATGACTTCGCTATTTTTGTAGCAGATGACTGAGTCTTTCTCAGCAGGATGCAGGTAGAGTCACTAATAGAAAGATTTGAAAACACAATTACAGAAACATTCTCAATGTCAACCCATATTTCCAAAGGTAGTGGCATCCTTGCAGAGTCACAAAGTGAACAAACACAGCTTGTGAAAACTCAGGTTACTGCTAGCAGGTGATGAGACTATCCTTATCAGGCATTAACAGGAGCTAAGAAGCTGCTCCCATTTATGACAACCCTTATCGACATACTGAACAGATCAAGCTCTGCCATCCTTCTGATTTTTGCTGAAAAATTTTTGAACTGCTCACTTAAAATCATGGGTTTTTTCACCTTCAGACAGGTGAAGTCTTTATAAAAATACTTCAATATTTCAGTGATAAAAACAAACTTTCTTTTGTGCTGCAAAATTTAACTGAGAGGTTAAAAGAAGCTGGTTTTTTATTTTTATTTCATTTTCACAGTCTTGACAATTTGTCATTTCTCTCTTACTTCCCAAGCTTGACCAACCTTCATAGGGAGGAAAAGGGGCTGCTGGAGGCTTTACTTTGTTTTGGTTTGCAGAGTTGGACCATGAGATCCTGTTGTCGTCCAAAGTAAGCTGAAGACAATTAGCATCTTTCCACTGACTGCAGGGAGCACTAGATCAAGCTTTAAATTCTTGTGGCCAAGGGATATGATGCTATATTCAGATCTGATAGTCCAGGTTGCAAAAGATCTTAAATTCTTTTTAAGGTTACTGGAAATTAGGGTTTCCGCATATGTAGAATCCAGTCTTGGTGTAAGTTACCGTTTCAGCTGTTCAAGTGGAAACAGATCCTGTCCTTCAGAAGATGAAATAGATATCGATTTACACTGTTTTTTGTATTCCAGAGAGTGTAAAGGGAACAAGGACATTAATTTGTATCAGTGATGCCAGGAGTGAGACAAACGCAAGACACAAGAATGTCTAAATTCTTCCTGCTAATTGGAAAATTAGATAACACTTACATTCATATCTGTAACAATACCAAGTGATTGTTCACTGTTTATCAAATGAGTCAGTTTTAAACAAATGAACTAGCTAAGTGGAAAATGAGACAAAAGTGCCTGCAAGTTAGTTTTCTTGTATTTTTCAAAAAAGTTTCTCTGACTTGTTGGCAAAGGGAAAAGGACAGTACGCAGACTCATGATTTTGCTGTAGTCAGCAACATCTAAAAGAAGAAAGCAATTTGGCTAAAAAATAGAGCTTGTTATATTTATACAGCAGCATGTGGGGCAGTGTATTTTATTTGACTTTCAATTACAGCTGTTGCAGTTGGTCTCTGTGAATCCTATAGGCAGGTATAAAAATAATATTTGACTTTAGTTTGCAGGTTGCTCAATGCTGAGGAAAATCCACCAGAGCTCTACTTCTTCTATTTTAAACTGTAATAACTCACCTGCACATTTTCAACAGAGAAAGTCTTTATAAGGTACCTGCTAGTTTTAATGGAATCACACATTATTTTTAAATAGCATATCACTCCTGGGCACAAGTAACAATGATCATAAATTACATATAGGCTAGAAAAAATGACACTGTCATTGGTGAGAAAAGTATGATCTACATTTTTAGGATTATATGCTCTTCCTGCTCAGATTGAATAATTTAAGTCTTTTCTTTGCCTGTTCTCTTATAAAGAAAAGAAAGAGGTACTCTAAGTACAGATTTCTTCTTTCTTCCTCGCAGAAAAAATAAAAGCAGGAGGCATTTTTTATGAGTGTGAGTTTCAGTGTGTTGACATCATAAACATCTTTCAGTATAACACACATTTATAAATATCATTTTTAAGATCCCACAGAATCCCAGCAAACATGAAACATCTTTTAAGCTTCCCACACAAAAAATCTTTTAAAATGAGCCTGTGGGAAGTGCTAGCCAAATGTTTAGGTTCTAAAAGATGCAAAAGAACCAGCCTTAGGAGTATTTCAGAATACTCAGCTGAGTATCTCAGTGCTATAGTAGAATGAATGAAATGCCATAATAAGTTTATAAGAAAAAATAGGTTATTTAAAAATTCACAGTACTACTAATAAACTAGCAATAGATGAAAGTATTGTATATGGATTTAAGGAATAATGTCATCCATACTGTTGTATGTCCCTTACTCTACCTGAGCAATGAACTGTCTAAGGCAAGGGTGTACAAGCAAATTGAGAGGTCTATTTTGGTGTATTGAGCATGAGAAGTGAATATATCTTGCAAAATTAAAGACTTTTTTTTTGGTAAATATATAATATGTAATAGATATAATGTTTAAACAAATATTTTTAATTCTAAAAAAATGTAACCAATGTCAAAGAGTAAATCAGCAGAAGCACCTCTCAAAACTAAAATCCTTCAAACTAAAAAAATTAGATATTTTACTTCTTACATAATACTTCCTCATAGATAAAGATAGGCAGGAAACTTCCACAGAAATATTCTAACATGCAATAGAGTAACCCTTAACACGTGTTTGTAGTGTAAAAAGTCATTAGTTATACCCAGAGCCATCCATATTTGGCAAAAACTTAAAAATAAACAGTAGAGGAGATAAGAAACCTTCCACTTGGAAGACTCAGAAATTCATTATGCAATTTTTCAAACCAACAACCTTTAAAGTCCAATACTTGTTTCCTTCAGGTCTTGATAGCTAGCAGAAGCAGTATCTGCATCCTCATAGAAGAGAACAGAATATTATTCATTTCACCGGACCGATTTGAAATTTAAAGATATACTACTAACAGTGTATTGAAATAACTGAGACCTGATTCTGATGTAAATCATTATCATTAGGACTTGCCTTTATTTACACTGGCTTCTTTTTTTTAAAACTAAATGATGACATTTACTCTAGTAGTGTTATTCATCATTCACAACAAAGTAGCTAGAGCAAAAATACACCTTCCTGACATTCCCCATTTTAGTCACCTTTCTTTGTCAACATAAAGTCTTCCATTCGGTGCTTTGGTTTGACCAAAGGGAAAAACAATTGCTTCTTTCTGCTCATTTCTTTTGCGGGTGAAATGAAGAGATACCTTTTGTCAGCTAAAGCAGTATTTTTTGGCTTACAGTACTGACTCACAGTGTCTCTGTTAGCTGAAAAACATAGAGAACCTGTGTGATAACCCTGAGATTAGCTCAGTTGGTTACAGCATGGTGCTAATAACACCAAGGTTGTGGGTTTAATCCCCATATGGGCCTTCGCATAAGAGTTGGGCCTGATGATTCTTGTGGGTCCCTTCCAACTCAGAATATTCTGTGAAAAGTGAACAGCTGTAGAAATAGTCTGTGAAAGGGAGGAGTCTTAAGAAAACAGTATTACTCAGAAATGGCTTAAGTTTTGATTCCTTACGGGGCTGCTCATTTTTGTTACTGCTTTTCAGATCTTTATGTTAAGTGTAGCTGCCTAGTCTCAAAGCAAGAGTGAAACATTTCCACTCTGTTCCTGGATGGCTGCGCAGCCCACAAAAAATTGTAAGAAAATGGGGACCAAATGAAAGGGACTCCTGCTGGATGTAAAATGTGTTCAACTTTGTTACCTGAGAGATATTTCTATTAAAGGAAACATAAAAGAAGTGTAGAAAAGTTTCTTACTGCAATAGTACGAGGAAATTCACATCAAATGAATCTGCCATAGGTGATCACAGACACCAGCACTTGGGTCATAGAATCATAGTATCATAGAATCAGCTGGATTGGATGGGACCTTTGAGATCATCGAGTCCAACCATTGATCCACTACCACCGTGGTTACTAGACCATGGCACTGAGTGCCACATCCAGTCTCATCCTAAAAACCTCCAGGGACGGAGGATCCACCACTTCCCTGGGCAGCCCATTCCAATGCCTGATTACCCTCTCTGTAAAGAAATTCTTTCTAATATCTAACCTAAACTTCCCCTGGCACAGCTTAAGACCATGCCCTCTTGTCCTACTGCTGGTTGCCTGGGAGAAGAGACTGATGCCCACCTGGCTACAACCTCCTTTCAGGTAGTGGTAGAGAGTGATGAGGTCTCCCTTGAGCCTCCTCTTCTCCAGACTGAACAACCCCATTTCCCTCAGCCTCTCCTCACAGGACTTGTGCTCCAGTCCCTTCACCAGCCTTGTTCCTCTTCTCTGAACCTGCTCCAGCACCTCAATATCCTTCCTGAACTGAGGGGCCCAGAACTGGACACAGTACTCAAGGTGTGGCCTCACCAGTGCTGAGTACAGGGAAAGAATCACTGCCCTGGTCCTGCTGGCCACACTGTTCCTGATCCAGGCCAGGATGCCATTGGCCTTCTTGGCCACCTGGGCACACTGCTGACTCCTGTTTAGCTTCCTGTCAATCCAAACTCCCAGGTCCCTTTCTGCCTGGCTGCTCTCCAGCCACTCTGTCCCCAGCCTGTAGAGCTGCAGGGGGTTGTTGTGGCCAAAGGCACTTGGCCTTGTTGAACCTCATCCTGTTGGAATCAGCCCAACTCTCCAGCCTGTCCAGGTCCCTCTGAAGAGCCCTCCTGCCTTCCAGCTGATCGACACTCCCCCCTAACTTGGTGTCATCTGCAAATTTGCTGATGGTGGACTCAATCCCCTCATCTAAATCATCAATAAAAATATTAAACAGAACTGGACCCAACACTGATCCCTGGGGGACACCACTAATGACTGACCACCAACTGGATGCAGCACCGTTCACCACCACTCTCTGGGCCCGTCCCTCCAGCCAGTTCCTAACACAGCACAGAGTGCCCCTGTCCAAGCCGTGGGCTGCCAGCTTTTCCAGGAGTATGCTGTGGGACGGTGTCAAAGGATTTACTGAAGTCCAGGGAGACACATCCACAGCCTTCCCCTCATCCATCAGGCAGGTCACCTGATTATGGAAGGAGATCAGATTGGTCAGACAGGACCTGCCCTTCCTAAACCTGTGGTGGCTGGGTCTGATCCCTTGTCCATCCTGTAGGTGCTGTGTGATTGCACTTAGGATGATCTGTTCCATAACCTTTCCAGGCACTGAGGTCAGGCTGACGGACCTGTAGTTTCCTGGGTCCTCCTTGCAGCCCTTTTTGTGGATGGACATGACATTTAGCAACTTCCAATCATCTGGGACCTCCCCAGTGAGCCAGGACTGTTGGTAGATGATGGAGAGCTGCTTGGCGAGCTCTTTCGCCAGCTCCCTTATCACCCTTGGGTGGATCCCATCTGGTCCCATAGACTTCTGGGGATCCAAGTGGCTCAGCAGGTCACTGTTTCCTCCTGGATTACAGAGGTCTATTCTTTCTACAAGCTCCAGAAGCCAGCGGTCCTCAGGACAATCTGTCTTACTGTTCAAAACTGAGGTAAAGAAGGTGCTAAATACCTCATCCTTTTCCTCATCTATATTCCCTCCCATGTCCAATAAAGAATAGAGTTTTTCCTTGCCTCTCCTTTTGCTATTGGTGTATCTGTAGAAGGACTTTTTGTTATCCTTCACAGAAGTGGCAACATTAAGTTTAAGTTGTGCCATCGTCTCTCTAATTTTCTTTCTACATGACCTAACTATATTCCTAAACTCTTCCTGAGTAGTCAGCCTTTTTTTCCATAACCGGTAGGCTCTCTCTCAATTTCCTTCAAAATCTCCCTGTTCAGCCAGACCAGTTGTCTTCCCCGCCGGCTTTCCTTTCAGCAGACAGGGACAACCTGCTCCTACGCTTTCAAGACTTTCTTCTTGAAGCATGTCCATCCCTCCTGGACTCCTTTGTTTTCAAGGGTTTTTTCCCAGGGTACACTCTGAACTAGTCTTCTGAATAGGCTGAAATCTGCCCTCTGGAAGTCCAGCGTAGAGGTTTTATTGATGGCCTTCCTTGCATCCCTGAGTATTGAAAACTCTATTATTTCATTGTCACTGTGCCCCAGATGGCCTTCGACCACACATCTCCCACCAGCCCCTCTCTGTTTGAGAACAGAAGGTCTAGCAGGTTCCCATCCCTGGTAGGCTCGTTTACCAGCTGGAGCAGGAAATTATCCTCTATAGGCTCTAGGAATCTCCTAGACTGCCTCTTCTTTGCTGTGTGGAGTTCCCAGCAGACATCCGGGAGGTTAAAGTCACCCACAAGAACAAGGGCTGGCAATTTTGAGTCCAAAAACTATAGCCTGCAAGTGAAACCAAGAGTCATCTGTTATCTTTAAAGCAGGTGAAATCAGAAGAACAGTCAATACAGGAGCAGGATGTACCAAAAAAAGGCTCACAGGAACAAAGCAGGGAGAAATGAGCCTTGCTGGCAGTGGTAGTCCCAAGATGGCCATTGGGATTGCAGGGCTGTGGCAACTATGTCTGCAAGCATAAGGCATGACTGTGCAGCCTTATTACAGCTCTGTCTTGGGCAATGATTAATAGAATGAAATTTAAGAAGTCCAAATGCCAGATTCTGCACATAGGATGGAGTAACACAAGGCACAAGCATAAATTCTGAGAGGAGTAGCTGGAAGGTAATGGAGGGTCCCTGCAGAGAGGGATCGGGGGGTGCTGGTGGGCAGCAGCTCAGTGTAAGTCAGCCAGCAGTGAGCTCTGGCAGCTAGGAGGGCAAACCCCACCCCAAGGTGCATCAAACAGCATCACCAGCTGGGTAAAAGAAGGGATTGTCCTGCTATATTCAGTGTTGTATTGTCATGGCTTCACCTTGACCACTGCATGCAGTTCTGGGCCCTGCAGTTTAAGAAGGCCCTTGAATGCATCCAGAGGAGGGAAACAAAGCTGGTGAAATGGCTGGAAGGGATGTCCTTAGAGGAGTAGCTCAGGACTTTGAGCTTTTCTAGTTTGGAGAAAAGGAGGGTGAGTGCCGACCTTGTTTTCTCTACAGCTTCTTGAGGTGGCGAAATGGAGAAAGAAGTACTGAACTCTTCTCCTAGGACCCAGTGACAGAACATGTGGGAATGGTTTAAACCTGCACCGGGGTAGTTTCAGCCTGGACATTAAGAAGCATTTCTTTACTGCGAAGGTGGTCAAGCACTGGAACAAGAGTTCTAGAGAGGTGGCAAATGCCCCAAGCCTGACAGTATTTAAGAGGCATTTGGATGATGCACTTATATATGCTTTAATTTTTGGTCAGCCTTGAAGTGGTCTAGAAGGTCCCTTCCAAGTGAAATTATGCTGTTCTATTCTATTCTATCTTAAAAATTAACTATTAAGCTTACCCTATTTTTCTAACTTATTTTTCATGCATAAAATTCTATTTGTAAAGCCAGTTGATTCACATTTGGAAAAGGGAAATTTTTTTTTTATTTAGTTCAATTTATACAACATTACACATAGAGGCTACCCCTGATGTATTATTTGCAATCCCCTCCAATCTGACCCTAACTTCGCTGATGCCAGTCACATCCTGGAAGAAAAGTTACATGTATATGTATTTTATTTTACCTCTATTGGTTTTGCAAGAGTAGCCTAATCAAGTGATTAATTATGTTTAGGAAAACCAAAGTGGTGTCCACCTTAAATTAGAGTGTTTCTCTAATTTGTTGTGATGTGAGTAACACTGGTGAGATTTCATGGTCAAAAGCACTCATCAAAAATAAGACTTCGTGTACTGAGACGGAACATAATCTCTGAGACACACTTTTTTGCTCTTACTCTAGAAACACACATCCTACCTGGCAATAGGCAGGCAGTGCCATAGTCATCAGCATGCAAAATCAGCCTTCTGTTGGGCAAAAGGTAAAATATCCTCCCTTCCTTGCAAACACTTGCTCTCCCTTCTGTTATTTTCAGAACTGAGGGCGTGGAGCCACTCTGTCCCAGGACAGCAGTGTGTCTTCCATCCATGACCACCTTTGCATCTTCTAGCCTCCTCACAGCCTCTCTCCTGGGAGGTATCTCAGCTTCTCTTCTCCTTTCTGCTGCCTCTATGATTCAGTCTTCTCTTGCTTATTCCAGGGTTATCAGGAAGTTGATTTGAGACAGCATTAGGACAGTCTTCACCAAGGTCACACTTAGGAAAACTATCCTGTACTTCTATCTTCTTTTAGCAAAGTTTTAGTCATCAAGGATCTGATATGCAGAAATTATTAAAATTGTCTTAATTTTCCTGCTATGCATTCCATGAAATGCTTTAGGTATCATTTGTTTCAGAATATCTGACAATTTTAATAGTGATGATCAGTTTAATTATATTATGGAGCAGACAGGGAAAAATGAAGGAAGATTTTGTTAGGTGTGCTGAAGCTTGACAGAAAAAGACATCCTATATCAGTCTTGTTAACTCAAATGTTCAAAACCTTGAGTATGTCCTTTCATCACCACCTGAAGTTATGAGATTAAAAAAAAAGACAATTTTTTTCATTGCATGATTCTCAATTTTTAATTTTAGATTAAGAGATTTCAAATTTTTCTTCGACATGTCTTCTGAGGAGCAAATGCTGTTTTTGACAGACCACATAATAGTGAATGAGGAGTTTTATGGGTTTCTACTTTCATTAAAATTTCAATTAGCAATTTTTTACCATGTCTGAAAATGTTTTCTGTGCTTTAAACCGCTGTAGGATTCCCTTTCCTGTTGCACCCTGAATCCCACTGGGATCCCATGCTGTTCACAGAATGGTTAAAATTGGAAAGGACCTTTGAAGGTCATCTTGTTTTGTCATCTTGAAGATGTTAAACAGGACTGAACCCAGTATTGACCCCTAGGATGCACTGCTGTTTACCGACCTCCAACAAGACTTTATGCCACAGGTCACCAACCTCTGGGCCTGTCCATCCAGCCAATTTTCAATCCAACTGTCTTCTCAAGCAGCTTCTTCTTTATCAGCTTCTCTATGAGGATCATACAGTAGACAATATTAATTATCTGGACTTCAGTCCTTACTGGCTTGTTTTCAGTAAAGTCTGAAGTCCTGATAGACAACGTCCACTGCTCTCTCCACATGTACCAAGCCAGTAATTTCATCACTGAAGGTTGTCAGGTTGTTTGGGCATGACTTTCCCTCTGTTCATGCCAGTCTGTTGCTGGCTGTTACTGGATTGTCTCAGCTGTGCGGAAGCCAATGGGAGGGAGATAATAGCAAGCTACTGCAATCCCTGTCACCTGCTCGTTCCAGTCAAGGACCAATCTGAAGCTTGCACAGGTCCCTTTGCCCTCTGACTGTCTGCTTTAATTCGCTGAGAAGTGACACCAGAGGTGATGCAGCCAGTGGTACATGCTGGTGCATCTGAGCTTTTACTCAATGTGGAGCATGTGTATGAACTGATGAACATAGACCTGGAAAATCAGAAATCTGATTAAACATAACTCCTTTGAAAAAATGGAATGTATGTGGTTTCAGAGGCTAATCCATAAAAGCCAAAATGTCCTGTAAATGAACCTCTTTCTATTATGAATAACTGAAGAGGCACGATAGTGCTTTACAATTAAAAAATTTCAATTAACATATTTGTGACAATTTCTTTTGCTCACACAATATTTTTAGTAACTGTATTTTGAGTAACTTACACTGGAAAAAGAATTCATCTGAAACAGAGAATTCATTTAGAGGGAGAAAGAAATAGGTAATCTTTCCTGTGCTGTCTTTTCTCATCTTCTTGGGGTTTTAATGACCATAGAAGAGGAGGGAGATGAGGTGGTAAGAAAGTTTTTCATTTACACACTTGTTTTTGGGAATCAGAAAAAACACCTTTACTATGTGATGAGAGCAAAAGATGTGCATGTGATGTGATTAATATATAGCTAACAGTACAAGTAGGACAAGGGTTTCTTTGTTCTCAACAAGAAAACAAAACCATAAGACAAAATGTTTTCAATGAGGAAATAAAATGATGATTTTATGTGTACCAAGGAAAACTTTTGGACTAGCGTAGTACCACACAAGAAAACAAATCTCTCAGCAAAATCAGGACAGGAAATGATGTCTCCAGTCCAAAGTCACACAATCATTAGGAAGATAAACTTCTGGTACTCTTACAGTCTACAAGAGTAATCCCACCTGAGAGATGTACTTATTGATGATGCAAAACCATGAAAAAGATGCTACAAAATGTAGTCTCAGGCTACCCAGACTCCAACACTTTGCAGTAATGTATTGCTTTGAAATAGAGGAGATGTATTCTTTTGAGGCAAGTCTTACAAAAAGGAAATGAATGAAACAAATCCATCTAAACCAATGCTTCTAATTTTCTATAAATATCAAAAAGAAAGAACATGTGAAGCGCAGCTGTTTGTCATGAGAAAGACATTCATTCAAGAAAGCATACATAATGATAGAGACTGTTGAAACCATCTTTGGGAAAGCCCAGTGATCTAATCACTGCTCTGGTTCTGGTTTGGTTGAAACTGACTCACAGTTTTGCTGCACTAACCAGGAACATGCCTTGGAGATGACTCTCAGTTTTCACAAATTAAGAGCATTTGATCGTGGTTTTGGTTTTCTTCCTACCACAAAAGTATAACATTCTGGGGGATTTTCCAGGTCAAACTGAGGAGGCAGATGGTCAGTGTTGGCACAGTGACTAGTCAGTGCCTTGCAGAAATGGACCTCCAAAGCACTCATTTTAATGGAGGTTCCACCTGTGGTCATATTTATTCAGAGCCATTTTTATTCACCAGATGTCGAATGATTGGGTCATTGTCATGAAGAACGATTGCATTTCTGTAATACTTCCATCAAAGAAAGCAAATAAACTCTTACGAACCACTGCTTTCATGACAGTCGTGCAATTCATGCATTTTAAATAAAGTCCCTAATTGGCTGACTGTGAAGTAAAAAGAGAACTAGTGCAGTGAATGGTTTAAATGCAGCAATTGCAATATTTCTTACTCTTTGCCAATCTAAAATTAATGAAAAACCTTTCTTGCTGTGACCTAGACAAATGGTGGTGTAACCTTTTTCAATTCTCAGAGGGTGCTGAATTCTACCCTGTGAGAAAGTGATGTAAAGGAATTGCAGCTGAACATTTATAATTAGTAAACTGAAACTCTGTGACAGGGAAGAAAGCTAAAAAGTACTGATTGGATTTAACTTACATTAAACACCATCCCCAAGGAATAGAATTTCAAGATAGCTCTGAGTATTTTAATTTTTGCATACCTGATTATCTCTGGGCATTACTGAATCGTGCATTATTGACCTGTCTGCAGAATTCATGCAAACCTGTTAGCTTTCAGTCAAGGTAAAGTCTGATCCTGTGAAATGTTGTGTATGTTCAAGTCCTACTGCATTGAAGAGATGATTAACTCCTCAGAGAGTTAACGCAGAGTGCAGCTTCCAAGTTAAAGGCCTAACATTTACACTGGAAACATTTCGACTATTACTGCCACATTTCACCTATTACTTGGGGGTTTTGACATGGAGGTACAGCACAGTTAAACCGTCTTTAAACACTTTTACACTTCTAAGATGGTATGAGAGAATCTTCACATTCAAATCTAGTATGTTTAAGTATCATTTTCATGTAGATGTGCAATAGTGCTGGATTACTAAAAGTGATTTGTTGATTTGACACCACGAATGCTCCCAGGAGACCTAAAAAAACCAAGAACATTCTTTTCTTTTCCTGCTAGGTCACCACTCTGATGCATAATTATTCAAGTTATGTTCTGTTTCATCAGCTCTATTTTTATTCCTTCCAAGAGGCAAAGAATCTTTGGGTGATAGATAAAGGAGTATGAGTTTTTGCTCTGTCAAAAGGAGATTTCTGACCTCCACCATGCTAGAGTGATCTAAAGAAAAAGTGAAGTATATTTATTTTGCATATAGCATTAGGTTTCAGAAATTCCAGGATATTCCATGGGCTAGATCATGTGATTCCTTCTGCTAATGGTAAGCCATTTCAGTAGCTGGATGAGTTATGCAAAGCTGACATGCATCACAGTGCCCAGGGGCACAGTCCATTAGTAGTGTGAAGTAAAGGTTCATAACAAGAGTAGTCTTGAAGAGCACTAGCTGTGGTCTTTAAGATCAGAGTCAAAAGAAATAACATCTAAAAAAATTTGCTTTTTCCATTCTGCTTTTCCTGACATTTATAATGGGCACAGAACAAAATAACACTGCTAAAGTCATTGGGCCATAAGAACAAGAGAAACAATAAAAACACGAACCTTTCCCTTTTTTGTGTTGCTAAATCCTATTTTCAATTACCAGACTGTCTAAAATCTCTAAGGTGTGTTACAAGTGCTGGTATGATTTCTATGATTATTTCCTATTTTTTTTGACAATTCAGAAAAGTTCTCAATCCCTTTTGAGAAGCTGAACATCTCATGTTTTTTTCAGTAATTCATATCCTGACAATGCTTCCTTATTATGAGTCCCACCTCCTTGACTCCTTTCTGCTAAGCAAACCAAGTGCAAATATAGGTCAGGAGAACTAATACCCAAATTCCCTTCCTGTCCTGAATGGAGCATATTAAAATTTTCAGCATAATTAAAGAGACTCTGCAAGGTTAGTGGAGCAGGTCTTTCTGACATTCATTTTTATTATATGCCAACTATTTTGCAAGTTCATTTAATTTTTTAATTTTAAATTCAAAATAGGCACTTTTTCTTCCTAAGAGCAATTAGCCACGTTGATCCTTAGTTCTGTCACCAAAAATCAGCCCTGTGACAACAAATGGTTGTGTTTGTATGAGAAGGAATAGATATTGAAAACAGTGCCTCTGGCAACACCTCAAGCCAGCTTTGCATCCTAGCTAAGATCCTTCAACTTTCCTGCAGTTTTAATGGTAGTAAAACAGTTCTATCATGTGGTACCAGCTGCTCATTCACACGTTTTTCAATAATTAGACTGTCACTAATAAATTCCAGTAGTATTTCCACTCAAACCTAGTCCAAAATCCATTATTGTCGATGCAAATCACCCCAGATTACTTACAAGGGCCCTACCAGACCTTGAAATTATCTAAATGTTTGTAAATGCTTCATCATTTATTGATAATTCCTATGAATGTTGACATTCAGATGGCAAAAAGGAAAAGAGGTCTTAAATTCCTAAATTGAAACATGGACCTTATTTCAAATTGGTACAAATTTGTACAAAAACTTCATGAAAAATTCAACATTTAGCACAAAAAAACTTAAAATAGTACTGGAATCAGATCTTTGTTCTCAATTACAGCTTCCTGAGAAGGGGAAGAGGAAAGGGTGGTGCTGAGATCTTCTGCTTGGTATCCGGTGACAGCATGTGAGGGAATGTTTCAAAGTGGCGCCAAGGGAGGTTCAGACTGGATATTAGGAAATATTTATTTACCAAGAGGATGGTCAAACACTGGAACAGGCTTCCTAGAGAGGTGGTGGATGCCTCAAGCCTGTTAGTATTTAAGAGGCATTTGGATGATGTGTTTAACAACATTCTTTAACTTTTAGTCAGCCCTGGAACGGTCAAGAAGTTGGGCCAAATGATTGCTGTAGATCTATTCTATTCTATTCTATGGGGAAAATCTAGAAAAGTTATGCTGATATGGGTTGTTTTCCTTGTCCTCATCTGTGTTACAGAGATGAGGAGTTGGAGCCGACTCTCCACTTCTGCTTTTTGTTTCTTAGAGGTGGGATGGTGTGTCCAGGAAGGGACTGGGTAAAATTCATTGCTGCTTATTATACCTAAAAGCTTAGGGAAATTATCAGACATTTCTAAAACTCAGTAGTTTAAAGCCTCATGGAATGGTAAGTAATACCACTTACTTTTTCTATAGTAAAATGAGTTTTTCCACTTCATTTCTCCACTGAAACTATTTATATAATGTCTGTGTTCTTTTATGCCTTGTACAAAAAAACAGTGCCATACTAAATTTGCATGGGCTTAGGGAGAAGGCTGAAATAGGAAAAAGTAATAAATTCATATGCCAATCATTTATCTTATTTTTAACCATCTCATACATTATAAACTTCATAGAAGTTTCAAACTAATAATTTCTAACAACTGAAGAATGCCTATTTCCTCATGAACTTTCAATATACTTCCATTTAACATTTAGTGGCCCAATTTTCTTTGCATAGGTCAAGAGGATTTTTTCACATCTTGTTACAGGGAAAAGGGTACTTGAGTGGAAAAGGTGCACTCTCTATTATTACCACAGAATTTCAAGTAGCTAAGCATATTCATTAGAAGCTGGAGGACTTTACCACAGATACGAGATATTAGAACAAAGCTTGCGTGCTCTTATTCTAATAAGCATTGGTTATAGTTGAGCTGATATAAAGGGCAAAACTCACATGCCAAGTATGTCTGAGTTTTAGTTGAGCTTTGCATATCCAATTTTATAGTATTTACTAGTCTTTTAGACAATTAATTGACTTGCCTCTAAGAAAAATTATATCACAAAAGCCCCAGTGACACTAATGTATTCCAGCTCCAGGCATACACTACCATGTAATGTCATGAATTAGCTCATTCTTGTTGGCATCATAAAACCACGCAGGCCTCTGTCCTTCAGTATTAGAGTGCTGGGAAGAAATCTAGGGATGGAAGGAAGACAGAAAACTGAGTCGAAAGGTAAATGAGCAACATATCTAAAATGAATGCTGTAAAAGGTTAAGTTCCTTTCTTGAATGTTGGATCATTTGAGTCGTTTCAGAAGTAGGCAAAATAGTTTCTTTCAAAACTCCCAGTAAAACTCAGATATTTTGCCATCTGCCTAATAATTTTAATGTATTTTAGTATATTAAATAATTGATTTTAATGAAATTCAAATCTTACAGCCCATAGAGATATTTTTTTTCCCTAAGTTTTGTCTAAGTTGGGCTTGAACAATTAAATTTCTCATTAGTTTTCCAAAGGATAGTTGACATTTCGGAATTAGTAAGAAATTACAGTTTTATTGCTCATGTTATTGCAATGTAATGTTCATTTGGAGAGAAACACAATGTCCTATTTAAGCAGACTGCATTTAAATTATCCATTTTGTTTTATTCTAAAAAGTATTTGCATGATGATAAATGAGTAAAGAATAATGATTTCCAAGGAGACCTTCTCTCTATCCCTGACGTAGAGAAATGAAGGCCAAAGTTGGAACAAATGGTCTGGGAAGATGCCATTTCTACAGTTAAAAGAAAATACTGTTATCTGAAGGATGTCTCCTTAGATAACAAATCACTGTCTGAGAAGGGTTGAAGAATAACATGACTTTAAAGGACCAAAATTCTAACCCAAATATGTTTTTGTTTTTTATTTTCTGCACCTGAATTGTTACAGATGCCATAGCTTTCCAATTTGATCACTTAAGACTTCATACATACTACTGATATTTTAATTTTTCCATAATTTACCTTTATTTTTTTGTGCCAATTGAAGCAAGAAAGAAAACACCTTTTAAAATTTCAGACACCATACTGCTCAATGGACAGCACAGCTAAACGGAGTCAACACTGAATGATTTTTGCTGGAATTCAGCAAGAAAGACACCTACAGAAGTACCATTCCCTTCATTTTTATGGTATGTGCACATCTATCCAAATGCGTGGGTTTTTTCAACAATCCTAAGAGACAACTCTTTCACCATAATCACGCCACCTGATTTGAGCTCTCTATAGGGGAGCTCTACCCACCAAATATAGATGAGGCCAGGACAAAAAACTTTCTTTGGAAAGGAAACCACTTTTCTTGAGACAAAACATTGGGAAATTTCATATTTTTCATATTTTAATATCTAGATTATAGTAAAATATCCAGTACACTGCTACCTGGTAAAAAGTAAATTTAGAAAAGGAAGGAATTAAGATGACAAAGGTCACCTGACTGAAAGGAAGTCACTATTGGACTTTCTCAAGGATTAATCTTTGGACAAATCTTTTGAATGTTTTCATTAATTATCTTGACTTAAAATGAAGAAGTCCACACATAAAATTTGCAGTATCATAAACACAAAAGGAAGAGTGAGACATCAAAGGACTTAGGGTGTAGACAACTCCTGTGATTGCAAGAATGCCAGAAGGGGGATCCAAGAAAAATGGATTTCAAGGACAGACATCTGAGGATTAATAACAAGAAAGTTGACAATTAGGTCATTGGAAGCGACTGAGGAAGACAAAGACCTAGTATACTGTTTGCAAACCATCATCTGAAAAGTAAAATTGATCTGTGGAATCTCTCAATGCTGTTGGTGAGACCACATCTGGACTACTGGGTAAATTCTTCTCAGTTCCCTCCCTGAAGGCTGAATTCACATTTGAACGAGTACAGAAAAGGTACACTGTGACAAAGAGTGGAGTGGAGTGGAAAACTTCAGGATGCAAAGAGAGAAAGAGCATGGACTAAGCAGCATGGCAAACTGGAATATGGCCTTTAAATACATTGGGAAATACATGCAGAAAAGAAGAGTCTCCTAAATTTAAAGAGCAGGACTGGCATAAAAACTAACTGGTCATAAATATGTTCAAGGTGCAAATGAAGGGGAGATCTCTAATAAGTAGTGGAGTGAAATTCGTGAATTACGTTCAAGCAGAAGGGTAGAAGCACCTATACAATTTCTTTCAAGCTGGTATTTGACTAACTTGAGAGAGGCCAATTTGAGAGACATCTGGATGCTGTTCATTTCTGGGTCCTCCAACATAAGAAGGACATGCACCTGTTGGAATAAGTCCAGAGGAGGGCCACAGAGACGTACGGAGGGCTGAAGCACTTCTCCTATGAGGAAAGGGTGAGAGAATTTGGGCTGTTCAGCATGGAGAGAAGGTTTTGGGGTCACCTTAGATCAGCCTTCCAGCACTTGAAGGGGGCCTACAAAAAACCTGCAGAGGGACATTTTACAACCACATGGAGTGATAGGACAAGGGGAAATGGCTTTAAACTGAAGGAGGGCAGGTTTAGATCAGATATTAGGAAGAAATTCTTCACTCTGAGGGTGATGAGGCCCTGGGACATGTTTCCCTGAGAAGTTGTGGGGATTCCATCCCTGGAAGTGTTCAAGGCCAGGTTGGATGGTGCTTTGAGCAAGCTGATCTAGTGGAAGGTGTCCCTGCCCATGGCAGAGGAATTGGAGCTAGATCACCTTTGAGGTCCCTTCCAACCCTAACCTTTTTATGATTCTATGATTTTATGATAACTGGGATTGCACAACAAGATCCTTTTGAGTCCTAGCCTCCTTATCATTGTATAGTTTTTATAAAGGGACTGGTCTTTTAAAATCATAAATCACAAAAAGTGCCTTCTTCAGTGGATTGATATTTTAAAGGGGAAAAAAAAGGAAATAGGAAAATCTGTTCCCAAAACACGTTCGCCTTCTGTGTTTTCAGCTGTTTGCCTTTTTCTGTTATTGACATTCTTTAAAGAGAGATGATAGACAAGAATACAGATGTGGTACATCAGACTACTACAGAGTTGTCTGAGGCTAAAAAGAGCAGAAATATAATAAAAATAACAGTGGATATTTGTATTTATTATGGTTTCCTATGTTATTTCCTTTGGTTGCATATCCATCTAATGACAGATAACCCTCCAAAGCAATTTTAGATTCGTTTTAATTTAGATTTTAGTATGGACACTTATCTGAATTATCCAAGGTACTTGGATATGCATTACTGAACTGGAAAATTCATGTAAACATAATCTAATAAGATTTCATATGCTTTTTGTTTCCAAGAATAAGAGATTCCATGTAGTCCATCTGGGAGCAAGGATGACCAGAGATAGAAGAGTGGTGAGACAAACAAACAAGTGACTGCTGTTCCCTGAAGTCGTAGTAAGCTTTGTAAAGGTTGAAATTCTCATTGTTTATCTAACAAACTTCTTAGGTGACTATAGTCACAATGTGTTTTAAAATGGAGGTACATCAACCTTGTCATTCATTCCTTTAGCTAACAGAATGACTAGGCTTTTTGACATGGATGGTACTTTTCTCTTAGCATTTTTCATCAACAGGCAATGTCAGGCAATTGCCTCTTTCCAAAGGGATGCTGCCCAATGAAGGGAAGTCAGGACAACCGTCACCACTTACCTGGAAATGAAGCTTAAGACATCAAATGTGTAGATGCCTACACCTCAGTGAGAGACTGTGAGCTCCTTATACTTTCAGTGGAGAGAAATGAGCACTTATTCAGACACCTACTTAATGAAGAGAGAGGCATCACTTTAAAAGTGAGGATTACTCTCCACTGTGGACAGATGAATTTCTATGCTGTGAATGACAATTCACCCAAGAGTACAATGGCAGGTTTCCAGCTTTGAACTTTGGTGCCCAGCTGAGTGATGAACTGTGTTTCATGCTGTCAGGCCTCAGAGCCAGTCAGATGTTAGGAACTGAGAAGTGACTGCTTTAAGCTAATTACAATAAACAGTTTTTATTCTATTGCACTCTTTAACATTTGCGAAGCATCTGATGCAATGGGAAAAGCCCTTCAGAATTTAAATTAGAATAAATAAATCTAGTGTTCAGAATAATTTTAATGAATATGACTTTCCCATTCTGTAATAGAGTTTCCTAAAATTGCTGGCATGAAAAGGTAAGGAAATTGAAAAGGTAAGGAAATTAAAAAGGTAAGGAACAAGAGAGTTCCAGATTTCCAGAAACTTTTATTAAGCCTGTGTCTCAAGTCTGGTGTCTTGCTGATGTGGTCATGGACTAAAATTACATTAAGGACTTCTCAAACTATTTGCTTAACGTGATTTTAACAGCCTTTACAATGTTGTATGCTTAATTAATGTACCTCTTCCAGCTTGGTGGTCTTTTCTACTTACAACAAAAGATTAAATTCACTAAAAATCCCAAGGAGTGGGAGATGGATGGAGTTCAGCTCCAAAGTCTACAGGGAAAAGAAATAGAAATATCTTTTTCTAGGATTTAATAATTGTTTCTCTAGATATTAGTTGATTATTAATTAATTAATTAATTAAGGATTTATTTTGCTAAATACAGATTTGCCCTAGATAACAGAACCAGGAAATATGCGAATTTAAGAGAGAACCATAATCCACCTCAAATGGAGAAAGAGTGATAACAAACTGTTATAAGTAGCCCTGGGGAGAAGATTGAAGGGAAAAGGGGGCAATTAAGACACAGGACTGACTGGCTAATGACTGAAAAACTGTAAATTGTAAAAGAGCTAGTTCTGCGAAGTGATGCTAAGAATTTGCTTGGACTCTCAGTAGAAGTTACTGTGACACATGCTGAAACAAAAACTTGGATTAAAGTACTAGGGACAAGCTTCAGAGAGGATTTAATTAGGTATTTTGTTATTTTTTCCCTTTTGTATCTTTGATTACAGTTTTAGGATTAAGCACAAACCCTCAGTTTTTCTGCAAAAAGCCTCATTTATTGTTTTCTACAACCTCATCCATTTAGTCCCAAGGGGAAAGGGGAGCACTGAGTATGCTATCCTCAAAGAATAGCAAAATTAAAAGCATTTTTTGATACTTCATTTCTGTGAAGGGTTTGGGGTTTCACAGAAGCTGGGATGTACTGTTTCTACCAAGCTGAAAGGATCAGTTTAGGAGCTGTTGGTCCCAGAAGTCAGTGGAATAGGCTTCCCCACATCACAGGCACATCAATGTCTTTTGTGGTGGGTAAACAGCTTGTGACTTCAGGGACTGCACCCAAGGCATCAGCTTTTTCCTACTTTTTAAACACAGTAGGATGATGCACCAGCTTAATGGGCTCTTTTGAATTTGTGGTTTCAATTAGAAGCAATGATGGCAGCACTGCAGACCTGTAAGGTTCCTTTGCGGTACCTGATAGGTGTAACTGTACTAAGACTTTTGCTTTGCATCTAAGATGGAAGCTTTAAAATTCCTCCTCTGAGCAAAATGTTACTTTGGCAGAACATTACATGGAACTGATTTGATACTGAATCTTTTTATACTAAGATCTACATTTCTTAGTGATTAAATATTTGTCATTTTAATGATTGAATATGAACAGATGTGTTTAACTTTCATGGTTAATGATATCTTTGTCTCTGATTTTAATCCCTGCCTATTACGGTAATGGACTCAAATTACTACAGAGTTGAAGAGGACATTAAACTCTTTCCTAGGACATCGAATGCTAATGGAAATTTGGTATGAAAATTCAAGCATTTTGGTCTTTTACTGAAATTGTAGTCTTCACTTCTGAAATAAAAAAAAAGGTTTCTGTTTTAGAAGAGTTCATAGACTAAATGATGCCTTTTAAAAATTGTCACTCAGTTTATTCTATCATGTATGTGAGTGTTGATTTATGAAATGTTCTCTTCTGTATATTTTCTGGAACACAATACTAACCTTTAAGTGGAAATTAAAAACTCTGGGCCTGTTGCCTAAAGAACCCTAACAATTCCCTCAGACCTGGGCAATAGCATTATTTCCATCATAAATAATCACTGTAAGCAAACCCAATCCTAAACAGGAAAGGTAAAATCTGACAACAAACATAATAAACTTTACTCTGAACTATCAAGTGTTAAACAACTTGCAAACTATTTTAATGAAACGCAAGATGATAAGGGATCACGTCTCTTGACTAGTAGCTGTATGTCCTCTAGTCCTTTGCTTATCCATTTGGTGTCAGCCTGTTTAATACTTGAAAAGGTTATAAGTATCTCTTTACAATTATCTAGGGTGAATTTACATATGTGTAATAATTACTAGAGTTGCCAGGCCATTTAGGCATAAGTCTTTTCCTAAGCCACTGACCAGAAAAGACATTTTTTAGGTTTTATCTTGCATGTTTTAGTAAAACCATAAGATGCAAAAAGGGAGGTAGAAAATTAAAGAAAATCTGTAACTGGAAAAAAAATAGAAAACAAAAAAAAGCCCAAATCAATGACAGTGGACAGGCACTACTGAAATGCAAGAAGGAGAGGAGACCCTTTCTGGGCAAGTGAAGATTCATGGAATGTCTGGTCCCCATAGGACCTGCATCATATGTGTTACATTTACCCAGATTTCATGGGTCCTAAGACCCATAAATGATAAAAGAAAAAGTGCTGGATTTGAGTCAATACAATAAAAACACATGGAAAGGTTTCTGTAGGAGAACAGTAAGTCCAGTTCAGCGTAGAAGTCTATAAAATCTTTTATGTTATGAAAAAGGAGAATAGGTAATGTTTATTCATCACAGCAGAAGAACTCAGTGACAGGCAGTGACATTACGAGGCCCAAGCCAAAAGCTTTTTCATAGAACATCTTGCTAAATTATGGAGATTATTGTTGAAGAACAGTGGTCAGTCCAAAATTTAAATAAATTCACAGAGAACAGACAGATTTATGGAGAATGTGTCTGTCAGTGGGCATGAAACACAACCAGGTAGAGAAAATAATTGTCTGCAGCACTGTCTAGATGTCCGATTGACAAAAGCTATGAAGGTTTCTAATGGCGAGCTTTACAGATCTGTTGGAGATGCCTTTTCTCTAAGCTAGACATTGCCATCGTTGATTTTCTCATAGAGATGGTAGCTTGAAACAAAAGGCTGTCCTTGATTTTGGGAGCTGAGAAGCAGACCTAGCACCTAGCATATATTGATGAATCAAAATGGTTCTAAAGAGGAACCAATAAAAAAAGAAACAGATTGAAAGAACATATTAAAAATGAGGAAATTGTGAAAGAGTTATTTAGTGCTCAAGTTACTTAGAGACAAAAGACTAGTGGAATGACTTTGAATCAAAGGGATATGAATCAGTACTTCTGAATCCCAGAAGGAGAGCAGAGAGAAGTAAGGAAGAGGAAAGATGTAGTCACAACCTTATATGAGGCCTGGACAAGCCTAATAGCAGTAAAAGGACCTGAGAAGAGGTCCAATGCCCTACAAAGGTTTATGTATGGCCTGGCTCAAGCTGACTGGGCTTTCTGTGTCATGGAACAGAGCTTCAAGAAATTCTTCAGAGGAGGGCTAAGGCCGGAAGTGTGTTATAAAAGAGTTAGCCATGATTTATCCCTTCAAACATCTTCTCCTCGTCCAGGGGCAGCAGATGCTTCCTAACCCATCAGGTGGAAAAGTCTTGTGGTCTGAAAGCAGTTGGTGACACTGTGGACATAGAGCAGAACTCAGCTCACCAGGGCTAGTAACATTTGCCCTAGTGTGAGGACCTTTATCATGCGCTTGCGGTTGGTGCTGAGAAGAGACACGGAATGGCACTTCCTCAAACTGTACATATTTGTCTCCTCAGGCAGCTATAGAAGCAACCCACTCATGGGAGAGCCTGGCCTGTGTGAGACCATGTGAGTTCAGGAGCCCACCAAGTATGGCTAAACTCTACTGTTGGGCTGTCAGGAGCTGGGCTGGAAACAGGTTGGCAGGTGCCCTATGGGTCCCTTCTGAGAATTCACCCAAGTTAGAGGGAATTCCAGCTGAACTTGCCCTCCATGTCCCACCAGTCAAAGCCTATCCCACAGGGCCCAGCAGAACTGTCTGTATTTGGGGACAAGGGGTGTCCAAACACCATGGACCCCATAGGAAGGGGCCTGAGGACTTTGTAAAGTGACTAGTGACTAGTTTCACAGCCCACTGAAGGTGATATATAGTTGGACACAGGTTTTGCAGGCCCTTTGTCAAGAGACCTTTGTCTATTCAAATACTTCAGTGTCTGCAGGGGAAGATATCACCATCAGAAGTCTCTTTTTCAAACCTTTTGCTGTTAGCATCCTTTCTCACTTAGTGACACTGGCAGAGATGCAATTTTTTTAACTAAGGGGCTGGATCTGTGGAATCCTTCAAGCGTGAAGTGAACTGACTCCCTCTTTTGCCTTAAACAGTGAAATAATCAAGTTGCTTTCTAGTTTAGGGAGCCCAGCAAGTACAGACTGCAGCCTGTACTCAACACTGAGAGGACAGAACTCTCTTTGCTCCATTGGTTGTTGCTCTAGCCCACTAGTTTAAAATTTTTCTTAAAGTTTCCAAGATAAAGCAGTGAAATGAAGTACTCTTCAAACAATCAAGCTTATTGGCAGCACTAGTTCTTGTCCTGTAAATCAGGGCGTCTCTTAGAACACTTCCATCAATGCTGTCTCTGTACAATCCTTAACATCCACTGGTCAGATTACGTGACCAATGCATCTGTTCTAGAACAAGCAGCAATCACAAGTGTCGAGGCCATGTTGCTGAGAACACAGCTGCGTTGGGCAGGACACGTCTCCAGGATGAAGGACCTCCCTAAGATCTTGCTTTATGGTGAACTTGCCACCGGCTGCTGCAAGAGAGGAGCCCCGAAGAGAAGATACAAGGACTCTCTGAAACAACATCTCAGCCTTGGCCATATTGATCAATGTAACTGGTCTACTCTGGCCTCAAATCTGGAGGCCTGGAGACACACCATCTATAACGCTGCTGTTTCCTTTGAGAACGCATGCAGGATCACTCTCGAGGAGAAAAGATAACGCATAAAGAATCATGTCTTGCAGAATATACCACCTAAGGAGTCTTTCTGTTGTGCCTTTTGCAATCAGACATGTCTATCTCGTATTGGCCTTATTAGCCACCGGCATGCTTGTAACAAATGTGGATAGATCCTTTCCCAAATCTTCATTTGCAAAGCCTAACCATGAATGAATGTGTCATATTGCAGTGAGTTCAACATGGGACACTTTCATATTTGAAGGTGTTCAGGCAGTTGTATATGGGGTTTGCGTGGCAAGGTTTTGGTTGTGAGAGACTACAGAGGTGGCTTCTGTGAGAAGCTGCCAGAAGCTTCCCTTGTGTCAGATAGAGTCAATGCCAGCCGGCTCCAAGACGGACCCACTGCTGGCCAAGACTGAGCCAATCAGTGATGCTGCTAGCACCGTTGGAATAACAGATTTAACAGTGGGGGGGGGGGAAATTGGTGTGAATCTTCCCATGTTCCACCCACTGGGGACTTCTTTTCCAGTCATTGGGGACTGCTATGTTTATAAATAAGCAATCCAAGGAGACATAATGTAATACCAAAGGACAAAAATTTGGTCAATATCTTAAATGAGTGTACTCTAAATTAAACTATAGAATTCTCCAATTGTAATCAGAATTCTTTAGATATGGGCTAAAAATTCTAGATGCTGTAGCACCATTTGCATAAAGGATTTAAAGTAAAATGAAGTGCACTATATATATGTATATTTATGCTGATACTTTTTCAACAGACTAAAAACTTTGCTGATAAGACAACTAAAGAGATGATAAAAAGTAATAGGGTGCTACCGAGAATGGACAATCTGAACTATGCCAGGTAAAGGTTCATTTCCCCAACAGGGTTTTGGGGTTGTATTTACTGCTTGAGCGCATTGCCTGCTGTGTTCTGTGACTAGGGCAATAACAGATCCTGCTGGACTCTGCTGTAAACACTTCCAATCAGTCAACACTGGCATCTTCCTGTAGCTTTGTTATTAAAAAGCAGAGGGAATTTTTTAAGCAAAGGCCATTCATGTAATTAAAATAATACTAATAATTTGTAATGAGCAGAGTTTAAGGCAAGTCACTAAAAAGCTTATTTTCTTTCAAAAGTTTGGGATAATGGGATGTTACTAATTGATACCTTTTTATGCCTTCCAGGTTCATTTGCAGAAGTGGCCTTCTTTAATGTTGTGTATTAGCAGTATATTGGCAATGCATACAAGGTAGAAAAACACATGTATTAAACGGATTCTTTTATGGATTCTTTTTGCTTTGCATCAGTGAGTTCATTGGCATGCAGAAAAAATATTCTAAACGTCATCATCATCAGTGGTGCATACTAGGGACTGGAGATAACTACTGTAACAAGCAACTTGTTCAAAATACGACATTAGCTTCACTAAAAGAACACAGTCTCAAGTTCAGAAACTGGTGTGACAGGCTATAACAGGCACAAAATATTTATGGAAAATTGGCTTTGAAAGACACAGATAAACCTGAGAAAACTCATATGGTTTTAGTTTGTTTTTTTTTTTAACTGTAAGAATTTCTGCTGGAAGTCCTGTAGCACTCATGATTTTGTAGAAAAAAAGTGCTTTTATGTGACCAGTCTGATCAATCTTGAAAAAAGTAGTGCTGCTGACATGTATCTGTGTAATTATATAGATTATATTTGCAAAACATGAACTACTGAAGGATGTCACAGTCAGCTTGTGCTTTTGAATGTGCTGCAAGAGATGAATTACTGTAATGACATACTCTGAATTATCTGCTTGGTTACAAATTCTAATTTGAGTCACATGTTCCTTTTGCTTTACATTTTACCATAAGTACAGTTAATGGCACAGATATATTTTTCTTCCTCTTATGGATGAATTATCTGAATATTTGAACTGATTACTAGATGACTCAATACTGAAGTTTCTCATATTGATAGACTTGACATTTTTCTGTGTAATTTCTATGTCATTTCCTTTAGAAAGGGACTCATAGAAGGAAAGAGATGGCATAATGAGAGAGTGAACTCCAAATAAAGAAGTGAACACTACAAACTCTTTTTTGAAGGTGTCCCTGCCTGTGTCAGGAGGGTTGGAACTGGATGAAGGTCTCTTCCAACCCAAACCATTCTAATTCTGTGATTTTCTTCATCTATCTTCAATAAATACTACTGCAAATGAGAAGTGTGACTGTGGTAACGAAGACAATAAAGGGAACATTTACCATGGTTAGCAACTCATCTAAACCAATTTGGGCTGTCTTTCCCAACCTATACCTGTACCTCCTGTATCTATAAAACTCTGCATCTGTGAATGCAAGTTGGTAAATATGCTATTAGTCTTCTTTAAATACTTATATTACATATATAGAGACACTGTTCACTACAGCTTAGCAGACTTAATAGTTGCCTTTGAAAATTTTTCTGCATGTATTTAGTTGCCTTAAAAGAAAAACGTGAAGATTTGAGTGATAGTGATTATCTAGAACACGTGACTCACCTAGTAGGCATACTCAGCAATTTAATAAAAACAACAATTTCAGACTTTTTTAATTGGTCAGTCAACATATGTTGCCTGAGAAGATGCGCACCGGCGTTAGCCTTACTGGCAACAGTCTTTTTACCTACATTTTGCATATCTTTCAGAAGTAATCCATGGTTCCCAACACTGGGTGGTTTACAGATTGAAAATTCTTCATAAAATCCATTTCTCCAGACTCAGTGAACAAATGTAACTTTTTTCCTTCAGTAATAGAATGGCAAAGTAATAAAATACTATGAAATAATTGACTAGTTGATTTTTTTTTTTAGAATAGGGTTTTTCTAGAAGGGGCTGCTCCTATCTGTTGATTAAGTTGCCTGAAATCACTCTGATTGGAAAAGCTAATTGAACATGACTAAATGATGAGTCAGACCCAATAGGAATTAATGGTAAGATACACTTGCCAGAAAAGAAAATCAGATTCTGGGAAGTATTAATGGTAGTGTCATATGCGAGACATTGGAGGTAATTATTCTGCTCTGTTTGGTTTAGGTGAGGATGCAGGTGATGGTAGCCTGCCTGGTGTACTCACCTTACGTAATAGATGGTAACAAATTGAAGGGTCTGGAAGAAACAGACAAGAGCAACAAAAGGTTTAAGAAGTATTATCTCTTAGAAGAAGCAACTGTAAGATTATTATCTTAGTTATGTAAGGCACTTTTGTTGTCACTTTTTCACTGATGAGAGAAGTATCATAGAATCATAGAATCATAGAATCATAGAATAGGTAGGGTTGGAAGAGACCTCCAAGATCATCAAGTCCAACCCCTGATCCAACTCCAATTACTATATCATGGCACTAAGGGCCACGTCCAATCTCTTTTTAAAAACCTCCAGGGATGGTGAATCCACCACCTCTCTGGGTAGGCCGTTCCAATGTCTGATAACCCTCTCTGTAAAGAATTTTTTCCTAACATCTAACCTAAACCTCCCCTGGCAGAGCTTGAGCCCATGTCCCCTTGTCCTATTGTTGGTTGCCCGGGAGAAGAGACCAACCCCCGCCTGGCTATAACCTCCCTTCAGGTAGTTGAAGAGAGTGATGAGGTCGCCTCTAAGCCTTCTCTTCTCCAGACTAAACAACCCCAGCTCCCTCAGCCTCTCCTCATAGGACTTGTGCTCAAGTCCCTTCACCAGCCTCGTTGCTCTTTTCTGGACCCGCTCCAGCACCTCAATGTCCTTCCTGAACTGAGGGGCCCAGAGCTGAACACAATACTCAAGGTAGCTGAACACAATACTCAAGGTAGCTGAACACAATACTCAGCTTACATCACAGCAGTGGCTGTGCCTGCTCTCCTGATGTGTGTTCATTTGATCCAGGGAGCATCCCTGGCTTCTAACTGTGGATGGGGGGTGCAGATTCACACTGCTACCCAGGGCCACTGCAGTGCTCGGCCCTTGAAGTAGATCCTGGCTTAGCTCCTATCCCACTGCATGTCGGACCTTCTCACTCCCCCATCTCTGTAGCATGACTTTCAGCTCCACTCCCACTTCATATGCTTCTGACCCTCGGTGTGAGTTCCTGCCATGGCCTGGCTGTGATGGATCCTCTGTAGGTATCTGTGTGAAAAAAAATTCTTGCATGTCAGTGTCTAGAATTTCTGGGAGACACATTGCTCTGTTGCCCCTTCAAGGCATACCTTCACCCTTAAGAAAAAATGTACAGTGGTTTTTGAAAGAATGTGGACTAGACTCATTCTCAATGATCTAATGAAAGAAAAACTCCAGGCAAGATAACCTCCTACGTGTTCATGAGATTCCTACAGATGGGGGAGATAGACGTGTTCCAAAACTCCCCTTGTGCCTCTCTGCACAAGGAGAAGAACAAGGTAAGTCATGCAAAGGTCTGGAGGAGATGCTGGATTTTTGTGGGGGGTCAAACCCCCACAAAGTGGCAGCTGTCCTAGACTTCTGTTTCTTTGCTGTGCCTTACTTGGAATAAGTGGATTGAAAAAGTTTGGGTGCTCTACTGAAAATGGAAAACACCTTTGAGAAGAGACCTGTACATTACTCCACCAGGAAATACCATGGACCTACCCATTGAGATGCAGCAGTGGTTAAACACAATGCATCTACAATCTCTTTCTGCTAATTACAGGCCTTTCCCAACATATCCTCCTTGGAGTACTTTTTGAGGATGATGAAATCCAACCTTGCCCATGCAGAGTGGAATACTGCTTCAGTGTGTATTGGGTTTGCATGGTAAGGTTTCGGAAGGGGCGGAGAGGAGGTTTACAGGGGTGACTTCTGTGAGAAGCTGCTAGAAGCTTCTCCCCATGTCTGATAGAGCCTATGTGAATAGGCTCCAAGATGGACCTGCTGATGGCCAAGGCTGAGCCCATCAGTGGTTGTGGTAGCAGCTCTGGAATAAAATTTTTAAAAAGGGGCAGAAAAAGCTGTACAACTGTAGCCAGAGAGAAGAGTAAGAATATGTAAGAGGAACAGCTCTGCAGGCACAAAGACCACTGAAGAACAAGAGAGAGAAGGTGCTTCGGGTGCCACAGCAGAGATTCCTCTGCAGCCCGTGGTGCAGACCATGGTGAGGCAGGATGTCTCCCCGCAGCCCATAGATGTTCATGGGGGAGCAGATATCCACCTGCAGCCCCTGGAGGACCCCGTACCAGAGCAGGTGGATGCCCAAAGGAGGCTGTGAACTCATGGGAAGCCCAGGCTGGAGCAGGCTTATGGCAGGATCTGTGGAGCAAGGAGCCCACACTGGAGCAGGTTTTCTGGCAGAACTTGTGACCCCATGGGAGACCCATGCTGAAGCAGTCTCTTCCTGAGGGACTGTACTCCATGAAAGGGACCCACGCTGGACCAGTTTGTGAGGAACTGTAGTTCGTGAGAAGAACCCATGAAGTTCATGGAGGACTGTCTCCTAAAAAAGCGATGCCACACTGGAGCAGGGGAAGAGAGAGGAGGAACAATCAACACCTAGGCACACTGCTGACACGTGTTCACCCATCTGAGCCATGAGCAGCCAGTTTCTCCAGGAGAATGCTGTGGGAAACAGTGTCAAAGGCTGGTTTAGAAGCCCTGGACAATGACCTAACCATGCTTGGATTAATGTGTGTAACATCATTAGGACGTACTTAACACCACTGTTGCATTGGATTTGAATTACCGTTGTATGTTCATGAAGTCGGTGTGTCCTTTTTCCTCAAACAATGCTGTCTCTGTCCTGTCTCCTTCCTTTGCTGGCTGTGGGCAGTGGTAGGGATGCAGATCAGAGCACAGTTCAGTCTTCTCCCTCCATAGTCCCTCACCCAGAGCACTTTAAAGCTTTCTGTAAAGGCTAAGGCTGAGGAAACGTATAGCACCAGGCCACATCCATCTTATGGGCAGCTGCAAGCTTCCACAGCCATGGGCAAAGGACCCCCCCACAACACTCCCTCATCCTTGTAATGCTTATCTCAAAATATGGTTTCTTGCTCATGGGCCAGTTCCTTTGGTTCTGCCAGCCAAGAACCGGGCAGAATGAACAGAATGGCAGCTGAAACAACACAGTGGTACTTTATGCTCTGCAGCCCTTTCAACATGACAAGGAAGGGGCAGCTGATCATGAGGTGAGAAAGTGTCAACAAATGGTCATCAGCAAACCATGGAGAAGTATGAAAACATATGAGTTACAATATTTTACTAAATGGAGGCTTCTTGCCATAAAAGGGTGAGGGAAACAACCACTGACACTGCTAAGGTGGATGGCAACACTGCTGAAGCCTGGGGACATGGCTGGGACTTATCTGTAATGTGGGGGGTTTACCATACAGTTGTACCTCCTCTTTCAGAAACATTTTGTGAGACTTGGCAGTGCCCTGCCCTGTGATACAGCAGATCTGATCTGCCTTGATACCTACTAGTGGTGCCCAAGCTGAAGCTGGTGGTACTGAATCCTGCTCCAAGGCTCAGCCGTCTCCCAGCCCCCTTGGTCAGCATAGGTTCTTACAGATCAAGCAGGTATCTACCACCACAGCACTGCTATCCTCATTTTTGCCTTAGGTTTGGAAGGTGAAAACACAAATCATGTTGTTGCTTGGGCAATGAAACACAGTGCATCTGTGCCTCAGAGGATACAATAGCTGACAGAATCAAAGTCTGTCATATTGGGCTGGATGTCTAAATCGGCCCTGGGCTTTGTCCCAATTGCTTCATGATACAACTCATCTTTTCACAGTTGTACCTGAGATATGACCTCTCTATATAAATCAGCATTGATTTTAACCTTTTCTAAAGTCAAGTAATGATGGAAGTTTATTTTTTGTCGTTTTTTTAGCTTTTGACAAGCTTTTGCATGCTTCTTTCCTACTAAGTGTCAAAGTTTGAGATTATTTTCCTTACCTCAAGAATATTACCCTGCATTTCTTCACAGATGAACCTATTCTGTCTTTTTGCACATTCAAGAAGTTTGACAGTCTGTCTAATGTATCCACATTCATCCTTTTCTGATACCTTCCCAGTTTTCCAAGGTTTAAATTGATATTAGAACTTTATAAAACTTGTGGTATTTAAAGAATTACTGCTGTAGCTCAGATGCATCTCAGTTCGATTTTCAGAGCACTATAAGACATATAATGCACAGACAGCCCCTTTCTTTGATAACCTGTTGTCTATCTCTCCGTCAATCTTACCATCCGAGGAGATGAGGCTACCTAGGTAACTAAACTGCTGGACTGATCTGAGCTCTGATTCGCCAATGGTGATATGGGGATGATGGAAGACTTCCTGAGGTGCCGGTTGATAGAGAACTTCTGTCTTCTTTAAACTGACTTCCAGCCCAAAGAGCTCAGCAGCGTCTGCAAAGCAGGATGTTAAACGCTGCAGAGCTGCTTCTGTGTGGGCAACAAGGGCGGCGTCATCAGCAAAAAGCAGCTCCCGGACAAGATGGTTTAAGGTCTTAGTGTGGGCCTTCAGTCGCCTTAGGTCGAATAGGCTTCCATCAGTACGATATCGAATGTAGATACTGTCCTGATCCTCGAGGTCTACCGCGGCCCTTTGGAGCATCATGCTGAAAAAGACTGTGAATAGGGTTGGTGGGAGAACGCAGCCTTGTTTCACACCATTAGTTATTAGAAAGGGCTCAGAAAGTGCATTGCCATATCTGACTTGGCCGTGCTGGTCCTCATGGAGTGAGATGATCATTTTAAGGAACTTGGGAGGACAACCTAAACGTTCCAAAATCTGCCAAAGACCTTTTCTGCTCACAGTATCGAAAGCCTTGGTAAGGTCGACAAAGGTTACATAGAGACCTTTGTTCTGTTCCCTACACTTCTCTTGCAGTTGTCTGAGAACAAATACCATGTCTGTGGTGCTCCTGTTGGCTCTGAAACCACACTGACTTTCAGGTAGAATTTCTTCTGCTATGGCGGGTATTAGTCTGTTCAAGAGTATTCTTGCCAGGATTTTGCCAGCAATGGAGAGCAGAGTAATACCACGGTAATTTGAGCAGTCTGATTTAATTCCTTTCTTCTTATACAAGGTGATGATGACTGCATCACGAAGGTCTGGTGGTAGTTCGCCTAGTTCCCAACAGCACACCACAAACTCGTGAAATTTAGCATGGAGTGCAAGGCCCCCATGTTTCCAGACTTCGGGTGGAATTCCATCAACCCCGGCTGCTTTGCCAATTTTCACCTGCAGTGTGGCCTTGAGGATTTCTCCCAAAGTGGGGGCAGTATCCAATTCATACTTCACCGGTTGTTGTGTGATGGACTGAATTGCTGTGTCTTGGACTACACAGTTGGTACTGAAAAGAGTCTGAAAGTGTTCAGACCATTGATTCAGAATGGAGGTTTTATCTGTCAGAGGCGTTTGACCATCTGCGCTGAGTAGAGGGCTTTGGACTTGGTATGTAGGCCCGTATGCTGTTTTCAGGGCCTCATAGAATCCTTTGTGATCACCCGTATCTGCACATAATTGAGTTTTTTTCAGCTAGATCGATCCACCGCTTGTTCTGGATGTCATGGAGTTTCTGTTGGAGCTTGCTGCATGCAAGATGAAAGGCTATTTTTCTTACGTGACAGGATGGCAGCACAAGGTGTGCTTGGTGGGCGGTTCTCTTCTTCCTCAACAATTCCTGGATCTCTTGATTGTTTTCATCAAACCAGTCCTTGTTCTTCTTGAAGGAGAACCCTAAGGATTCTTCAGAGGACTGCAGGATGCTGTTTTTCATATGGTGCCAAATTGTTTCAGGAGAGGCATCTGTAGAATCTATGGAAAGGTTTTCGAGCCTGGTTTGAAGGTTCGCCTGGAATCTGTCTCTCACTGTGGCTGATTGGAGATTGTTAACTTGGAGTCTTCTCCTTGGGATACTGACCCTTTTAGGTTTGAATTTAAGATTGAAGTTGAGTTTACAGCGCACAAGCCGATGGTCTGTTTGGCATTCTGCACTAGGCATCACGCGGGTCTGAAGTCAGGGTCATATAAGGGTACATGAAATGTAACCCACAAATTAGGGCTTGAAAGTCAGCTTATAATCAGTACCTTGCTACAGAGCAAATGCAGCTTGAGTTCTGTGAACCAGGAATTGACTTCTTTCTGATCCAGAGAAGGTACCAAACTGTAGAGTGCAGCCACACACAGAGTACTTGATGCTACGCTTTTCTCTCCTGGCAAATGCTGAGTCTGACAGAGAGGTGTTAAAGACAATGTCCCACAGTGTTTAAAACAATGCCTCCCACAGCTTGCACACAATTTGAAAATTATTCCATTTTTGTTGTTGGGCAAAATAATTCTGGCTAAGGTAGCAGTGTCTTGCAAGACTTGGAATCAGCCAGAAAAACTAAATGTTAATTGGTTACAGCTGAAATTTGAATTCAGAGTGAGAGAGAAAGTTGACCTTTAAGTTTCGTTACCCTTGGGTAGCTTTAAGTCTTGAGAAAATGTGCCACTGTTAAAATGTTACTGTATTCTTAGAAGTTGTGAATTAAAAAGAAGCTGTTCAAAATGAGGCTAAAAGTATGCTGTAATCATGGAGTAGTCTTATCACAGGCTGAATGAATAGAAGATCAGATACAGTCATGGTGTAGTTTCAAGAATATTAGGTGATCTTTATGGGGAGTGAGATGATTACTTTAAATGGTCAGATAGCAAACTCTGCTACTCAAATACTGTGCTTGTCTCATTGAAGCTGCATCTGGAAGAATCATAATACTCACTTTTTCGTGATTTAAGGAAGGTACCATTTTACTTTTTAGTGCATGGTCCATTAGTTGAGTCTCTCTCTTATCAGTAGTGCCTCTGCTATATAAAACACATTATTCCTAAAATCAATTCCCCAGAAGTTTAAAGCACTATATTTATGTCTCTCACACTGCTGTAACTGCAAGGCTTTATCTAGCACATATATACATTTCCACATGATACAATAAAGATATTGATTTTAGGTTTATTCTAAACTGTCAAGTAAATAAGCTTGATCACAGCAAAGCACAGATCCTATTGACTTCACTGGGGAGAGGCAAATAAAGCTCCTTAGCTTTACTTGGCCCAGAATAACCTTTCGTAGTTCTGATCTCTGGTTAGAAAAAGAAAACCTTCACTGAATTCACACTGAATTTCACTTTAAATTTGCATCGAGGTTTTAGGTTTTTTTTGTTTGGTTGGTTTTTTTCCCAGTGATATCAATCAACTACAAAGAGGGAAAGCTATCTACAAGGACAGCAGAAAACAAGGACACTTCTTTGGTCTATTTTGCTTTGTGTCTTGCCTTTTACTGGTAGCACCTCAGTTTCCCTTCAGTCCCATTCAATAATCATGACTGCAGGTGAAGAGACTATTTAAAATGGGTAAGAGAGGCAGAACCTGGCCAAATGGCATAAGCGATGCACAGGCAGTGTGAGCCCAATCCAATGGCACGACCAAAAAAGTGCTACAGCTGCTGTGGCCCTTCCCCCCTGCAGCACCTTCTGGTTATTCACACACCTGCTATGTATGTTTTGCAGTTGGATGATGGCCCATGTCTTATGCATCATCCAACGCATTGGGTCTAAATCCTGCCTTCTGCCTAAGGCTAAAATCACAGGAATAGAAGAAAATTGAAGGCAGAAACCTAGAGCAAACTGGAGTAGCCATGTACTAAGTAAGCTGGCTGCACACTGCAAGACAGGTATTTGAAAGCTTGACAAATGCAGCCCTACCTCACCTAAGGGTAAATTTGCCACCTTTGAGCTGGATCTCAATAACTTTTAAATCTAGAGGCATGAGCCTGCAATTTTTTAATGACCAGACTCTTTTCTTGCCAGACATATAATTCATTGATATAAAATATAGCAACAATGGGAGATGCAATCATTCATAGTTCTTATAATTGGATTTAAAATAAGTGATTGCTTTATGTAAGATCTATTTCTTCTTCCTTTTTCCATGTTACTTATACATCCTTCCTTACACATCCTTCCATCAACTCTGTAGGATCAGGAAGAGGCTGAAAGAGTTAAAAAAGGGGTGTTACGGGGTCTCTGCATCAGAAAATTCAGATGTGGAACAGAAAAGCATAAAATGAAGATTTGCTTGAAGAGGTCTGGGATTACAAACTCAATGAACAAGCTCTGCTGACATGACATTTTTATATGTGTTGGGCAGGAGCTGGCCAAGGACATGAAAGACATCAGTGTGTCAGCATTTAGGGAAGGAAAAAGAAGCACTGCTGGCAGCACATGTGCACAAGAAAAACTTCACATTTACGTAACACTCTGTGACAGCTTCTTCAGAAGTCCTTCAGAAGTGACATATTTTTCATGATGTGGCTGATGCAAGGTGAGTGTCAGGCTAGTGCCAGCATCAATGGCTAAATTGTTTAGTCCCCTGGATTTGAGGACTTCTAACAGGCAAGGAGACTGGACCATCACTTGGGTGTGTTAGAAGGAAGTTACTCATTCTACTTAAGTTCTTTGGGGAAGAAGTGAAGAACTAAAAATGCATATTCTCTCTTCAGAAGGAAGTAATCATGAGTGTTCAGAAAGCACAGTAAGCTGCAGCAGTGACTCTGCACAACAAACCTGAGGATTCCCACTTCCAGATGAAGTGGATTGGAGGCTGGGAGGAGGAGCAGGTTGCCCTTCCCTGCCCATGATTCCAGAAGCAAAGACTGTCTGGGTATTGTTACTCTGCTGCTTTGCCTTTCACTGGTACAGTGCCAGGTTTGCCCTCTGAAGGGGGTGGATCACATCTATTTTAACATCTCATTTTTTTGACTTCTTATATGAATCTGCACAACGAATACTTCAGAGAAAAACCCACCACAGGTAAACAAAGAGCAGAAAAAAACTAAAAATGCCTAAAACCAGGAAAAAAAATCCCTTTGAAAACCAGCACTTTTTTTTGTTGTTATTTTTGTCAATCCCTTCAACACACTTATAATCCAGATAAAGTAGTAGAAGGCCTCTGATTCCAATTTCTTTGTCTAGTACCTGTATTTAATTTCAAATTTATTTCTTGCTCAGGGAGCTCACATGAACTCTGTTTAAATTGGGAATTTCTCAGAAGGTGAAAAGAACCCCTGAGACTCTACATAGATGTAATCTTCACCATAGTTTAAAAGGCATCTGTAATGCCTTGCTCAATGCTCCATGATGCAGTCTGAGAGGTAAAATGTAGATCTCGCTGTCCTGCAGCAGAGAAGGCAATGTATCCTCAGTCCTCCTTTGTGCTCTCCCTTCTCTGGTGGCTGATGGAGACTCCAGGGGAACTTGGGCAGCCCAAGGAACTAATTTACTGTAGCACAGACTGCTCAGACCTGCTTCCAGGCAGAAACGCTGTCAAGAATTATATTAATGGTGTGCAACACAAACTGAGGGGTATGTAGCAAATAAAGGAATAGGAAAATTGCAAATTTACATTCGGCACTCTCTGCTTTAACAGCATTAGGGAACATGTTGGTAGAAAACGAATCATCTAATTCAGTTTTTCTAAGATTTACTCAAAAGTCTATGAAGTTGAAATAAAGAGAGATTTTATTGCAGTAAAATGTGGTTGCTCTATCGCAGATACCCATCCTTCTAGAGCATGCATATAGCTAAAAGGTGTTGTCCAAACAACAGCAATTAATTAAATCATGACAGATACCATAGGCACCCAAATATTAATAACATTTTAGCTGGAATTAAGTACCATTTTTTTGTTTTAATAACAAGCTATAAAAATCAACATATGCAGAAAGAAATACTTCAGAAAATTAATTAATTACAAATCCATTTGCCTTACAATTCACAGGATAGGTTGAATTCCAGTACCCAGTGTGTTCCTGTGGAATATGCTAAAGTGTACTTCATGCATTGAAACTGCTGAAAATGTAAAGTTCACTGGAAAAGAGAGTCTCAAGACAGAAGAAACATGTGAGTTAGTCTTACTTCCGAGACCTATTTACTGTGTTACGACAGTTTTCTTTACACCCGCAAGAGCCTTCCAAGACCGATGATTGAAACATACTTGTTCAGCTTTAATATACTTAGTCCAATTTTTTTGAATTTTTATAATTTTTAATAGGTGCAATGGTTATAAACACATCTGTTCTTCATCAGTATTGTGATAGAGAAGACAAGTTTGGAGCCATGACATCCAGAAAATATTCAGATGTAAAAAATTCTGGAACTGTGGCCACAGGTGTCATACGCTTAGCCAACCAATAGGATTGGAAAATAATAGACAAAATTCCAGATAGAAAAAATTTTTACCTAATTTTTTCCAGCTGCAGCTATTTGTCAGAGAAAAGGTGTTGCCTATCCATACAAATTTTGTTGCATGTATTTCTCTTGTCATTTTTTTTGGCTGAAGTTATTGCCCAAATTCAACATTATTTTAGAAAAACTCCTAGACCTCCCAAGTACTGATGGTTGTAAAATCAGTTTCCTTGCTTCCCTTCCACACAAAGCTCTTTCTTGTGGGGTGAAGTCGTAGCCCCACAATTGAAGTTTGAGGTATTGCAAAAGTTAGGCCGTGTTCCATGGGAGCAGTGGAGCTAATTAGATAGTTTCCATGGACACAGCCTTGAGTTGCAAAGAGTACAAGGTTAAGACTGTTTGGTAATGTGCAGGTGCTTGAATTCCCGGGTATTTTCATGAGATATGTTTATGTTGTGTGTGTGGGAAAGTAGGAGTTAGCAAGCTCAATAAAGGCTGCCTGCTCCGCTGAGCAGGCAGACATCTCTTTGTCTCACCGTCCTAGTGTGTCTTGTGTGTCTTTCTTCCCCCTTCGGACCAAGGCCTCACGACAGGTACCCTATGACACTTCCTTACCTCCTGTAATCATTCTCTAGAACCTGAAAGATAATTTTCAGACTAGTTTTCACATGAGACACTACCCAGTGCTCAGCCTTGTCATTGAAGAAAAATCAAGGGTGGCCTGTGAGTTATTGCCAGATTTAGGTAGCCAACTGCTTACTCCCCTTTAGATCATTAGACCTCTGCATCACCAGGCCCACTTTGCATCTGTACTCATTCCTCAACAGCGAACATCTCTAAAATACATCTTGGAGAGGATTTCTGCACTGCAAAGACTCCTGAATGATAATAAATGTTCCTGTGTCCTTGTGGCTGAAGAATCAACTCCTGGGTCTTGGCTGGTGACCTGTACGTCCTCACAACAACCTGGTACTCCACAGCTCCACATTTCATGCTATATGATTTACAATGAGATTTTAATCCTCAGACTCTAATCCTTCTTCTTAACTTCAATTCCATTTTTTCACAGATCGTTGTGGTTTGTAGGCATTCCTGTTTGGTGTTATGGGTGGTTGAGGCATAGGCCAATAACATAAAATATTCAGTTTGTTCATGAGCTCTTCTTTTATGTCCCTTTTGTCAAACATCAACACTCTACATTTTCATTTAATATATTATTTATACTTTATGTTTCTAGAAGACTGGATTTAGTGGATAGAATGAGGACGCAACTTCAGCTTTTTTTCTGAAATGTTCACTACAATGCCACGGATTATGTGGATTTTGCAGAGATGATCGGATCTGTTTGAGAGGAGGTTGTGTTGCTAGGAGACACTAATAACAAGGTACTACAAAAAATGTATGTTCTTTTTAAGTTGCACCTGGGCTAGGAAATGAATGAATAAAAAGCAGATTAATGAATCAGGGTATCAAAAATATCAAAGATTGCAAGAATATCTAATTTGTATAGTGGAAAAACAGAGTCAAGTGTAAAACAGTGCAGTTCCAACCAAAATGTGTCAAAAAGAGCAGAACAGACACTGTGGATCATTAACAGCTTGATTAGAGGTACGCAGGTAGCCTGAGTGAAGAACATACAAGAAACAGGAGCAGAAAAAAAGTCTGTGTAACTGCATGGCTGTTTCAACTTGCTGGTGTTAAACCAAGTTCAACAATATACACCTCATGTATCTTTATCCAGTTAGTTGGTTAACCATATTAAAAGAACTTACTCTCTTCTTCCCTATAGAATCACAGAAAGTTCAGCCAGAAAGGACATGAAAAGGCATCTGATCCGAGGAGGACAGCTAAACATCAACCATCCCTGGCAGATATTTAATCAGGCCATTCAAAACCTCTCTAATAATAGAGGTTCCTCCTCAGGCGATCTGATCCATTGCATCCCTTTTCCTGTTATTAGGAAGCTTTTCCTAACGTTTAACCTAAATCTCTCTTGTGGAATCATTTGTGTTGCAAAAGATCTTTAAGATAATAGGGTCCAACCATTAATCCAGCAGTGCTAGGTCCACCACTAAACCATGCCTCCAAGTGCCATATATACACACATGCAACAGTTATCATGTCTCTTCTCAGTCTTTTCTTCTCTAGACTAAATAATTCTAACTTTTTCAAAGTGCCTGCATCCATCATATTTTCAAAGCTCTGATCCCTTTTGGTATTTGCTCTAGAAACTGTTAAACGCAGAGGTATTTTGTGTAAAGATTGGATAATTTCTCCTGGACTTTGGAAATAAGTGAATGAGAAAAAACACAGATTTATTAGTTCATAGCCAAGGAGACTTACTCAGGAAAACAGTACATATTTTGTCAGCTCAACCTTACATTTTCTGGTCTGCAGTAAGTATTCAGTCTCATCTGTGATTGCCCATCACAAAAAAAAAAAAAAGGAGATGCCTGAAAATGTCAAACAGAAAATAAGAGATGCCTGAAAATGTCAAATGTTTTCTCACATGCCAAAAAGTCCAGAGAAAAGCAGTCTTTTTTCTAGAAATAACTAGGTTGTAAATGGTGGTAAACACCTTTCCATTTTTCTATTTTCTCAGTTTTGTTGAGGATCTATACCTGCAAAAGTTTTGTAAATTAATTTCTATCCTGGTTGTGTTGTCATGTCTGGAAAATGGTGATATTACAGTTTTAAGAGTTTAATTAAATAAGATGCAGATTCATAATATCACAGTACAGCTTCATATATTTTGTGCTTAATGATATCACATCAGCAGCTCTACTGATGTGATCATGTGCCTGAAAGGGCCTCTGATACAATGGTATTATAATAGAACAGATCTATCTTCCTCATTTTCTTTTAAATTTTGTCATTTTATGTGAAGTCAATTAAGAAACAGAAAAATGATGGTCAAATAACATCAAGTGACTAAGAAAGCCACTAAATTAAATTCAGAGTTCAAGCTGAAGCACAACAGGAATCAACCAATTATGACTGTGTAATATTAGGGTGTTTGTCCGGAGGGAAAGCTGAATTGTATTCATGGATGGCAGTGTGTGATGACCCTGCAAACCCACAGGTGTCCAATGATTCACAGCTCAGAATATGGATTTCTATCTGCTGTCCCATTCCATGAATATTGAATTACAGTTCAAGTGGCAGTTTTACCTCAGAAGTTATTTCCCTATTCGTGTTACTAGCGAAGTCAGGCTCTATAGTAACTAAACATATCTCACCCCCCAGTATTTTAACTTCCTTTTTATTTCCATAGTGATGAATTCTTCAATGTCTAGACCAGCTAGAGCATTAGGAAGTGGCACATGACTTAAGTGGCTTCACTTTTATAATGCAAGATGTGATTGAAAAAGTTTAAAAATTATTCATGACAGGCAGATTTCTACCAAACCCAGTTAGAAACAAAATTTTAAAAAGACCTTGTTCTTTTGCTCTAAGTTGAAAATCTGTACTGATATTTTTCCAAAACATCAGTTTACACTTAAATTTAATTTCTTTACAATCAATGTACATTTCTCCATGTTGAGTATCACAGAGTTCTGAGAGCTATAATAGAAACAATGCAGTAGTTTACCTGTAAGTGTCCTTAGACACTGCCTCAAGAAGCCCTTGCAGTTTAAGAAGGACCCTCAGACCCACCACTTAGACACATTTCATACTCTCCTGTTCTCACATTGCAGAAATACCATGCCTGGAGAGCTGTGAATAATCCTTCTCATGTCCAAGTATTATGTCGGGAACAAAAAAAAAACAAAACAAACCCACACAAAACAAAAAAACAAAAGCCAAGTACTTGACCAAAAAACCACCACCAAAAAATTAGAAGTTTATTCGAGCAGGAGAAGGCTGTCATCTGTGACCTTGAAAAGACCTCAACCTTTTTAACCTCACAAGTGAGTTGCTGGCCCAGGAGCAGGGTGGATTTGGGACTGGCAGCATGCCCAGAGGCAGGACCTTGACCAGAGCAGATATTTCTTTGTAAGTCTTTAACATAGGCTAAAACCTGGCTCACACATCTGGTCTGCAAGGAGGGCAGAAGACGACATGTCATCTTTGCTCAGCAGCGATGTCAGATTTTACTGGCTGGCTCATGACAGTATGGCAAGGTTTTAGTATCAGGGGAGTTCCAGGGAGAAGCTGCCAAAGCTTCTCCCTTGTCCAATAGAGCCAATGCCAGACAGTTCCAAGACAGACCACCACTGCCAAGGCCAAGCCCATCAGTGATGGCGGTAGCACCCCCAAGATTACAGATTTAAGAAGGGCTGCTGTGAATTCTGGTTTAGGTTGACTACAACAATTTGCCCTGAATGAGTAGTTTAGGTCACTTAAAGAAATCACCAGCAAAGGTATCAGTAAGAACAGGTTTAATATAAATTTGCAAAAGTACAATAAAGTTTAATGTCAAGGTTCAATTTGCTACTTACTACATGCCTTACTACATGGATGAAACATATTAAGAAAAATTAAATTAGAATCAATTTAGAGTTATTTTCAGAGGTAAAGTTGCAAGAGGGTTTAGCAGCACTTAATCACTGAGTGAAGTACAAAGTGGTTCCATAGGATTTACTACAATTTTAACAGTGATTTAATTATAGATTTCAGTTAGTAACACTCATACTACACTTGCTAGAGGGTATGTGAATCCGTTCACACATACATACACACACAGACACAAAGCAGTATGTACAAAGGTACTTGTTAAAAGTTCCCCTTGAATGTCAGTGAAATACTCATGTATTGGATGAGGGTTGAGTCTCAAGAGTTGCAGATGTCAGCCCAGGTCCTTTGCTTTTGTGATGGTCCTCTGAGTCCTGCAAACCTGAGAGTTTGCGAGCTCTGAGAGGCATCTTTCTCAGAAGGAGATGTTGGTGCAGTGCACTGCAGTTCTGGACAACTCAAAGGCCATCACTTAGGACCGCTTTTAAAACTGCAAGATGATTGGCTTTAGTCATCTGTAAAATTTCCATCCTAAGGTCAGTAATTAATGGAGTTCACAAAACAGTTGGAAGTTGTTTCCAATACAGTTAGATATTATTTTCAAAACTCCAGCAACAATGAATGGTACCATTCCCCTCCAGCTGTGGTTTTGGTGGGGAATGTTCTAAGGCTGTATCAGATTATAGCTGCTCTCTACTTGGCAATCTGTCACTTTAATGTTGTGCTACTAATAAAATATTTCACAACTTAACGACACTGATAACTTTCTACATAATGTTAGATCCTTTTTTTTTTTGATAGGAATAGTCTATTCCTTTTATAATTTTGACATGGAACTCCTGAACTTGGAGATGAATGGCAATTTTCTCACCACTCTTCACTGTATGGGAGCCCTTGATGTTTTGCACAAGTACAGGTGCATTAAAATACAAGTATAATGAATTAAAACCTAAGTATACTAATAATTCCTGCAAACAACTTACACCATACTTTCTTTTAGCTATAGTATCAATGTGGATGTATCAAACCATATGTTGAACAAGACTTTAACCTGGCTTTATAATGCTTTATGCTTTCTTTTCTCCATAATATAGTTTCAAATACAAGTGTTGGAAAATCATAATAAATGTTTTATCATCTGCTCTCACATAATCACAATGTTGGATTTCTGCAAATTGTTTTCTTTAGCCTCACTCCCACATCATGTAATGTTTCAAATAGTTGTATGGTAGCATGAAAAACTGATTAAGGGTGTAACTTGGCTTCATGATTTCATTCACCAATTTAGTAATGCCAAAAGTTACAGCTTTATTTTATCAGTATGTTAAAATGATTTGCCCTATAATAAAAAAAAGCCTCTCAACCCATTTCTTTGAGTTCATCCTGGCTTTGAAAATTAAATTTAAAATGCAGTTGCAATAATTATTTTCTGCAGTAATTATCTCACAGTTAGGAGCAAGGGGAGTGGGGACATGACATTCTTGAGCTTTTTCTTCTGTCCAAATTTTAATACTTATTGAATAGAGGGTGTATCTTCTCTGGTTTACCTCATCTGCAGTTTCACTGATTCATGGGTGGCTGGAGCCAGTGTGTGTGTCTTCCAGCGCCATCTGCAGTTAAAACGTAGATTAGACACTAACACCAGAAATAAGCACCAGAGGCCAAAGTTCCTGTCAGGGATATGATATAATCCATAAAGTTGATGTTAAAGCTCTAGTCAATCTTTGAAGCAATTAATATGTAATCATTGTTATTCATTTTCCTTCTCCTGTGAAAGTGAAAGAATAGTATGATGTAAGTAATAACTTTCCCTAAGCTGTTTTTGTAAATGCAGCATATAATTATTAAAATTCCAAGAGTAATCTTTCTAGATTAGTCTTTAAACATAAAGGCTGACTCTCCACTGGAGTACTGAGGTGAAATGAAGAGGGAAGAGCAGCCAGCAGGGAGCTGATTGCAGGTCCTTAATCTCCAACAGGTACAGAGTATGTTAAAAAGTCATAAGGGCTACCTTTAAATGTTAGACTACAGGTGTAAGCCCAGCATGATGCCACAGCGCAGCCCTGCTTTCCCTTGTACCAGCTACCAGAAACGCATCTGGAGAGCCAGCAAAGCTGAGGTGTGGCCGTGAAGGACAATCTCTTCTTTACATCCTTAATTTTACTCTAGTAGGGATACACCTATGCTGAGGGAAGTCTTCAGGCAGAGCTCCCTGCCGCCTCAGAAAATCTGAACCTATCAGTTCTGTGGGATTGAATCTGCAAGAGCTTTACAGCACCCACCTCTATCCTCACGAGGAGAAGGAAGAAAATAAAACTAAAACATGTTGTGTACATTGGTAAGGCAAAGACTGCATCAGAAAATATTTTCAGTTTGCCACATTTATTCTTACACTTTGTCTTCAAAGGAAAGGATTTACTCCTGACTGTGCACTGAGGAACTGTTTGAGCAAGATGCTGCCATGCACTGGGCTGCTAGAGGTGCTAAAGTTTCCTAGTATGTGACTTGAGATGAGGTTCTTGACAGACAAAGGTCCAAAAACACTTCACACAACTTGCAAGATGTGAGTTTTGCTATATTCACCTCCTACATGCCAGCTTAAATACTCTTCTGCTCACACATCCATCCTGCCACTTCTGATTTTTAAGAAAACAGGTCATTCTATTTTGTTTTACCTTCCTCAGAAAATCAGGATGTTATTAGCAGAAAAACCTTTCACAATCAGTTTTCCAGTTTAAGTCAGTGTAGAACAAACAGTGACAAAATAAGACTGAGAAGCAAAGGTAAGAAAAAGACATACCTACCTACACATATATATTGATATATTTAAAGGAAAGGATCACAACAGGATGGGAGGTGATGTCTGCTTCTTTCCCCTGATTAATTGCCTTGGTGTCAGGGAACTGTTCCACCTGTATGTATCTGCCAGTTCAACTCTTTAAAGTTTTCTGTCACCAATTAACCACTGTTCACCTGAGTGTCAGAAGCTGTTTAGCAGTCACACGGGCTTACACAAGCCTAGTTATAAAGATCCAAATAAATCAGTCTGATCTTATTAATGATGTTAGTGACAGGCTCTAATCAGGGCAGAGAAGCAGTAAGACTTAGTTCACATAGTAAATAACGGGGAAGAGGCAGAACCTTCACACCCAGCAGAAGAAACAGAGCCAGAAATAATCACGCACTCCCTATCTCTGGGTGAGCTGCATAAACTGTGGAGAGTCCATTTTGACCTGGCTGCTCTGAATCTGGGACGCCACAGCTAATGATACAGTTCTAGATGGGAGCGAAGCAAGGCAACTGGGATCCCTGTCTCGAGTTGTGGTCACTGATTTGGGATTGGAAAGAGGCAGGAAACTCTCAGCCTCTGGTGGCAACTGTTGTCAAGTGTGAGGGAGAGATATCTTTGTAAGGAAGATGTCCATGTACAGCAAGGACAGTGGAACATGATGGAACAAAGTATCCAATGCTTGAGAGAATTAGCTGCACTGGAGATAAACTTTTCAGAGGGTGAAAGATTCCCTAAAAGTCCTAACGGCGTACAGTGCACATCCCAGACGTGGTTAAAATGTATTCCCACTACTTAGCAACATTGCAATGGAGGGAGGGAGAGGACAAGGCGGACGCATTGGTCAGTAAACTCAGGATTTATAAAGACACTGTCGCCGCCCCATTATGAGCCCGTGTCTCATCTATGGAAACAAAACTGGCCGAACATGTCCGAAGCCTGGAAGATAAAACTGAAGAGAGCCACCAGAATCTAAGAGAGGAATTTAAGGAAGGAATCTTCCATATCTTACCAGGACAAATGAGAGTCTCTGCTGTCAGGAGCAGGCATCCCCCAGCTAAGGAGAGAGGGTACACTCCCCAAAGTAATCTATGGTTTTACCTCCATAAGCATGGAGAAGATATGAGGAGGTGGGATGGAAAACCTAACTCTTCCTTAGCAGCATGGGTCTGTGAATTGAAAAGAAGAACTACCACAATAAACTCTTTAAGGATAAATGCTGTTCCGGTCTCTTGTGGGTAAGATTCCAGACAGTACAGGAGTGATGATGTTATGCCTGATCCTCTCAAAGGGACTTCCAGGTCATATTTACGGGAAGAGTGCTATGAGTACCATGACCAGAACCAGGGGTGCCCTGCCTCTAGCCAGGTAGAGGAGAGGGACAATCGGGTCTATTGGACTGTGTGGATCTGATGGCCCGGCACATCAGACCCACAAAGATATAAGGCTTTAGTTGACACTGGAGCACAATGTACTTTGATGCCATCAAGAGATGTAGGGGCAGAATCCATCTCTATTTCTGAAGTGACAGGGGGATCCAACTGTACTGGAAGCTGAAGTGAGCTTGACCGGGAAGGAATGGCATAGACACCCCATCGTGACTGTTCTAGAGATTCCGTGATCCTTGGCATAGATTACCTCAGGTGTAGGTATTTCAAAGACCCAAAAGGACATTGTTGGGCTTTTGGCATAGCTACTGTGGAGACAGAGGAAATTAGACAGTTGAATACCTTGCCTGGTCTCTGAGAGGACCCTTCTGCTGTGGGACTGCTGAGGATTGAAGAACAATTGGTACCAATGGCCACAGCAACAGTGCACCGTCGGCAATACTGCACTGACCAAGACTTTGTGATTCCCATACAAAAGATGATCCGTGAACTGGAGATCCAAGGGGTGGTCAGCAAGACTTGTTCACCCTTTAATAGCCCTATATGGCCAGTGCGTAAATCCAGTGGAGAGTGGAGACTGACAGTAGATTACCATGGACTCAATGAAGTCACACCACCCCTGAGTGCTGCTGTGCCGGACATGTTGGAGCTTCCGCATGAGCTGGAGTCCAAGGCAGCCAAGTGGTATGCCACCACTGACATTGCCAATGTCTTTTTCTCCATTCCTTTGGCAGCAGAGTGCAGGCCACAATTTGCTTTCACCTGGAGGGGTGTGCAGTATGGAATCGAGTACCCCAGGTGTGGAAACACAGCCCCACCATTTGCCACAGACTGATCCAAGCTGCACTGGAAAAGGATGAGGCTCCAGAACATTTACAGTACATTGATGACATCACTGTAAGGTGGAACAGAGCAGGGAAAGTTTTTGAGAAAGGAGACAAGATAATCCAGATTCTTCTGAAAGCTGGTTTTGCCATTAAATGAAGTAAGGTCAAGGGACCTGCTCAGGAAATCCAGTCCCTAGGAGTAAAGTGGCAAGATGGACATCACTTGATTCCAACGGAGGTGATTAATAAAATAGCAGCTACGTTAAATGAAAATGGTTCTATGAATTCATCAGGATTCTGATGCATAGGAACTTCTTAATTGATTTTAAACCAATTTCATTACTTTTTATACTATTTACTTCATAAGGGTAGATTGAAACTTGTGGTAGTAGGATTTCTTGTCCAATACTTCAGCAGCCTTATAGTCAAAGATTTCTCTGAGTTCAAAAGGGTCGAGAGGAAGAAAGAAAACACGAGTTATCTCCCAGGTTTTTTGTGTGCAACAGCTCAGGTTTGTAGAAGTATGGTCAAGATGGCACTATATACTGGTCAACTCAGTACTAGGTATTTATATGGAAAATTGAGTTTTGTCTTTAAGAAAGAAAAGGAATAGCAAGAGAAACTACTAGGTTTCAAGTAACTAAGATATACAAAATGGTTAAAAGTTTGTTTTGTCTTCAGATGAAAAGAGACTTTGTAGTTTCTCATGTAGAAAGAGAAACCTCCTGAGCCACTTGATAGAAGTTTTCTTTATTTCAATATATATGAGTTTGGTAGAGTTTACATTCCTTCACTGTGTTATATGGAGTAGCAGGAACCTAGAATTTAGGGATAATGAAGGATTCTGGAATGATGCTGGATACAAATGATATTAAGGATTTCAGTTTGGAGGAGAGTATATGCTTGAGGAGGAAGGGAAACTGCAGCCCCCCTTAGGGACTCTTAGGGAAAATGAACCATATATATCTGGAGACAAGAGGGAAAGTAGTTTTTATTAATTTCCTATCATTCAAGTCCTTATTTTATCAAACATAACAGGCCACTTTACCAGAGCTAGCAACTGAAAAAAGGAGTAAACAAGTTAAAGAAAGATTCACATAAAATATCTTCCTGTCAATAAGTTAATGAAGATTTGTTATCATCTGTAAATACTATTAACAAATAGGACAAGGGAGAAAACAGTACTGCTGTGAAAGGATTATTGAAATAGTCTGCTCAAAGAGAGGAAGAAAACATCCCACTAAGCATACTCAAAGAGAAGAAAGATCCTGCAGGTTAACAACTGGCATCAACAACAGCTGGTGTCAGCAACAGGAATTCGTTTTATATGACCATGGGAGACTCCTTGAGGACTGAGGAATGGTTGGAATAGACTGGATCCACCTGAAAAAGTGCAGCAAAACATCTTTGCCAACAGAGCTTTAAACTGGGGGATTTCTGGGAGACTAGAATCAAACGAAAAAGTGGTGCACAGGACAAACTGAGTGATGGGGACAGAAGAGTCTTGGTGATCAGCTGTCCAGGTTGAAGGGGGACCATCTAGGGGGTATGCATATAAATAAGGAAATGTTGAAAGAACAGCATGATGAGGACAGACGTCACACGCTTTCTATGAAATCAACATTAGTGGGTTAAAGTCTGAAGTGTCTGTAAGCTAAAACATGCAGCACAGGGGATGGACAGGAGGAGTCAGTGATATGTGTGTGCAGTTGCAGGGTGATGATTTTGTTGGGACCACAGCAACGAGGTGGGATAACCCACACAGCTCAAGCGCAGCAATGAATAGATATAGGCTCCTCAGGAACGGCAGACCAGGAAGACCATGTGGAGAGTCAGCCTTTATGTGAGAGAGCATTTATGAGGGAATGTCTGCAGCTTGGCAGTACAATGGATGATGTGCCAGCTGAGAGTTTATAGGTCAGGATTAGAGGGTAAATTAACAGGAGTGATGCATTTCATTATGGTTTGCTATCTATCCGAATTGATGTATAAGAGCATGTAGATTGTGAAGAAAATATAAAAAGATGCTGTGCTTCTTTCCTGACCTGGGGATCTACTGCAGTTATGTTACTGGTTGGGTCACCCATGGTGAAAGCAGTGTGGAAAGTAGGAAGCAGTGAGGAACATGGTCTCACTTATAAAATTATAAATTATCTCACTGAGATCAGTACACAGAACTGGGAGGGAAAAACAAAGGTCAGTTGGGAGGCTTATGAAAAGGTTGAAAAGATCTTCAAACTTATTCAGCAACTGGGGTCTCACAAGAGATCTGTATTAATATAAAAACCACAAACTAAAGAATACCATTTTCCAGTTGCTGTTGCCACTCAGCAGCAGCAGGTCAGTGGAAGCTTAGTTTTACAGTACAATAAAACAGCAGCAAGTTGGCAATTAGAAAAAAGGGTAATTGCATTGTCTTTCTCATTCTGCCCCACCTAACTGAAGCAACGTGCAAAATATCTTTCTCTAAAGAACTAGATCCATGCAAGCAAAACTTCACGTTTTGCGAGCAACGGTCAAAGCTGCGTGGGAGTGAACAGAGGGATGCTGAGTGGTGCCATAGTGCTCTCTGGTGGACGAAGCGCACCGGTTGATCTACCAAGCAAAATGGACTCTGTGCTTATGCGAAGTGTTTTCATTGCAAGGATGTAGAAAATGGGGAGGAGAGAAGAGGAGAGGAGAGGAGAGAGGAGAGGAGAGGATATATCAAAGATAAGTTGAAGTTTAGGCCTACGTCTAGCAGTACTTTTAAAAGGTATTCTTTCTGATAGGACTTCAAAGACCTCATCACTGCACTTTGGAAGCTGCTTGGTACAGAATCAGAGACTAAGACATAAATATTTCTTCTTTTGTAGCTTCTATTTTCTGTTCTTTGTTCTATTAGGTAAATGAATACAAAACTAGCAGCCTCTCTGAGCCTATGAGAAGGATTAACAGGCAACATATCACCTAATCAAAAAAAAGCCTTACTGCTACTGTTTTAAAAGTATTCATAGTTTTCAACAAAATGTGAGAAGGTCTTAGTCTGTTAATCAAAGGTGAGGTAAACTCTGTTTACTTCAACTCATTTATTGGCAAGCACATCTCTCAAGGTTTGATTAAAGGGCACAATCTTTCCTGTATTGGTAGGAAATATTATACAGGGAAAAATGACTGGGATAATATATGAATAAATAAATGTTTTACCATATATATGTGTACAAGTTCTTGGAATTTATTTTAGAGTGCTTCATAGCATTAGAGCCTACAGGCAGGCAATGAGATAGCTCAATAGTTAAAGAAAGATCTTTCCTTTAAATACTAAGTAGAGAAGAGAAAAGAAGAATAAGCACAAAGTATTATTATACCCTTTGTCAGAGCTGATATTTCAGTATGAAGTCAGCAAAACACATAACACATTTAATTGCATTCAATTCTTCAAATATTTTTATGTATTTTGCTGAATGGAAACAACATTACGCACATTCCTATCGTCTTCAGTGGATAAGGGTTTTTTGACTTGTTTACACTCAGAAAGGACTTATGAGGCAAAAATAACACTTTGCCTGGGAGCAGCTCCTTCTAGCCCTAGTATCCTAAACTCCTTAGTTTGGAAGTTTTAGTCACCCCAGGCAACCTACGCAGTCTATGCAGAGTAAATAACTGGATTTAGTAAAATTCCTTATAGGAAAAAGAAAAGTTTTACACTACCCTACCCCAAAATCCATGCTGGGAACATGGCAGGAAAATTATAGGGAAGGCGCTTAGGAGGGGGAGCATACCACAAAATGACAAGTGATGATTCTGTCGCCAGAGTGCCACTGTTCGGGTCAATATTTGCTGCGCAAGTTAATGTTGGCTGAGCATTAACGTGAAATAAATGCATCTTGCACTGATATCTGTCAATATGTAACAGGGAGTTCATACAAACATTTCTCCCTTGGCCTTTCATTAACTGCTTCAAGGACCTGTGTCTCTGAACAGAGGAGACTCAGGAAAATGGAAATTTGGGCATGTCTTCTTCCTTTTCTTGGAATCGAGGAAGAAAACAACAAGCCAACACAAAGCAGAAATCTTGTCCCTTTGTTTCAGAGTGCACTGAAAGCCCAGAGGAAGTTTGCTAGTGCAACAAAACCCACCTGTACTTAGAGGACAAAACCAGACTTAGTATTTCTAGATACAGCTGGAATAATTCAGCTCCAGGGTAATTTTTTTATATGATTTTGTAAAATTAAATGTAAAGCATCTTTATGGAGGCAAGGCAATATCATTGAAGAAGTGTGAACTTTGAGAAGCAAGAAAATAGTTTCAAAATTCCAGTTATCTTTGTGATGTTATTTCTAACTAGACATTCTGAGAAATTCCCTCCCGCTGTGGCCAGATGAATGTTATTGCCTGTATGTTTGGTGGTACTGATGTCTTGGAGAACTAGGTCATGCACAGTCACTGGAGGACTAACCTATCTGCCTTCACCTTTTGACTCCTAGATCCTTGCAAGACCCTCATCTACTTTCTTTCCCAGATTTCCAGTTGTTGAAGATTAAAGATGACTCTGTCACAAGAAGAGAAAAAAAATAAAAATCACCATTTATATCCTTAACATCACTACTTGTGTTCATCCAAAGAAATTTAGAAACTGGACTTTTCAATTTACGCAAACAAGATGAATGAAGACATTGTTTTCTGGATTTGAAGGAACTGCTTCCTGAAGGCACATCTGTTACTCCTGATAGGTGTCTAACAGCTCTCCATTAAACTATATTGTGATTCAGATTCAAATTGATGTTTTCCATATCTTTTCAATGTCATAATTTTCAGTCTATTAATTAATGTACAGGTATTGGGTTTTTCTCTTTAATCATTAGTATTTTTGGAAGCTATGTAGGAATTATGTTTTTTCCCTAAAAAAAGTTGCCTTCCAGGCAGACAGATGAAATTTGATTGCAATGATGATTCCTGTACTGTGACTCAGGTGCTGCAATGTAAACTACCGATTTTTTACTGATTTAATTCTGTAAATGAAGAGAAAATTGTTCAAGGAATATCCTTGAGCAAATGAATGCGTGCGCTTCTGCAAGTCATTTGCGGAAAAATTAGATGCAAAGTAAAAAATCTGTTTAATTTTCCCCTATATTACCACATGGTGGCCACATAACCCCAACGATGTGGGCTGCTGCTGCAGGAACACCAAGAAACCCTTGATAATACCAGTACCTGTTTTCCATACACCCCACACAAAAAGATTTAATCTACACTTATGTCTTCTGTGCAAGTCCTACAAACTCACTAACATCTCCTGAAAACTCAGGCAATATAATTCCACAAACTATGCAGTCTGATTATTGGACTGGTAATCCAGACATAAACTAGATATAATCAAAATACCAGAAGTACAATCATCAATGAATGAGAATTGAAAAAAAACCTTGTAGAAATGCCTATATTCCATTTTTCAAGTTCTTCTGAAAATGAATAAATTTTCTGCAAGAAACTACCATCTTTTAACAGTACTTACGTTTCTCTTTTAATAAAGACAACATGTAACGTTAAGTTCATAAATATATTAACAATGCATTCATTACATCAGTTTCTCTATTAAAATTGGTTTACTTTAAGAAAAATACCATATTTGATTTGTGAAAATACTTCTACAGAAAACTAAGCTGAACTCTAAGGCAGGATTAGAGAGGGCAAACTTTTATCATTCCCACAGTGTTTCCCTGGTTCAGTCCTCAGTATAACATGCAACGTCCCCCTGGCAGCTGGGGTTGATATTCAGGTGATGCCTTGGAATTTTTAAGATTTTTAGCATTTTGTAGATTTTAATGTAGCTGTAGTTTTCTTTCACTTTAGACCATTACTTTCTCGCATTTTGTGTGTCACATTCCTGAAGTGTAGGTTTAACTGTCTTTTAACTGTCTTTTCAAGGCAATAGATTTTTAGGAAGAACATTCCATTGGATTCTGTTGGGATTTGCACCTGGACCAGAATAACGTGAGATACGGTAGACAAAACAAGATAGAAAGCTCAAGGTCCTTGAAGGGGCTCCAGTGGGGCAGTTCTGAGGGTAGTACGATGGCAAAAGGGGTCTTAGGATTAGATGTCCCCATTAGATATGATAATTAGTAAAAGATATAAAAGTGTAAGAATTCTGTATGTGGGCACGTGCCTTTGTACTCCGTGAACCAGAAGGCCTTAATTAAAAGAGCTGATCTCTATCTTATCTATACTAATATTGCCTGGAGAGTTTTTTCTCCCAATTTTTAGGCAACAGGGTACTCCAAACACCTCCCACAAGAATGGGACCAAAAGGGTTTGATACACATCACCTATTCCCCTGGGATGCCTGGGAAATGCCTGAGAGCCCGACCTCAATGAGTTGTCAAAACACGTCAAAATTCATAAAGGATTACATATACAGGCCAAATACATAGAAAATACGGGGAAGTCCACCTATTAGACTTTCAACTAGAATTGATTGGAGATTTTTTTTATTTCCCCCAGGAATTGTTTGGCATTCTTGGGAAAAAAATCAAAACCTGAACACTTTTCAGTGAACACCCCAAATACATTGCCAGGGAACCTTGTAAGAATTGTGACTACAATGCCACATACATCAACCACCTGCTGTGAGCAGGGTGCTGCAAAGTGGGGCTCTAGGTAAAGGGAAAATAGCTTGCTAGTAGTCATCCTTCCTTCATTGTGAAAGGGTCCTTTGGTCAAGACCCTGTCCCTTAAACTATATGGAGACATAAGGCAACAGAACCACATCTCTCATGAGGCACTCTGGCATGATCCCCAAAACAAAATTTTGTATTTTTTGCACAAAACCCAGAATCTTTTCAGGTTTAAACCTTTTCCTTTTTTGGGTTTAATTAAGTAATGAAATTTTCAATGGAAAGCAAATACTTCTTTCAAAGTACTTTCTGTCTCAGATTTTTTATTTCAAGTAAATTACGAATGGCAGGGCTTGATGTACTCTCAAAGTCTGAGGAGTCATCTGATAAAATAGGAAAATGTGCCATTTTAAAGTAACCTTATTTAAACTTATTAAAACCCTTTAGCCTGTAACACTGTATATCATAAAAAAAAATCTGTAGAAAGAGCTTTCAGAAAGGCTGTCCAGCTTTGTCTTGACTTGAGCAACCTGTTGAGATGACTCTGCTTTTACAGAGATGCCTCTTACAGATTCAAAAATCAAGCCATACGTAGCCAAACCAATGCCTACCCTGAACTTCACAGTTCATAGAATGATAGAATCATAGAATCATTAAGGTTGGAAAAGATGTCCAAGATCATCGAGTCCAACCTTTGACCAATCTTAAGCTTGTCAACTGAACCATAGCACTAAATGCTACATCCAGTCTTTTCTTGAACACTATCTCCTTGGGCAGTCTGTTCCAATGCTTAGCCACCCTTTCAGTGAAAGAATTCTTCCCGGTGTCCAATTTGAACTCCCACTGGGACATCATGAGGTTACGTCTTCTTATCCTGTCTCTAGTTGCCTTGGAGAAGAGGCTGACCCACATCTTGCTACAAACTGCTTTCAGGTAGTTGTAGAGAGCAATAAGGTTCCCTCTGAGCCTCCTTTTCTCCAGGCTAAACATCCCCAGTTCTTTCAACTGCTTCTCATATGACTTACTCTCTAGACTCTTATACAACTCTGTTGCCCTCCTCTGGACATGCTTCAGCACCTCAATGTCTTTCTTGTAGTGAGAGGCCCAAAACTGGACACAAGACTCAAGGTGTGGCCTCACCAGTGCCAAGTACAGGGGGACAATCACTACCCTGGTTCTGCTGGCCACACCACTGCTGATACAGGCCAGGAAGCCATTTGTATTCTCGGCCCCCTGGGCACACTGATGGCTCATGTTCAGGCACTGTCGACCAACACTCCCAGGTCCTTTTCTGCTGGGCAGTTCTCCAGCCACTCTTTCCCCAGTCTGTAGTGCTACATGGGGTTGTTGTGACCCAAGTGCAGGACCCAGCACTTGACCTTGTCGAACCTCATACAATTGGCCTCAGCCCATCAATCCAACAAATCCATATCCCTCTGCAGAGCCTTCCTGTCCTCCAACAGATCAACACTCCTGCCCAACTCAATGTTGCAACCCATCTGTAAACTGGCTGAAAGGGCACTCGATCCCCTCATCCAGATCAACATTAGAGATATGAAAGAAGGCTGGCCCAAATACTGAGCCCTGGGGAATCCCACTGGTGAGTGGCCATCAGCTGGATGTAACTCTGTTCACCACCACTCTCTAGGCCCAGATGTCCGGCTGGTTTTTAACCCAGTGAAGAACCATGGGCTGCCAGCTTTTCAAACAGTATGGCATGGGAGATGGTGTCAAAGGCTTTACTAAAGTCCAGGTAGACTACTTTTACAGTCTTTCCCTCGTCCACTAGGCAGGTCACCTGGTCATAAAAGGAGATTAGGTTTGTCAAGCAGGACCTGCCTTTTTCAAACCCCTGCTGGCTGGGCCCAATCTCCTGGTTGTCCTGTATGTGCTGTGTGACGACACTCAAGAAGATCTGTTCCATAACTTCCCTAGTACCGAGAAAGTTGTGGGAGCAGGAGGTGGATTTGACAAGCTAAGTCTTCTCCATGGCAAAGTCTCATCCCCACTGACCCATAACACATTGCATGGTACATATGCCTAAGTCTGCTGACAAGGACCTTCCCACTGCCATTTTGTGCTACAATTCCCCCCAGGTGATTGCAGTTTTTGAAGGAAAATACCAACAATCAACACTGACACGGTAAAGTCTCCTTCCTCATTGCAAAGAGGACAAATTCCTGCCTAGATTAAAGTGGAATGTGGGATCAACCCAGGTCCCTAGGTGGGTGAGCTAACCCAAAATTCAAGTATCTAGAGAACCAGCTGGTAGGGACACACTAAATTCTCTGAATATATTTTTATGTGTAGAAGCCCAGATCTAAAGTACCACGTTTAAAAACCTGCTGGTAGTTCCCTAGGGAAAAGAGATCATGCACAGAACAAATTCCCTATGGATGTAATTATTCGGCCAAGGGAATGAAGACAGGGAATGTGGAGTCAGGATGGGGACACTGTGGACAATTTCTGCTGTGTCACAGAGCCAAATCCATGATGCCAGAAAACATCACTGAGGAACTATCATCCCACAACTTCCCATACCTTTTCCCCAGGATTTTTGCATGAGGTCATAAAGTCATGGGATTTAGACCAATGAGAAATTCAAGTTCTTTCTGAAATGCCTTTATAATAATGAACATTGTCTCAGAAAACTAGAATCATGTCTTGCATATTCCTAAGAAAATGCCTTCATTGAGAAGAGATGCATTTCAGGGAAATACCATTACTGTTGCCCCTTTGTGCGTTCTGTAAATCTTCAAAGTGGTTGTAACTATAATTCATCAGGGCTGTGGGCAGAAGGGGACATTTCTTCCAAGAGGGGGACAGAGTGTGTGTGGTCCAAGGAAAAGCAGCTTTAATCATGTGCTGAGAGTAATAGGCATTGTACTGTGACTAAATTTACTGTGCTTTCTGGCAGACTCTTTTCTGCAGGGAGAAGTGATGCATTTCAAGCTCTAATCTTTGTTTTGTCTGTAGATTTTCACTCTTTCTATACTAACTTGACACTAAGAGTCTGATCTTCACAAAATGGGGCCCAAAGTCATCATCTACTTTTGCAAACTCAAGTACCTAGTACATGTACATCTCAGTGCAAATCAGAAGTGACTCACAAAGAGCTCTGGACACGTGGCTCAACATAGTCCCTTTTTGCTTTTGTGTATGCTAAAGATTTTACACAACTGTAGTTACATTTCTGAGAATAAGATGCTGGCTGTTAGTTCAGAGATACGTTTTATTCTCGTATCATTGCCAAAGGCAACTGAAGTATTGAAATACAAGCATGGTGCCAACTGTGTGGTTGAATTGAAGTCACCAGCTCAGCTTTTTTTCAGATTTAATTGGCAAGACTGCAGTCTTTTCAGATCTTTTCAGATTTGGTCATCTTCTTTGTATAAAATTAAGAGAATTAAGGCCAAATACAAGCATAAAATAACACCATAAGACCCTCATTGTCCTTGTGAAATGGACAAACATGACGTGTTTTCCTTCAGTTTGATTTACACCAGCAGCATTTGGAAGCACAGTCATTGTTTAGCCAAACCTGCCAAATGTTTTCTGTTTAATTACACAGTGCAACCACAGAGTCTCCTAGGAAAATATTTCTTGTTTATTTATTTACTTAAGTTAATGAGATACTACCAAATGACTAGACATAATTCTCGGGAAAAAAAATATTGAAGAAACTGCATTTATAAACAATGTAAGAAAAAGCACTTGTATGGTTTCTGTGTTTTGTTTTGTTTTGTTAAAATTTATCTGAGAACAAGAAAGAAGAAACCTCAAAAACGGGACTGAGACTTTTTTGGTTCATTCACCATAAGCACAAAAATCTACAGAAGAATAGGGGTATAACAGTGTAGTGTGTCATTTTATATTGTGGAGAGCAAGGGGTGTGTAAGACACTTCCTCAGTCTTTCTTCTCTCCATCTGTCCTGCCCTTCTCATTGTCTGTCACAGCCAGTCCATCCTGTCAATCTGGAGTTTGGCTTTACTTAGTTCCAAAGAGAAGGTGCCTCATTGTCACGAGGTGTAACTAGAGTGAGTAGCTCAGATTCTTTCAAAGGTAGATTATACTTTTATGAATAAAAATATCATCTAGAGTTGCATTAGCTTGAGTCATAAGTAAATCCTTTAGGGCATAAACTGATCACCAACAGGCTTGACAAAGGAATGTCTTCAGGCAGTGTATTATTGCTAGTGATGAGTGATAAGTTATGTTATTTTCTATACAGAAGTACTGACTTGCAGTCAAAATGATCTTTTAATGTATTAGAACACAACAAGGAAGAAAAAACTGCAATGTCTTTCCAAGAAAGTCAGGCTCTTGTATACAAAGCATCCACTCAGCATGGACAAGGCAGTGGGCACACTGCTGGAGTCACTTTTTAGACAGCAGGCAATTTTCAGATTTAAAGGAACATTAAAAAGTAACCTTAAATTTATCACTAAAGAAAGCAAACCTGTTGATCAGAAAAATGAACTCTTTCCTTCTTCAGAAATATTCCCTTCAAACTCTCTAGCTTATACCCTCTGAAGGTATGGGTAGTATTTCCTTTTGCTTTCCATTGCTTTTTTGGTGAGAAAAGCAACTTGACTCTACTAATTCCTTCTCTTGCACTTTGTTTTTCACAAGTCTTGAGGATTTTGGGGTGAGCAGTTCTGCTCCTCACCATCACATTGCCTCTTGTCAAACAAAACCTGTTCTCAGGGGACTGAGGATGCTTGTCTCCCCTTGAAGCTCCTGGCAAGAATAAAATGGACTCATCTGTTGGCAACTGGAGGCTACTGAGTGCCCACATTCACTCTGAGACAGTCGGGTAAAAAGATAAAACTGGTATTTTCAAAGCAAAAATGATGGGCTGCAATACACTGTAGCATGGCTACTATCCCAGAGGGATGGGCTGCTGGACATCACCAGGGAGAGGGTAGCTAGTCTTCAGTGGTTGGAGTGATGCACTGGTGGAGGCAGTGGTGGTGTGGAGAGAACTTGTGCCCCCAGGAACTCCCCCCACTCGTAATGGTGAGAGAAACATAAGCATGTCCTCCAACAGCAAAGAGGGGATAAACTTTCCACTGTGGGTGGAGAATTGAGGGTTGGCAGAGGAGTTTTTGAGGGCATACCAAGACAGCAACATGTGTGGGGTAAGCTCAAAGCCTGCAGGGAGAGCTCACCAAGCCCCCAAAACACAGACTCATTTGTTCAAATTTCCCCAATTCCTCTCCTTCACGTGCAATTTCCTGAAAATGGGTGTATCATCCAAAGTGTTTTTAAATAGCTTATATATCCCTTGTCGTTATTTTAATTTTAAAATGTTCTGCAGAACTAATTATTTTTAATGTGGTTTAAAAAAAAAAGGTGTGGTAGAATAATATTTTTAACTCTAGCAATTTAAATTCAGAAGTGCTATAAAATTACCCACTGTCTTTCAAATTGCAGTTCAGAAAGAGATATTTCCTTTTATGACACTCACTCCCTTCTTTATGTAATATTTAACTCACGATGCTGTAAAGGTTATACGAGCTGCATACTTTGGAAGGCTGATTCCTCATCCCACTGTTATGACACACAAATAAGTGACCAAGTAAGTAAGTAAAACTAAATAAATGAAGCTGGAGAAACACAAGCCAAAGTGAAGTATTGCTTATTCTTGATCCTGACTCTCTTGGGGCACTTCTTTGTAAGAATCCTGAAGTAGCTGAAGATCTCTTCAAAGAAAAGCTAGTTATAGAAAACTTATCCCCAGCGCTCATGTGATCGGGTAATGTACTTGATTCATACAAACAGGTAATCCACAGGGCCTCACTCCAGACAGTTAAGTGGCTGTAACGTAAACTCCTATTGCAGAGGGCTGGAAAGCAGATAAAAGCTTCATTTGTCTTCTGAACCCTCAACGAAAATCTGCCCATTATACAATGCAGACCTGTATGAAGGCTCCTGGTGCCTTTTTGATGTGGGGGTCGGTGTGCTTTCAGTGAGGAGTCAATGACTGGCACGCTGCTGGTTTGACTCACCCACTCCCCATGTCAGACCGTGGGCAGGGGCTTTGCTCCATTGCCTGGTGTCAGCCAGGCCAAAGGCATCACCATGGGAGGACACATCTCTTGGTCACTGATAGAGAGGGCAACAAAGGTTTGCTTATGGCTCCTGTGAAAAATAGTTTTTTTGTGTGAGGTTATTTATCATGCGCTCATGTCATCATTCCTGGGTTTCTGGTGACAGTTGTGGCATGGACAGCGTACAGAGTCTTTTATCTGTGAATGTTAACATTTCTTTGAAGGCTAAGCATGAAATATATTACAACTAGTTTACTGATAGAAGAGCTGGAATGACTTCATAAGATGAGAGGATCACAGAAACAGACACATAACTGTTTCTGACCTCTGTTTAGAAAATAAAGCAATGTTCAAAAGCACAAAACTAAACAAATTTTGCATTTGTTTTACAGGTCTGAAGCTGGGATACAATCGTTCCCTCAGACAAGCCAGCAGGAATCTTCTCATTGCCTTCAATAAGTTTTTCATCTAGCCTCCACTTGGTTTTAAATTATTTGTGACTAAACTTCTTTCCTTCTTCCCTGGTAATGCAGGCAGGTTTTGATGAAGTTGACATGCAACAAATACATGGCCATCACAACCTGAGACATGAGCTTCTAGAAGGGATGCAGGTACCCAGAGCCACTTTCCTGGGAGCAGGGACATCTGTCCTTCCTCACAGGACATTGCAAAGTGGTAGGATACTGTCAGCCTCTGCATCTACTCTGCCTTCCTGTGGCTTCTCATGCTCTTATGGTTCAGGGGAAATTTTATTTCAAAACTTTGAACTTTTGCAAGTCTTGTTGATATTTTCTCTTTTCTTTGAATGCTAGCTGTTCTAGGATTAAGTAAGTAAACCATCAGATTGGAACACCCCACCACCAGTCTCGAACCCAGCATTTTGGGTGTATCTTTTAAGTGGTGTGCCATAAACCACTCTGTGAGTAACAGATGCCCATGTCGTCTAAACGAACTGAATACAGCAGTGTGATGTTAATATCTAAATACTAATGATAAAAAAAATATTTCCTTTATACCAGGGGCACTCATTAAAGTTTGAGGCAACTCGTGCTGCTGCTTATGCCATTAAAATATTGAAAATATGTTCCTAAATGAAGTTAATTCATTACTTTGCAACTCCGAGCTTCTGGAAGCCAACACCCATGTGGACTGCATGTCAGTGAGATATGCTACACTGGTTCTGCAGTCCTCAAACCCTCCATAATCTTTTGTTTGTTGGTAGGGGCAGCCCACCCACCATAAAAAGGCATGTAAATGATTTTAGCAGACAAGTATTGTGTTGACCAGGATTTCTAGTGTTAAACTATCCAGAAAGATTTAGACAAATTTTTCCCCATGGTAAAATGCATATGTTAGTTTAAAGATGAAGAGAAATGAAATGTGTTATTAATAGCCTGAAATATCCTTAATATTACACATATGTGTATTACACTTAATCATTGTTTTGATAAATGCCCACACTGCTAAATACCTAATGTACAACAAGATGTGGTTCCCACTTAAATTAGCAGATGTTACAGTTTCTGATTGCTAATGACGGACCTGTTTGCCAATAAAAACAATTGATGAGCTACTGAACCTCAGCAAAAGCCCGAACTAATAAGAGAGAAAAATGCTTCAGGTCACAGTCAGCAGATGGGAAATGGCCAGATGGCTGTCTAGGGCAGGGAAAGTGCGGCATGTATTTAAATATATATCTGTGTTTTTATATGGCAGCAGCTACTGGGAAGTTCAAATACTTGGACTAACCAAAGCAACGGTTTTGAGGTTTACTTTTGCAGTTGAGGGACAAAAATAAACTAAAAGGAAAGACACATCTCTAAACCTGAAACTTCAGCTATCAGAGGGCACTGAAATGGTTACTTCATGCAATTTTGAACTCAAGAAATAAACACAGGATTTTGCAAGCAGATGAAAGCTGCATTAGGTGATTTTGGCAACATAAGATGCCATCTGTGAGCAACTGAAAATGAAATTGCATTTTAATTTTATTAAGGAAGGCATGCTATAAAATATAACATCTAAACAACTTATTTTGCAAAACTGTGAAATATGTCAACAAATGGAGAATATTAACTAAAAAAAAAGACTGAAACATGATATCTCTAGTAAAGATCCAAGTTGTATGTTTACATATTAAATGCGAAGCTAACTAATTTCCTAAATATGCAGGCAGTAAATGTATGATTGGAAATGTGATGATTTTTTAAATCATATACTACTGCAAAATTGCACGTCATCTACCTCTGAGTAAAATAAATAAATCCTGCTTATTTTTCACTGAAAAGCCTTGCACTTCTGGACAGATTAAGTGGCCTGGTAACATTGTTTCTCAGAGAATTACTCATCAGCTAAAAGATACGCAGGTGCTTAAGCACCTGACTGGACTGAGGCCTATGAGGCAAAATTAATCATAAGTAGAAATGCAATTTGCTAGTGAATTGAAGCAATGTGAGATTTTCATTTAACTCCTCTATAAATGGAATTTCCCTGTATGCACTTCACAGCAAGAATATTTTTCCACAGGGATCTGATCCAGACCTCACCATAGTCAATGACCATCTTTCCACTTGCTTTGGTGGGTTCTGGATTGGTCTCGAGACAGCTGCGAGCTGGGTATGTCTGCCTGCAAGCATCAGCCCCATGTTTCCTCCTAGGTCAGGGTGTTCTCAGCTGAAGAGTGCTTCACAATTATGTTGAGGGGCCTATAGCACTCAAAAAGGAAGTTGCCATGGAGAAAATAGTAGTGTTGTGCTTTTTGATGTCAACACTTAGCAGGAAATACAGGAATTTTCCTTTGGAGGAGCTCCTCTAACTCCTTGGGACATTTGGGTGCATAAAGGCCCTAGCAAGGGCAAGATGCAACAGGCGACTAATGGTGGCATTTTTGCCAAAACCTTGATTTCTGCTATTGTACCTGGACAATGGACTCAACTATGTCATAGCAGTGGTAAGAAAATGTCAATGGGAAGTAACAACAGTCCTGGAGAGAAAGAAAATGAGGAAAATGGGAGATATCTGGCTGCAAATGTCTTCCTTGTCTGGTACAAACAACATTGGGTGCAACACGAATACACCCTCAGTGTGGGAAGAATGTTGTCAGACAAACACCCATTTCTGTGGGTTTTCTCCTGCCTTCACGCCCTCTTTAACCATGTAATATCCTTTTTAATCAGAATCTACAGCTAAGGCATCTCATCTGTAGGACAGGAGTCTGTATATTGACTTTCAAAAAGTTTCAAAAAAACCCATCCTATGAATCCTGTAGTGTCTGTCATGGTGTATGTGCTTTGTATCATGCACAATATTCTGTCTAAAACATGCGGCTCTCTCATTAAAGTGTCGGAAAGAAAGGTAGAGGTTATTCTAGCACAAGAGAGCTCCTGTTAGATGGTTTGACTGAACAACAATTGAAATCTGCACCTGCACAAGTTTCTGCCAAAACTGATCTCACACAACTGTTGATCTTGATTAAATTCATTAGGCTGGGAGAGATGGATTTCTATACATCTTATTATGCATGTTTTATGGGTTATGCTCCTGGGTGGAATAAAAGGTGGTTTTTGTTCAGGAGACAGTAGGAAAATCATGCTGAGACCCAGGCCTGCTTTAGAATTCAACATATTCAGCAAAAATCTTTGGCCAGGACTTATTTTGGACTTCAGTAAAATTCTATTATAGGAGTTTCCGTAAGTTTAAAGGAGCTGTCTGAGAGTTTGTATATATTATAAATCCTATTCTGTACAGATTTTGCCTGCAGTAGCAAAGCAGCAACATTTTTCAACGATTCTGGCTTAAGTTATAAAGCTCTATCCTGGAGCGATGAAATTAGAAAAATATTTTACAAAATCAGAGCACAGGTCACATATTTGCAATATCTTTCTTTAGCGTTAGCCCTCTTTGAAAGAAGTTTTATGTCACAGCTGCACAGCACACATTGAGTGGTTTCATCCAAAATATGGAAATAAATCACAGGTTTGTCTACATATTTGATAACATAAGGAAAACCAACAGGCTTTCCTAGCTGGTACTTATTCCCTCCTTCTGCCTATGCTGTGGAGATGTGTCTTTGTGTATGGATATACAGACATACAGAAACATACAGATCTAATTTCTGCCTTTTCACATTCCTTTGATTTACTGTTGTGCAAACAAAAGGCTTGAGAACTGATTATAATCTTACTAAGTTAATCAGGTTGTTTATGTCAGTAATTAATCAATGTTGCCTGTTATGCCTCACAACGTGCCCCAAGGTACATAATTTACCCTTGTCTTTCACTTTGCATCATCATTTGCATCAGTACAAAGGGAGTGCAGACATATGTGCTGCCGTATTCCCTATGCACCCTTCACTCATTTTCCGCAGAGGTATATGATAAAGGAAATCTGTGTCAGTAAAAACATGAAAATGAAACAATATAGCAGCATAAGGAATTTGACACTGTCTGCTGTGGAATGGGAGAGTGGCTTTGCCCATGTCCTGGTAAGTAGAATCCCCATCCCAACAAGCTCCTCTGCCAGAGGAGCACCAGGCAGTGCTCCTGAACACATGAGCTCCCCTCTTATCCCTATGGCTCATACAGCTGTGTACTGTCAGACATAACAATCTACAGTGGCACATCTTTGGGGGAGCCTTGCCTTGTTGCAACTATGTTGAAGTGCGTCTATGGAAAAACAAAACAGCGCTCCAGGACTGATGTTCTGGAGCTGAGATCCATGGACATGTTTCGTAAATGTGTGTGTCTAAGTGTGCCAATGTTTGTGTACACATTGGTGTAGGCTTACAGACCTAGAAACAAGATGTCACAACAGCAGATTAACAGAGTACATTGCTGAATATATAACTTAGAGCTGCGGAGCTCAGAGCAAACTGTTTATAAAGAAATTATTTTAATGTAAGGCAACCCTCTCTGAGATAGAACACAGGTATTGTTTGAGAAAAAGCAATGATATTATTCAACACTCCATACCAAGACAGTACCCTCCCTGCTATAACAATGTCTTTTAAAGCTGGATTAATATGTCCATTCAAACTGAAATTTGGACAGAGTGGGTCAAGTGGGAAGGAATAAGATCTGTAGTGAACCTATATTTCTTTAAATGATGGGGCATCAGAATTAGCCTACACAGGGTTACCGGGTTCTTGGGTTTTGCAAAATCTGAGAAATTGGTGAATATATGTTTTAAAAGAACTGTTTCCTGCTAATGTTTTTAATACAAGACTCAGGAAGGGAGAACAAAATTAAAACACTCTTTGCAAGAAAAAGTGTGAATTATTAACCATCTTCTCAAACTCTGCTTTGCTATGGTCTTTTCTAAGGCAGGATCTGAATTTCCTAACTGAATAATTGTACATACAGGTGAAAGTTTCTTTGCAACATTCTGTTATTCCTAGCTAAAGGTGGGATGACTAACCCTGAGATGGGGCTTGTATCTCCTCACTCAATACAGAGAGGGTAATACAACTGATCCATGCAAGGTGCTTAACTTTCAGACAGCAAAAGCGATGTGAGATAATTCCTATATTATTATGCAGTGAATTACATTGCCTGGGCTGTACCTGATCAAGTATTCAAGAAAGGCTCCACCCCAAATCTTAATGTACTTCCTGGGAAATGTGAAGAGATTGTGGACAAGAGAAATGACAGCATTATTTTGAGATCTTCCCAGCTAGATGAAGAGGACCCTCCCCTGGAGACCTCTGACCTGAGAAGAAACCCACAGGACTGTGCACAACACCCCTGGTCAGAGGAATCAAAGGCAGCTCAGAGCAGTCCATCCTCTCATTTTACTCAGAGACAAAACTTCCACCAACTCCGATGGTGCAGTTTTATGCATTTGCAAGAGACCATCGAGCAGTGACAGCTACACTGTGGTTATGATGGGGGTATGGAAAATCAACATATTCTCAAAGCAACCTCCATATTCTTAGAATATGGCCCATGCACTGAGCCCTTATTTGGGTCAATGAGAGTTTCTCATGCAGAACAAGCACAGAAAACATGCACAGTCTGTGCTTGAGAGGGGGCATATGCCTGCAAAAGCTAAATATCTTAGCAAGAGAAACACACTTGAACAAAGGAGCTAACTGCATAAACCCAAGCAAATTTCATTGAGAGCATTAATTTACACAAGCTGTATAATTGTGTTCTCATGAAATGTGCCATGCATAATTACTAATGATGTTAATAAACAGCCAGTAAATCAGAACAGCTGGTTATGATGATATCCAGCTTTTCTAAGAAAAGACAGGCTTTAACCTCACCACCATTAATGCTGTGAAACACACTCTGGCCAGTCCATGTGATGGGATATCCTAAATAGATGAATATCTATTGCACTCCCTGTCCTGGATAGTGCAAAAAGGCCCGAGGTTGGCATTTTCTTTGATGTGGACCTTCCAACATAATTGCTTCTAGTTGAAAAAATAAAACCCAAAGCAAATCCCTATAAATGATGCAAAGGCAGGAAGGGTTTATGTTTTCCTTTGAAGTCATGTGAGATGTTCAGATACAGAGATTGATGCTGCTTGAGAATGTGGCCAGTATGTAACTGCAGTCACTTTTCACCAGTTCTTTGATAAGAGTGATCTGTTGAGCCAATATTAAAACCACAGTTGGGCACACAGAAGCTATTCTTTTTTCTATACACAATATCAAAATGTTTTCATGCCTTATTTAGCTAAAAACCATCTCTCTTCCATTCACCTTTTGCCAGTTCCAGCTAAAAGTTTTGGAATTCAGTCCAGCAAACTGTTTGTATTGCAAAGACCAAGCATATCCACTATCTGCATTCCTTGTTTTATTAATTACTGATGTATTTATTCTGAATTTCCTCCCATCCATCCAATGACATTTCTGCAGAGTTCTCTGTGTTCATGCTTAGCACACTAATGAAGTGAGGCTGCTCATGTGCTGCTCAGGAAGTTGTGCTTGTCAATATATATTATGTGTCAGAAACCTGTTAGTTTGGAGCAGAACCAAAACTGGGGATAACATACTTGTATGGCTGACTGGCAGCTTAGCACCTGGTAAGGACTTAAATTTCCTCAGCAAATAAGGACTGACATTAAATTCAGGGGCTAACATTCACATAAGTATCACACAGAGCTCGCCCTCTGACAGGTTGTCTTTCCCAATAGCTGCATTCCATGGTCAGCCCACAAATCCAAAAGCTTACACTTCCGTTAATGCTATTGGTGATATGCTGTTAATTTCCTCTACACATAAAAATAGGTCTGATGAATTCTCTGTTAAGTGTTTATTCCTCTCTACTAGTTAATACATTAGCTCCGATACAGATGCCCATATCATACAAGAAAACCCCCATCTCCGTAGACCAACGGAAAATTACATTGACAGGCAAAACACACCCAACAGGACCATTTATTCTGTCCATTGCAGATCCAGGTGAGAGACTGACCTGGTTCAGCCAGTTGGGGATGTGATGCTGGGTGTCCCAAAGGCAGGAGAAAGCTCTACCCATGGTGTACTGTCCACCCTGGCAAGCTCTCCCTGCTGTCCTCTATTACCATTCAGTCCTGAGGAAATACCACTAAGGACACCAGAAGGAAGTCCACAACCAATTGTCCCATGCTGTAGCCTTTCTGTAAGGTTTTCCTCTATTCTGTGAAGTGCTTGACTGCCCAGCTTGACTCTTCTCTGGGGAGAGTGCCCATTGCTCCGGACCTCTTGCAGACACTTACCTCACCCTCTTCCTCTCACTGACATTACTTTCAGCAGAGACTTTTTAGTGGTCAGAACAGAGCTGATGATTTTGGTGGCAGCTGTGCCTCCAAGGCACGGAAAGCCCCAGCCCCGCCACGCATGCCATCTGCTGTCCCACACCACCACCAGTAGTCCCGGCCCCTGGACAAGAGCCCATGGCAGCAGCTGCCCCACAGTTGGCCTTTGGGGAGTACTGATATAATCTGGAATAAAACCCAGTCCCCAAATCTCAGGTATGACAAATTGCAGCAATTAACTGTGAAAGTATCCAGCCTCCTTTGCCACCGACAGCCGCAGAATCAGGTTTGGAGTAATCAGCAGGCTCCTTTGAATAAAGTCCCTTCCAAATGTCAGCCTGTCACTTCCTGGTGGGATATGAACTAAAATCATTTCAAGGGAAGGAAAGTGGCAGTGGGCACATTGCATACTTCAGGAAGCTTATTGTAAGATGCTGCTTTTATAGTGTAGCATTTTATTGTTTGTGTTTATACATACATCCTGAAAGGTAAACTCCTGCATTGTAGCATTTGACTTTAAAAGTACAATTTTCTCTTTTCCTGTAGCAGTTCAGCTTGTACCCAACAATCCGCTGAAAAAGCCACAGGAACAGTTCTTACTTGAAATAGAACTTCACAATTTTTTCTGGATGATAATCAGAATTATGAGTCCCTTTGTCTTAGAATTAGATAGGTTAAGTGACAAATACAGATGTAGACCTGTCTTTTCCACTGATTGGTTGGTATTTTCCCTTTTTGTCTCAGTTCCCTAATTTTTTCACTACTCAGACTATGAATATTCTAAATCTCTCTTCAATATATCGCAGCATTCCAGCACTGCAGATGCAGTCACCTGTAAACAGTTAATCAAATGTAAAATCCTGATTTCACATAAATCTTATCTGCAAAAATAAAACATATTTTGTATGTTCTGTTTTGTCTCACTTTTTCATTTTTTAATGGTTCCAAAATATTTTCTAATGTCAGAGTCTGCATTACATTTTTCATTTTAAAATCTGGAGAGAAACTATGAAAAACAAAATACATTTGTGACCATCTTCCCACCTGCAATACTGCTTAAAACTTTCCAAATGTTGAAAAACAAGACAGGCAGTGTCTTTTTTTCTTCTTAAATCTGTGCTGACTGCTGAGAATTTTATCAAGGGTGGATGTGAAGAATGATTAGACTGAAAAGCTTCATGGTTTCCACCCGTGGACTGCAAAAAATAAAGTAAAGGGGCTCATTATTTCTCTTCCCACATCCATCATAGTGATTACTGTACTCTGAATATTGGAGAGCCATGCCAAGCTATGAAGTTTCTTTTTTTTTAATCCCTCTCTATATTATATGTGATTTTATGCCATCCCAGAATAGGACTAAACAGAACCAATACAAATAAATTGTTCATTATAAAGATTATGAGATAAAATTTTACTGTGATATCAGTAATTTTTTTTTATTTTACAATGCACTGCTCAGACAGAATATCAAAGGACATAGAAAGCAATGTGGAACCCCATGGGGAAGCTCAGAACAAAATATTAAAGGGAAGTAATTTGATTTGAAAACAAAAAACACAAAATCAATCATGGAACTTGGAATAAAAAGACACTTTGGAAAAAATAAACCCCAAGATTCGATCTGGATGCAGTGATGACAATTTTTAGTGGAATTAGAATAATTTTATGCTTTTCTTGAAATTGACAAGTTCAAATTATTAATTTTAAAAATGTCAGTGCTTTGTCGCCATTCCACTGTTGTGTCCTTATCTCCAGATGTGGAAGCACACCCACTTTCACTACTACATGTGTGCTTTCCCACTTCACCTCCCATGGGGCAGGTTTTCCTGCACTATCTTAAAATAAATATTAGTTAAGTTTATGAGGCTGTTTATTTCATGGTAACTTGTGAATGATTAGTCAATGAAAAATCACTGCCTAGAGAAAGCAGATGACTGTTGAACGAGTTGAAAAACTGTGTCCAGGAAAGTCTAATACTACTAGAAGTCAAGAAAGTAATGATCAAAATCCAGTATCCTGCATAATCTTGCAATTTTCCCCATGTCCTACCTCCCAGGCACCCTGCCCTGCTTTTATGGAGGCACATGAGCATACAGATTTTTCTTGCTGAGATGTGGATTCTGGTATTTTCTGCCTTGCCTTAGATAAATGTAGAAATCCTAATCTTCCCTGTCTTCTCTGATAAGACTATGCTGCTTAAAACACTAGCTCCATACACTGTGTAAGTTCTTTAGTAAATCTAGTGCCAGAAATAGCTGGAGAAACTCAATGTATCACAATCTGAATAAATAAAGTTAGCTCTAAATTTGAAAAATTACTTACAATGAACTTTCTGACATTATATTAAAAATACAGAACTATTTTTAAAAAAAATATGAATCCACAGAAGACCAGCATGTAAATGTGCTTCAGTTTTAAAATGCTTTTTTAAAGAATATCATGCTTCATGATCTAGAATAGTGCAAAGTGAACATAGATCAGAAGCAGCCCTGCCGAAACTTCTATACTTAGCAAGTTAGAAGTTTGCAGCTACTGGACAATAATTTGACAGTTACTGTTGCTGCCATGAGATATTCGAAAAGCAAAACTTGGAAAAAATTATGTCAGCTCCAGTTTCTACTTATGATGATTATACCACTCCTCATTTTGAGTCAATTTCATGACATGCTTTAGACACGAACTAGCTACTTGTCCCAAAGTGGTGTTTCCAAATGAATCAAATTTAAGCATTCCTTAGATATAAACACCAAGGAACACAGCAGCTAAGACTAACATTTACAAACACAGGTTATTGTCTTACTGTCCATTTTAAATTCACATGTGCCTTTGGCATAGTTTTGCTCTCAGACTCTGCTGAGAAGAGTCTGTTGAAAAAAATTGAGGCAAAGATTTTAAATGTAAATTATCCTCTTTCTAGCAAGTGAACTGTAAATTGCTCCTTTGCCATGTGGTGGAGCTGGTAGACAGCAGTTCCTAAATTTCATTTTTTTCACTGTGGAGGTTGTTGCTATGTTTGGAATCTTTCTTTTTTAAGTTTTCACAACTATGTTTAGTCTGGTAAACTACCTATAAAACTTAATCTTTACTTTTGTATTTATATCATAAGCCCTCGACATTAAGGAAAACTTCAAAGCTTGATTTTTGGAATGAGAACTGCCAAGTCTGACGGCAACTTTCCACACCAAAGTGTAATGACAACTAATCTATTATTCCCTGAAGAGCAATGCTTCTGAAGGGATCTGCAGATCTCATTTTTCAATTTATGGATGACAGAGGAACTTCTAGACCACTGCTGAGGATGGTCATCTGGAGTAATGCACATAGACAGAGCTGGATACACATACCAGAAATAAAATATAGTACACTGTTTGTATCTTAGCAAAATTCCTCATTTTCAGCACATGAGAAGATTTCATGGATATCAAATGGATCTAGAGTGTATAAACTGAATGTTGCGTTCCTAAACTAGAAGTATCTCAGTGATGTGCTGGTGTGGAAACAAGTTCTGGGGTTCTTCAGTTCTGCTTTGCTTTGTAAGGCTCAGACCCAGGTGCTCTCACAGTGACTTAGGATCCAAATTCCTCCTGAAACTGCACAGAGTAAAGTCCTTTTAGGTTTCTTCCTGCAGCTTTTCATATAAATCTTTTCAAATCTGCTCCTAAACGCATAAGAAGTATGTCAGAGAGAAAAAGGTATTGTGATTAAAATAACACAGTACAATACAGAATTACTAATTATATTCTCTGCATTCCTAATAACCATCTGCATTGCCTGAAGCAAGTGGTGCAAATTTGCTATGGTTTAGTTTACTCTTCTGTTACACTGGCATAATATTTGTCTCTATTATTGCACTACATATGTAAAAATTAATTTGAAATTCTTAGATAATAAGTGCTTTGAAAGTATATTGTAAGAATATTGAAAGTACCGAGTAGTATGGCTATTATTACTTTCAGTCTTCACCTCATGTTATTTTCTAGACTATTTATTATTTTACACTTTTCTCACCTCTCAGTACAGTAGTCAACTGTTTCATTCCTGAGAAACTGCATTTTAGGGCAGTTCATAGAGGTGTTGGTGGCATATGGTCAAATTCCAGTACGACCAGTTTGCCAACTGAAACTCTCCCTATAGTTTTAAGAGGATTAAGCATTTCTCTCTTCTTCTAATGTGTTCAGAAAGGCTATCCACCATGAAATATCCTTTGGATTTCATTCCCATGTAGCTGTGCAGTAATGAACCAAGTTTATGTTTCTGACTGTTTTGACTACAAAGTAGTTTGAATTATTTGGGAAAATGCAAGACAAAATTAATAATACTGACACTGTGTATAAAATACCAGTGTTTGAAACCACATTTGTGAATAACTGTTTTATTTCAAACTTCTTATGGGCTGGTCCTTGCACAATAAAAGAAGACTTATAACCTTTCCAACCTCATGTGTGCATTTTAAATTATAGAATGAAAAAGAAAAGCACCTATTTCTTTTCCTTTCCTGCATTTCCATTGCCTGAAAATAGTCCTATTTGTTAAAAAGGCATTATGAACAATTTATAATGTGGATTGACTCAAACAATGAGAATCTGCTGGATGCTAGGTTTGTTTGGGTTATTACTGAATGCTCTTTCAAAGCTTATTAAGAAAAGTACACTCAGCTATGTTAACTTGTAATGGGTCACTTAAATTTTTGTGTCTGGAGAAAAACAGGGTACTTACTTGCCTTTAAAAATCCCCAGACAAAACCATACCACAAAACCCAGCAATGCTCTGTGTCGAATTGTGGTCAGTTGTAAGATAAATGATGACAGCAAAATTCAGATTTAAAACTGAAGTCTGAGTTTGAACTATCAAGGAGTTCATTTGGGTCTGGAAGTACTAGCTGATCTCATGTTTATACAAACTGCAATGACAAAGTATATCTGTGGATTAAAGAATCAGGGCCAGATTTTCAACTAGTGCAAGTTGCGGTAGGTCCAGTGAACCCAGCAGAAATAAACTGATTTATGCCTCTTATAACAAAGAAATTATTTGCATTATTTTTTTGAGAAAAAAATTAAACTCTTCACACATACAGTTGCATGGATTCAATTGTAACACAAATGATTAAGAAATGTGGATAGCAGCTTCAAGGTAACCTTTGAAAATACGTTTATTGTATATGAATCAATGTATAAAAAGAGGATATATTTTTACTGTATAAGAACACATTGCACATTTCTATACCCTTTTGATATATATCTAAATGGCTTTATCCCAACATGACCTTGAAAGGTTAATTTAAAACAAGACTTGATTTTTTTCCCCTATTTGCTTTAAAAAAAGGTTTATGTAGAACATGTTGTTCAATTGATGTTAAATTTCATCTTACAAGGGTGTTTAGGAATGTGTTGGAATAAATCTCAACAGTCATATTCCCTGAATAATAGCTAAATGTTTGTGAGTGCAATTGGAGGTATAGCTCAAAATATTTCACGACTAGAAAAAGCAGTGTTATTTAAAGGTTCAAATACTTACAGCTTTCCTGTTTTCTCTCAGCATTCTATCAGTAGGTGCATTCTTTATAAGCAACTGCACCTTGGTTTCTTTAATCTGCACAAACCCCATCTGTGTGTGCTTCTGATAGAAACCAGATTCTGCATGGTGGAATCCACTGGAGCAATGTATCTGCAGCTCGTTTGTGCGTATTCTCCACCTCATTTACATATAAATTACATAACGTATGGCACAGGGACCGCATTGTCCCCTCAATGAAGAGGTCATTTTGGGAAAAGGGGGTGCAGTGATGAAATCTACCTCTGGCCTGTGCTCTCCCTGGGGAGGCACAGGGTGCCAATGAGCCCCAAAAAGTGGGCAAGGTCTGCAAAGGCAGACTTGGCACCAGCTCGGCAGGCCGTGTTTTTCCCTTGGATGTGTGTGCTGGCAGCTTATGCAGGACACGGACAGAGGTGCAGCCTGGCTGGGAAGGCAGCAGCCACCGCCTGCTGTTGTTCAGGCATGAATTCCTCAGCTGGTACAGTTGCCCTAAAGCCCTTTATATCTGTTTGATCCCCATCTCTCTTTGCTTTAAATGTACTTCCTTGAGTGGTGTAATCATGGGGCAATTTTCCTCTCATGCCAAGTTTAGATATTGTATATACTACTTATATATTGACTTGGGTGACATTGTTTCCCAGTTCCCAGTGAGATAGGGATCAGACCACCTCTGTGCAGCTCAAAGACCAAAGCATTGCACCAGACAGCATGGGATTTCTTCAGAAACATTTTGGAAGTGGAAATTGAAGTCATTTGAGGATTAGCATTTTGTTAGATGGGGAGATGAACCCCAAAACACAACATCCTGAAATTGCTCAGATGCTGTTCATTGCTGAAGGTTTGAAGGCAGAGATTGCAATCTGTTCCTGTTCTATCTGCCTGCCGCTCAGTTAGCAGAACAACAAGTAAGACAGGTCAGCACTGGCCCCCCTTTTCTCTGTCTGTGTAACCTGGTATTAATGAAAGAAAGCAAAAAGGTTTGAAATCCTACTTGAAGCGGATACTGGTTACTTAAGTCAGCATTATGTTCAGCAACAACAGACACAGCTGTCTTGACCACACACAGACCATTTTAGCAATTGCCAAAGTGCAACGCTCATTATGCAGCCAAGTCTTAAATTATGGTAAGCAATGAAATAACCAAAGATGTTTTAAAAGAAAGCACATTAGTTCCATTAATATGAAATTTACCTTTCAGATAATTCTTGATTTGTAACAAATGTACATTTGCCAGTTTTGTGATCTACAGGACTATGGAAAGTAAAAATTACTTCATAAAAATAAGCTAGCCAGGATTTTATGTGAACAGGAATTAATGACTATGTAATTAAACTTTTTAAGTGCATGTAATTATTAAAATAGAAACAGACATACAGTCTTCTGCTTTCTGTTGCTTTTCATAGGGCTTTTTAAAATTAGATTGACAATGAAATTGTGTAACAATCACAAAGCACAAATTTAGGCTTCAGTTCAGCAGAGAACTTGAGCATGTGCATAAAATTGATCATGGACTTAAGCTCTTTGATGAGTTTGAATCCTAAGAAAGGTACGCAGATGTTTTCAGGAAATTATGGCATTTTCAAATGTTTTGAGCTGGGCAGGGAAAGGATGAATTTGGATTTACCCAAACTGCTTTAGTTGCATGGAGTTTTCCCAGGCAGGCTCTGGAGGTGAGGGTAAGTTATTGTCCAGGTCTCTTCTACACAAAGTGCTTCAACTTAAAACTGTAATAACTATTTCGTGTTTGTTTTTAAAATTCAATCAGTCCTGGGGATAAAATGGAGAGTAAAATGTTGCACAACATCGCATCACTACCAGAGAAATCAATAAAAGAGAGAATTACAATTCAATGATTTCACAGATGAGTATGAAATCTGTGTGTTGTTTAATCTTGTCCAAGCTCCTGGAAGCACACAAGACCCTAACTGTTTTTTTAAGTGACTTTCCTGCTTTTCCTTTCCTTACAGCCCTTACAATTCCCTCCTTCAAGGTAAACCCAGAAGCTACAGAGCATCAAAGGATAGCATTGTATCTCTGTCTGCATAAGAAGGATATTTTAACTGCTTCACTTCTGCACCGTCAAAAGAAAGTCCATCCCCTGATTTCATCTGCATGCCTGCACTAGTCTTATCTGCCAGTGTTAAGCTCAAAACCCAGTCTAACAGCCCACAGGGGAGGCAAACTTCACCAAGGTGGGCTGAGTTTACCTTCTGCCTGTGGCCACTGGATGGAATGAAAATGCAACAAAATAATAGCTCATCTATTGTGGTCAGTAATTTTCTTCTTCTCATTCTGGACTTCCCGTAGGTAGCAGCACAATGCCAGGAATGAAGAAGATGGCAAATCCTGGCAGACTTCAGCTGCATCTCAACTGCTGCCTTGATTTGGGATTATCTGTGAAAAAGGAGTTTCTTTTGCAGTGGTATGAACTGGATGATGGATGAATCTCTTCTTTTTGCCCACAGCAATGAGCTGTACTTGCATCCTGCATGGTGGACAGTAGTTACCAGCATTGCTGAAGACCAACAAAATCATGGTTGGTGTTGAAAGGAATAATGATAAAGTAATCTAGTTTCAACTGCCCTGCCATGGGCAGAGGCACCTTCCACTAGACCAGTTTGCTCAAAGTCACATCCAGCCTTGCCTTGAACACTTCCAGGAATGGGGCATCCACAACTTCTCTGGGCAATGTGTTTCAGTGCCTCGCAACCCTCACAATAAAGAATTTCTTCCTAATATCTAATCTAAACCTGCCCTTTTTCAGTTTAAAGCTGTTCCGCCTTGTGCTATCGCTACATGACCTTGTCCAAAGTTCCTCTCCAGCTCTCTTGTAGCCCCCTTTAGGTAACAGAAGGCTCCTATGAGGTCTCCCCAGAGCCTTCCCCTCTCCAGGCTGAACAATGCCAACTCTCTCAGCCTGTCTTCATAGGAGAGGTTTATTAAGCTACTCTGTAGTCCTGCTCACCTTAAAAAGGGACAGTCATTCTACTCTACCATTTCCCTCTTTCATTACCTTTAAAAGTCTCTATAATTAACTTCCATTATTGGTTCCCCCACCCAAGTGATTAATTTCTTTTCTAAATAAAATTTTCATTAATAAAAGGGAGTACCACTAAATGCAGCATCCTATCACTATTGAAAAGCAAAGTATTAGATCCTTTATATACTGCTTACAACTGTTGCAAAACTGCAAAAGAAAAAACTGTGTGTCATCATGATGTGTCTGTACCTGCAAGAAGTACAGCTTGTTTAAAAAATGTTCACTATTATGTATTGTGATAGTTGCTATAGTAATAACTCTTTTTCCCCTTGTATACAAAAGTAATTGGCTATGAAAACCTATGGAAATTTTTAGTAGGTGGGGCCTTGCCGGCACTTTGAGCTTTAGGTTTTGTTTTTCCCAAGATATGTATATTTACTGCACAAAGTGTGGTCAGTCCTGAGCAATCTGAGAGGTGATTTGAGAGATGTGGGGAGGTCCAGGAAACCGCACACTCAAAAGATGAACATAGCCTTTTATTTTCCCATATTTTCCATGGAGAAATGTTCATGGAGCAGATTCTGTGTCATGTAGGACAGTGAATCTCAGCAACAGGTTTTCACCTTGGAGATGTTTGAGGAAAGGTGTCCAGGGTTCAGTGCTTTTGGCCTTCTGGCAGAGTTTTCTCAAATGCCTTCCCACCCTCAGCACTGTAGTCTGTTATCCTAGAGCAAAACTGACCCAGAAGAAAATTATTTCAGAATATTATTTTACCAGTGCAGTGGGAACTTATACTATGGCTTTTCTGTTATAACTGGACCTGAATGCATAAATAAGTTTAAGAGGAAACTTCTAAAGGCATGTGGTCTGTACAGTTCCACCATCCAAGCACATATATTTGGGCTCCTACGTGCCGGGTATTGTGCTTGGAACTTTTATTTGTCCCTGAAGGCTGCAGCAGTATCTGTGCTGAGAGGCTGTTCAGGATGCCTCCTGGGCACAGCCTCTTTGCTCTCCACTGGTGGCCCTGAGACCCTGTGATATGGCAGCCCCAGGTTGCTGCGCCAGTGCTGAGCCCAAGAATGCCGCGGTACCTCCATTACACTTTCTTTCTAGCTCCAGTTATGTGGTACTGTAGGTTTGCAATTTGGTTTTTCAAGGATGTTTGTCAGTGGAAGTACAACAAGAATAAGATCATGATTTTCTGTAAGCAATAACTCGTGGCTTCATTTCCTATAGGAAATTTTCAAGTGTAGACAAAATTGTATGTTTAGGTACATTTCATTGCCTCATGTCTGGCAGTCTTAGAGGCCCCTGCATTGCCCAAGATCCTTCATCTCTCCCCACCTTTTGCATGCTTCCTCTTTCTCCAGAACACGGGAGTCTATTTCTCTGTCTCTTTTCTTCAATTCACTCCCTAAAGGAGCCAATTAAGGACCTCGTCAAAAAATAAACAAATATGTTCTACTCTCATTTGTCAGGCAACCTTCTGTTTCACCTCAACATTCAACGAAATCCAGATGATCTGTCGGATACTACCTTCCCTGGTTTGGTTCAGACTTGAAAAGTAAGTCTGCCCTGAATTCCAGCCAACTGTGAGTCCATTAGCAGCTTTCATGTGAAGTGCCTAGAACCAAACAGAACTCACAAATTACATGTAGCTTTCCCCACAATTAAAGTTCTTCACTCTTCCTCTTAGGTGTCTGGAAAAATATGAGGAAACTTTCCTAATTTTTTCCTGACCTAGAAGAGTTGATAAAATATGGAGCACTCACATTAAAAACATGGAAAATACTTAGCCTTTGTTGAGTTGAAAGATATAGTGGGCCACACAGTAGCACCAGAAAGGGACAGGATGTTGGAGACACTAATGTAGAGCAGGAGAACCACTGTTGTCAGCAGAAGTGGAAGAAAACTGATCAGGTTGCTGGGAGGAACAGATGGGTGTAAAAGCATCGGTGCCTAAGAAAGAAAAGAGGTCCCTCCATCATGGAGGAGAATGGTGCAGACCCCATGGGCAAGGACTGAGGGGAGGCATTGGCAGGAATGGGAGCAGAGTGGGAGCAGACCACAGTCATTAGAACACCAGGTCAGAACGATACGGCTGTGTCTCACCTACCAGCCTCTGAAAGTAAAATTGTTGCTTACTCATCCCTCAAATTATCCCTTACACTGTATTTTTTCTGTCTGCATGTGTGAATCGAGCCCTGCCATTTCAAATTAGAGTCTGTTATGTGAGCATTGCAGGCATAGTGTAAGATTTTCAGGGGCAATACCTTGGCATACGGAGGTGACTTTTGACATGTACACGTACAAGATCATTCCAAGGGATTGGTAATATGACAGGATTTAATCTCAACATGAGTCAAATGCCCCACTGGTTTAAATAGACACAGTCACACCCACTGCAGTAAGATTTGGTGTATTTATATGAGTGGGGAATTTCCTTTTTGTAGTGATCTTTCAAAGTAAAGAATAGACAAGAAAAAAAATTACAATTTTTTCTCTTTTTATCCATCTGTTTCTAAACATAAACTAATTTCCTCCTATGCTGTAGTATTTTAAAACCAAGAACAAAGAGCCAGTGAGAGTAAGCACAGCTATGTGCTAATTTATAACTGCTCAGAGTAAAAGGCAGCTCCAGCTGACAGCTTCAAAAAAATTGTACCTCCTGTAAATTAGGGTAAGGGAACTGATCACTGAAGGTAAACAGGTGATGAAATACTTCATTAGTACCTCATTTGTAATTTATGTCTGCTGAAGTAGTTGACAAAGAATCAAAACGTAAGTGGTAGATTTCTCAGAAGTGCAGCCTTTGAGGTCACTGAAGTGGATTAATTATAACCCAGTGTAAAGCACAGCCTGTCTCTGTGTCAATTACCAGTATTTGATAACTGAAATTATGTCAAGCTCTGTTCTTCTTCAAGATGCAGCCACACATTTTAAAATCATTATGATTGTAAGCATGAGCTTCACATAGCTAATGAGTTCGGCTCATTTATTAAAGTTCATTTTGGCTTAGCAGATAGTAGTTGAGTTTCAGAGGGGAGTGGGTGACAAGAGATCCAGTTCTGCAAAAACAAATGCCTTTCTTTATCCCCTCTCCCAGACCTGTGCAGGAGAAACGAAGCTGATTCACTTGCCAAAGAATCATTTAAATGTACTGTAGGAGAAAGAGTTGAGGGAGTCAACTACTATTAAATATGACCTGCTTCTAATGGCTATCAGACCTCCAATTGTTCAGTGAAAAGGCTGGGCTTAATGGACTACCTGCTGTTCATTTTCATCATAGCAGAATGACTGATAATGTACCTCTACTACATCTTGGGATTTTCTTTCCCCTTTTCCTCCCTTTTGACACCCTTCTCTGGAACTGCACAAGCATTGGGTAGGGCATGAGAGCATCTGTTCATGTGTTATCAAAACCTACCATAGGCTTTTTGGTGGGTAACTCTATCTCACTGTGGCTGTGCAGTCTGCTGCCAGTGCAGTGGACAGACAGCATACACTCCCTGTATCCTGACCCCCGGGAGCACAGCCTGTGCACAGCAAGGAAATTCTGAAAGCAATGGCTTTGGCTTTGATTTGGCTTTCTGATGCAAAAGCCACTAATGCACTGGATTGGTGTCACTAAACTCATCACCAGGACAGCAGCTTTGCCACATGTTTCATACATAATTTATGTTTAGTTGCCATGCCAGGGACCATGAGTAGCCATAGCTGGTACTGTGGATTCCCACCTCTGGGGGAAATGATGCCAGATCTCTCCTATGCTGTCAAACAGAATGGCTCCAGCTTCAGCTGAGTTCAGACTTTGACCAGAGGCTTACAAACAGCATTTTCTCTAGTGAGTTATTCACTCACCCCGCGTTCACCTGAAGTATCTCAGTTGTAACTGTCCCTTACTGGAGTAAGTAGTAACATAAGATCCTGCTGCATACACAATTCCTTTTTCATTTTGCTCTTTTTGCCGTCGAGGGTCAGTGCTTTCAGTAGAATATTGCATTTATCATGGCTGCAACTTTATATGAAGCCATATTCCAATATTCATTAGCAATCTTTTAAAAAGGCAACAAGATAATACTTTGAGGTGTACATAATATCGTCAGATTTTCTGCTAAAGAATAAATTTCTTTTTAAGATTAACAACATGTGGTGCTAATGTTTAAAATACAAATTTTATTTTGTCAGCATAACTCATCATTCCTTATTACATATTGTGAAATCATTTTAAGATTCTTTGTGCTTTTTTCAAGCCAAAAGAATCTCTGACAACCACCCAAGACCTTTCTGCAGAGCCCAAAGTATACAGCTCTGAGCTAAACCATAGATATCTAACCTGAACCTCATTAAAATAATTGAGAAAAAGACTTATTTTTGTCTTTGATTTAATAAGACACCATTCTCCAATGAAATAAAACATTCCAACTTGCATCAGATTGCTGTTCACATATTTAGTACCAGGATAATATTGTTGCTAACTTCAGAAGCACCTAAATAGATTAGACATGTAGAGAAAGAAACTGAGCAGAATATTCACCACGGGGTGGCTTTGTGGCCCTACTCAAACCAGCAGAAGTTATAGCATCTACGTCAATGCATATGGGATTTCAAATTTCATATTTTAACCTCCACTGTTTCATGGAAAATATTTTATTGGATAAACAGCCAGAATGTTGAAACAATCCCTCCCTAAATATTTTGCAGCAATAATGGCACTGATTTCTCCATAGCATCAATCAAACTGGAACACTTAAAAATACTGATTTCAATATAAGCAAGTAAAAATGTGCTACAGATTGGAAATGAGGGAAGAGAACTGGTATGAAGTGTATTATAAGCTATGTCTAGACTTACCTGCTAGGAAAAATGATGGCTCATGTCCAGTCCACACCTCCAGTTTTCTTAACTGTGAAAATCAGATTGTGGGAAGATAGGAGGGAAGAAGAATGGACAGCTGGTGCATGCCTGTGTTTTGTCCCAGTAGGGAGCAGGAATGTGAGAATATGAGACTGTAAAGTGGAAAATTCTCCCCATGTCCCTCATCTAGATACAACTAACAGCCCATGGTGACCAAGGAAATGGCTTTTTCATAGGAATTCAAAAGCGTTTCCATTTTTTTCCACTGATTTGGTTAAATACAGTTTTGTAGACTGACACTTTCCCAAAAGCTGGGGAGTAGAGGGGTTTATTTCCCTGTGTGCCACCATCTTAATGGTACTACATTGGAGATAAGCTTAATAACTCTGAAGACTCAAAGCTAGGCTCTTATGAAGGTACAGGAAGAGATTTGTAAACTTGTGTTCCCAGATGAGATCCTACCTGGCACCAGAGTAACAGGTTTTGTAATGTGTAACTCCCACTATCTCCCAGTACCAATTCCACCACTTGTGTTGAATTTCAATAAAATGCCAATGTTGGAACCTATGAGGATTTGCAAAAAACCTTTCATGGTGAAACTTCAACTAGAGACTGATTAAGAAACGTAGAGAGAACAAATTGATTTTTTTGGGCTGTTGCTCATCCTTTCTGTCCCTTTTAGCAGATATTTATCCATGACTAGTAGGAATTTGTACCTCCAGACAAGGTGTGTGGCTGCACCAGCCTGGGAAGGGGTGAGACAGCTGGCCCCATGGGATGGAACAGGCAGAAACAGATGGCCCTGACTGGCCGGGCTGGCGTGGGGACAGATGGCAACATGGGACAGCTCAGAAAGGGGGACATATGGCAACATAGGATTGGCAGGAGCACAAGTCCTTACGCTGGGCCCAATTACAGGCCTGGTGAGCCTGAATTTGCTTGGGAGAAAGTAAAAGGGCTTTTACATCTTCTAATCCCTCCTCAGACAAGGGCTGGGATCCCATGGACTGCAGGATGTGGACATAGCTTGTGTGCTGTAATGTCCGAATAGGGATGTCAGCCACTGCAGGCTGCTGTATCTTTCTGAAAGTTTTTTCTGCTGTAATTTCAACATCTAACAAGTTTTCACCATTCTTACACACACATGTTTTGATTTTCATCAGCACATGGTTCATCAGAGGTAGAAAAGGATAAAAGGCAACATGTGCACCACTGAGGCTTAATGGGCTGATTCATCATGCTGTTATGTCCTTTGAGACATGGAAGACAAATGAATTTGCCTGCTCATCATCTTACAAAACTGACACATAAGTATCAAAAATACTTAAGAGACAGAAAAACATAACACTGTAATATATCCGTTGAATATTCCCCCTCTCAACTTCCTTATTTTGGGGATGATAAAGACACTAACCACTAACTACCATATTACACATGCAGAGCATAATTAAGAAGAAGAAGAAATTAGGAGCTGGGTATCTTCCCATGTTATTTTGATTATGGGAAGAAAGATGAAAAAGCTTTACATGCTGAACATTATGGAATGTGCTTACATACATGAGACTGATATTTTTCAGCATTCCTTCTGTATTTCTTTGTCTTAATACAAGCTGTCTACCCTGAAATGACATCATTTGGGCACATTTTAAATAGATGCAGGGGAAATAATTTAGGCTGGTCACATTAAAATGCAGAGGGCCTCCATAGATCAAGCATACATCACAGCCTGCTTCCCTGGTGAGAACAGGATCAGTTTTTTTATAGATAATATCAAGTGTATTAATTGCATCCACCATATTACAGTGTACCTTTTATAACTACTGCCATTGCATTTTTTCACTTTTCCAGTATACTTTGTCATGCTTTGCATTACCTCTTTTATTGAATGCACAGAATTAACTGAGCAACATCTATTATAGAGGTATAGAAATTAATTAATCAGCACCAGTTTTGATCTGGAATCTGAATGGAACAGATTTGGTGGTCATATCACTGAGACCAGTTTCCTGTTCATGGACATGAGTATGCAGTCACAGATTACTATAGATGCAAGCTCTTGTTAATAGGATTTATTTCCTCTTTTGGGAGGAGAGGAAAAAAGTGGTGATAAAGTAAAATATTATATTTCATATTCAGAAGAGTTTTAATTTATTCTAAAAGAGATACCTCATCTATGAAATCCATGTACCTATATGCAACTGTATTGCTCAAAAAATGCAAGTGTTCAGAAGCGATCCTATTTTAGCTAGATAAAAAATTAATGTTAAGATGGAGATTTACACACTGAAATCCTCCTGAGCCAGGTTTACTGATGCCTGCTACTTACTTTTACGTTTTGTGAAAGAGGATTTTCACAGTTGTAATAAGAGAATTAATTTTAGCCGTTCGAGAATTACAAAAGGTTTTATAATGTATTTTTTGTAAATTTTATATATTTATATGTTGACATCTTCAAAGGACTAAAGGTTAGTCTTTCCGCATGTGCTTTACCGTGTTTATTGTCAGTTTCCTGGCAATAAAATACATGAAGAACCTCCTATATCTATCCATGAATAACATGATTTTATCTGAAACTGTATATTACCTTTTAGATGATACATATCTGTTTGAGTACTTCATTATCTTACTTTATCAGGCTGGTATCCAACCACTGAAAGGTCAGAGTCACAACTGATGCATATTGGGATAGTGACACTCAAACAGATTGAGCTATGATGATTGATAACCACTGAAGATTTAAGTTAGACAATTATTTTCTCTAATAAAATTTCCTTAAAAGTCAGATTTCTTTAAAAGGATCCATTGTTATTGCCTATATTTCCCATAGGTTTTAATTAAGGTCTCACCAGACTCAAAATATTTACCTCCTTGTATACAGGAATGTTTTCTTATAGCTTGGGTTTTTTATCCTTGTATTCCATATCTGTGAAGTGTCTCTTAGTATCACTGTCCTACTTGTTACAAATGTAGGTATTCTGCTCCATTTGAGTGACCTTTGGATGATACCAAGATGTTATAGAGTTTATAAGGTAGAAATCCCTTAGTAGAAACATCCTGAATCGTTTTCCTGTGGAAAGAGGGCTTCCCCACCTGCAGTTTTGATAGGATGTTTGTTGCCTCAGGAGAATGGCAAAGATCCACAATATATTTTGGTAGTTTGAGGCAACATTCTGTCCACTGCATTCAAAAGGTTCAAAATCCACAAAATATAAGAATGAAAATAAGTGTTTTCATAAGAAAAGTACCGTGGTTAGTCATGATGCTTCCAATTTGTGACATCCCAGAAAGATGAATGATCTTGCTTATATTTATTTTAGTTTTTCTAAGGGATATATGATGAATGAGAATTTGTTATTTTAGTTTTTCTAAGGGATGTATGATGAATGAGATTTTCCAAATGTATGCATGAATAATAATGTCACTTTAATGATATTGCATATTAGCATACAGCAGATTATTATAAAGAATGCCAATAGGGACTGATAACCATGTCCTCTAATTGAAATCATGTCTAAAAGAAATACTACAGTGCGGCTTTGCACATTTCAGGACTACCAAGAAACCAATATCTCTCCTGAAAATGGTAGACTGCCTACAGCTATCATTCTAGCTATTTCTGAGTAATGGTAATAGCTCTGGAATGACATCTGACTTGAACCAGTCAGGTATTAAAATACCAGACAAGCACAGCTGCCCGTACCTGACTGTACTACAGGAGCAGTGATCTGTGGCAAACTGCCATGTGTTATGTCCCTTTAAGATGCAACCTCTACAAAAGGCAAAAGTTCAAGCAGGCTTGGAATCCAGCTTTTACAGAGAATTCTATGTTTCACAAATAATGATGAACACTGAATACTGGAAACTGGAACGTAGGAAAAAAACACAAATTCTATTTAGTAAATATGAACACCCCCAAAAGCTAATGTCATGTGTTTCTTACATTAGAAGTGTACATTAGGCTGAAAGCCTGACTTTTTGGAAGGTAATGGTAAAAATCCCATTGACATTTCATTCATTCAGTTCTGTCTTCTCAGTCCTGGTATAGCTACCAAGTTTCTTTCTGTGTCTATGGGGTTTTTTTAGAAATAATGGAAATAATTTAGATGAAATTAAATCCTCGTTTTCTTGGGCATAATCCACAAGCCTCAGGAATAGCTGATGAAATAACCTTGTATTTTTAACCAATTGAACTAATCCAGTCAACACCATAATTGCACTCAGAATCCCTTAGGCCTAATTTGAATGTAAGGAAAAGCTACTGTGCTATTGTTAAACTACTTGGGTTTAATTTTTTTACCAGCCAATAATTAAAAAACACAGGAAATGACATGGTGACTGATGGAACTATTTTGAAGTCCAAATTTATGAAACAGCTGCATCAAATAAAGTGGTAATTTAATTATGCTTATGTCCTAAAGCTGAGGTGTAGTGAAGAACATTTCTGAGATACAAGCTAATTCAAATCTGGAATAGTAATCCCACATTTAGTAATTTCAGTGCTATAGCTCACTTAATTACAGCATATTAGCAAAATAATGAGATAATTAATCTTCAAATGCAGTTCTTGTCTACATGCATATTACAGAAGAATTTGACTTATCCTTTCTTTGTATGCTTTTCCAAGAACAAGTTATGACTAATTTAACCTAGAGAAACCCTTCCTCACCAAAATACCTAGATTCTTTTCTTTTCCAAACCTATCATATTTCGGACAACTTATTTTTTGTTTAAATAAAAAAATACTTTCATAATAGAATCTGTGAGAAGAATTTCAGAAGGCATTAAATTACTCTTACTTGTCAATTAAATATTATTATGTCTATTGCTTTTGATTTTCAAAGTAGAATATGTGGACTATTCTCATACTATTTAATCTGTCCTACTCCAGTTTTATTTGTGGTACAGCAGTTTCTACCTGTATTTTGAAAACACATGCTTTTACAAGAAGATAGCTGTTGGCACACTGCACATTTTGTATTTTATACATTAAGTACAATACCAGTAACTAATACCTTTTCAGAATTGTTAGTAGTCATAAGTTTAGCTGATTCTCAGTGAATTATTTCATATTTTATAAATATTCATTTTACATTTTGAGCTATCTGTTTTGTCCACAGAAAACTTAGCATCACCTGAAATATATACATACTTTCTGTTCTTGCTTATATGTATACTCAGCTACAAAAGGCAACAGTCATATGATAGGTATGCTTGAATCTTTTCATACCACATCCAAAATTCTCTGCAGTTTTGTATGACTTACCTAAAGCAAAATGTGCATCTCCCATTTGCTACATCACTTCTCTTCAAGTTTTTATCAGTTTGCTTCAACTGATGACTACAACAGACTATTTTGCATTTTCAATATTTAACACTTTTGATTACCTTTATCATTGGATATAACTGAACCAGCTTTTCACATCCTGTCCTTATTTCCATGGGCAGTTTCTCTGGGTCTACAACCTACAAGCCTCGGGAATAGCTGATGAAATATCCTTGCATTTTTAAGCAATTGTACTAATCCAGTCAACACCATCATTGCACTCAGAATCCCTTAGGCCTAAATTGAATTTAAGGAAGTGATGTTTTTTTTATGCTGGGCACATAGTCACAAATATCACATTTAAATGCATTATTTTTACTGTCATGAAGTCTAATGTGTTAAGTAAATGCATAAGACCAGATTTTATCCCCCATGGCAGGTGAGAAAATATGTAATGCTGGCAAAACAAAAGAGGAAGGAAAAGACCTTGTGGGAAAGAGCAAGATTTTGTATCTTTTGTTCCATCTTCCACATTTTTTTAACTCCTCTTTGAGGAACTGATGAGATATACTTGTCGTAGAAATATGGTTGCTCAAATTCAACAGACTTGAAACTGTGTGCTTCCTCTCTAATAATAGGCAATGGCACAGGAAGCAAGTTACTTTAAAGCATTTTACCTAAATGAGAGTTTCATAGTGTTTGTCTTATGTAATTGTTGGCTTTGTAAAGTCAATTGGACAACTACTATCTGTAGGAAAAGACTAGTCTCAACAACACAGATTTGTTTGTATTCAAATTATACTTCAATGGAAATCTTAGAAGATAATAAAACTCCCTGTATCCCTTTTAAAATTTCCTGTCTAACAACATAGAAAGACATGAATGAATTTATACATATATTTTAAGATTAGGGAGAAAATGGTAAAATAAGAATGTTCTGTTGTTTTTTCACTGTAGTCTTCTGGCCTGTGTCACAGCAGGCCTCAGTGAATCAAATGTTGTGCAGCTGCCATCGTGTTTGTAGTTCCCTCTTTGCTGAACAAGCTACACAGGTTTAGGCTCAGGGCATACAGAACATACAGAAGCTGTAGCTTTCCAGTGCAATGAAGAGATCAGGAGACTTCATTCCACCACACGTTGTGCTCTCCAACGCAGGAGGAAAGACCAAAACAAAACAAAAAGTTGAGGTCAGCTAACCACATAACTTTACAGATATTTCAAGTGTTTTGTTTTATTTTAGTTGAGGTTTTTGTTTGGTTTCTTTTTTTCTCTTTTGAGCTCCTATATCATTATTTTCCTAAACTTCCCCTTAAAATTGGAGGGAATTGAATTCTCAGGTTTGTATTTAACTGTGGCCATGTTTCATGGCAAACAGAAGAATGTCTCCTATTTTTTTTCTGTTGATGGCAATTTTTGCTCTGAAGCACCGAGAAATTGGAACCACAGTAACAGGCAGAGGTCCAGAGCAAGAGAAGTTGCCATTGCCTATTTAGACAAAGAAAGCATCATATCTCAGGAACAACACCCATAAAATGATTCCCTAAACAAAAAATTGTTACTTAACCAAAGTGCATAGTGATAGCTCAATTGCAATGAATCAGGTCCCCCCACAATCTTCCTTTTCTGCCCTGTGCCAGCTGCTGAGGATGGGCAGATGGAGGGCAGGACTGCCCCAGCAAGCCTGCTACTCTTGCAGGAGATTCAGCTATAAAACATGGTAGCCTTCATGTGGTAAGAAGCTTTCTCCATTAAGCTTTTTCATTGAAGGTAAAAATGGGAAATGGGAGCAGGAATTTCAACCTTCCACTATCTTAAAATCCTATCTCCTTCTCATCCTTGCCTTGCCCAGTCAGACCTATAGATTTGATGGGGAAAGGTAGTCTTTTGAGGACTGCTTCCCTTAGTTTATAATTTAGAAACAGCAGTGTGGGTTGTGGAAAGAACCATCCAAGATCTCATGTCACTGTGGTAGGCTGAGGCAGCGTATGAGCACACCTAATTTATCACTTGTCTAAAGCTTAGTGGTTTATCTTGGTGAAGTGAAACCAGTTAAGTTCAGTAGCGGAATATTTTAGCCCAAAGCCTAAAATTACTTCTCAGAGGAAAGCACTAATTTGTTTTTCTTTTACTTAAATGCTATGGAGTTTTAAATTCCTTTTTTTCAGTAATTTTGTTTCACACAGAGATTGTCAGCAGATGCCACCGAGGAGATTTGCCCATGGGATGGCACTGACAAGGGGGCATTAGCTGAGTGATTTGTACAGACCCTTCCTCTTTGCAGCACCTTTCCCCACAAAGTCAGCACACATCTGAATCCCTTCACCCTTCCGGTAAAAGAGTAGTAGAAAAATTTAGTGTTGTGTTGTTTCTCCAAAGGTGTGCTGGTTAGATAGGTAATATTTGGTGACTAAGATTGTAGTGATCAGGCAGGTGTCAAACTGTTGTAACTGAATCTGACTTACAGGCACATGCTGATTCTGTGCAAAACTTACTAGATCTCATAACACCACATACCCTTCTAATACTGGAACTGCATTTTCATTATAATCCCACTGTCATACAGTGATTTTAATAACGGGAAACACTTAATGTAGTTTTTCTTCAGTGCAGAGTATCATCTTCACTTTTAACTTTCCCTTAGAGATATTTAGTGCGATATTTTAAATATTTGCAGAGAGAGCCAGTCCATGACTGCAATGTTCAAACTTTTCATCTGGTTTCCATTTCAAAAATGAGGAGCATCTATAGTCTGCTTTGCACTAACTGTCCAGGACTCTTGCTCATGGTCACTGAGGCAGCCAACGAGGAACATTAACAGAGAAAAATGCCTTATTGGAAAAGTGTTTACAAGAACTGTAACTTTGTGTTGCTTAAATACATCCTTCCTCTCCAGAAGGTACTTCTCAAAATGCCATAATCCTTTTTGTTTTGCAAGTCTTTATACTCTGGGATAATTTTCAATTCTTCCTTCTCATTGCAGCACACACTCAGTTTTTTGACCGTTTCTCTTTTTTTTTTTTATTTCATAGAACTGTCTACCTGAATTTAGTCACTCTCTTGAAGCTGCTAGCCCAGAGTCAAAAGTCATGAATTTAAGAAGAGAAAAAAGATTCAATTCTGCGACTGAAAAAATGTTCAATTATGCCATAGACTTGCTTTTATGGTCACAGTTGAGGTTGTTTTGGAAGGACACTTGAAAAACAGCTTTACAGTTGTTGTGATAAAGTGGAAGAATAGCCTTCATGGATTTCTGTGTTTCCCCACACTGAAAGGAGTAAGCTGCTGAAATGATTCAGTTCCTCATGGTGTCCCCAGCCATTGCGTGCTCTCCAGAATGACTGGTCTTCATCAGAAGAAAGAAGATTTTGCACACAAAATCAAGGAGTTAGTGTGATGGCAAAGGCATAGAACATTTATCCTGATGTGGTGCATTTCCTTGGCAAAATATATAACCACCTGAAGTTAATGACATCTTGTTATGGTTTCCAGGACTTCTGATGAAAGACAGTGTGCTTCCAACACTAGGCCTGGCTTCAAGATTACTGCTTCTGTCTCCTGCCCTCATCTACCAGCCATGGCTCTTAGTTACACTGTTTTCAGCTCTCCGTACCACTATTTCTCCACTTGCAAATATTAGGCAACGATTCATTTCCCTTTTAAAAACCATCTAAGAAATGTTGTTGCTGTTAACAATTGCAGTAAATGCACACAATAGCACATATTAGGAGACAAAGGGTACAGAACTCCTCCTGAAACTCCTTCCGTAAATCATCCAGGAACACAAACCAAAGCAAGCGATCAGAAATAGAGGTATATTGTAAGATGATACTTTGTCTGCCTCATGGTGTAGTTGGATTTTATCTTCTTAAAAGCAAACTTTATTCAGAAATTAAAACATTTTTGGTCACATTTGGAGTAGGGATTAATTTTTACTCAGTAAATTGATTTTTCAGGGAGGCTGGGAATGGAAATATGATACCAATGAGATTAGAGTGAGCTATTTTTTTTCTCTGGGGTGAGGCAGCAATTCAGTAAAGTATTTAAGTGCGTAGCTGATTTTAAGCATTTAAAGAATCCTAAATCAATTTCCTTCAGAACTCCTCTTGAACACAAAGCTGTGGAGACCAAACCATGCCATCCAACTCCATTTTCCTTTTTTTTTTTTTTTTATTTTTGTTCCTTTTGTTTTTTAACATTCAGCAACAGCTTTTTACTTCTATCTGTGCAAAGTTAAATTTAAGTTGTCATACTAACAGACAGGTTCAGCAGGACACCATGATCAGTCCTAAAGTAATTATATTTCATGTGGAACTAGGCATCATTTAACAGAGACAAAAAGATTCCTGAAAAACTTTTTCAAGTATGCCATCAAAAATGATGCTAAATTATATAGGAAACTACATAAGGCAGCAGTGCTGTATTATTTCCAGCACAGAACTTTCTGTAAGTGTGAGCAGGAAAAATCCTGTGTCTATTTTCCTCAAGCAAGAGAAGACTTTGACAAGACTTGTGTGATCAGAAAAAAAAAAAAAGACTACTGGATTTTTTAAAATCTTTTAGCTTTTCCCAAAAAATACAAGGCCCCAATACTGCAAGTCACACTCTCTTTTTTGCCTCATGCTACATTGGTTCTTTTCCCACCCCTCCCCTAGAATTTAAATGTGCGACGCTTGCTGGAATTGAGCAAGGATACATCACGATACATCTTACATTAAGTCCTCATGGGTCTGGTGCCCCTGGGTGGATTTTCCAGCACAGTCATTTCTCTGCTAGTATAAGAGTCTGTATACCAAACTCTACTGCATGATTTAGAAATGGCTTAGGAGAGTTTACACATGAAATAACAAGTGCTATAAGCACCAAAAATGCCTGGACATCAGCTGTGTAATGGCTCTTAAACCCTGATCCAGTCAATACCCACAATATTCTCATTAAAGTTTTGTTTATGCTGCTCATGTAGAAATTTGCTCACTTAAAGAAAATGCTCTACTAAAAGGGAATTAGAATGTGAAAATGTACTATGCATAAGATTAAAGAATGTGGTTTCTATGTTCTTGCCCTTAAATAGTCAAATATGTTAATATACTGACTGTTTCTAACCACGTTTCCACATGCACTCCCTATTGTGTGGTATTGGTACCCTGAGCTGCTTCAGTAAGATATATTACAACCTGACAGAGTCCCACAGAGGACAGGTAATGACAAAATGTCCCACATGGGCAAAAAAGTTGAAACACATCTCTTAAAATGAGGGTCCAACCCTGGTATAGGTTTTGGAGCAGAGATGAAAGCTCTGCTCCCCAGCAATGCAGCACAAAACTGCAGTACCTCAGCCAAAGAAACACCTCATTACATGGCAAGTGCAGAAGGCTGCTCTCCTCTGTCTGGACCAAAACCACTGAGAAGATCTGATGCATGCTAAGGCCGTGGCAAGAGCATACACTGAAAGAGAACATCCGGAAGGGCTTAGTTTATTAATATTTCAGTGGGATTCTTCACTATACAAAGATTTTCTTTGTTTTGATATTCAAAGTCTCCAAACATGTGGAGTATTGCAGTCTGGGAGTCAGTAGAATGGTGAAAAATAATTTGTCAGGTAAATGAGCACATTGGTGTATAAAGAAAGCTGACTGGAGTTGGAAAGGTGCCTTTGGATTTGGTTTTGCTTTCAATGATACAATAAGGTTTGGGCTTGTGCTGAAGTTGGCTGCCTTGCCAAAGGCTATTTTTACAGGGATTTACTGTGGAAATAAGCCAACTAGACATAAAAGAATATTTAAAAGTGAAAAAAATGCTTTCAATGGATACGTGGAAAGGGTTCTCTTGGGAAAACAAAGCACATGCCTAATCATTTGAGCCATATTCTTCCCTCAGGTACCCAAGTGTAAAACCAGATTATTTCCAGTGACTTTGAATCAATTACTCTGCATTTAATAGGGGAAGAATCAGGCCTATTTTGTTCATTGGATCCATTTAAAAATATTAAGAACATGAGCTTTATTGCCATACATGAGTCTGTGCTGGACCACCTCCTACGTTGGCTTCATTTACGTAGACAGCAAAAACTATAATTTCTTTTTCTCCATCCTGGTCTGTTTCTTTTTAATTAAAAGATGAAAACCATAGGTGTACAAAATCTGGTTGTGAGTGTGTGGTGGTGACTTTCTGTACACGGAAGTAATTGAATTTTCTTCTGTCTTTACATACAGTGTAATTGCTGCAGTCTTTACTGTTAATCATATTTGGTTTTGCTGTATTTGGAGCTGCATTTATTTAATCAAAAGTTTACACTCGGAAAAGATTTTGATTTTCAGTGCATGGAGGGACACATTTGATGTGGATTGCTTGCATGTTTGTGTGAGTATGTGAACACACGCACAACACACATTAACAAGTAATAAAAGATATCTCTCTGGTTCATTTACGCAGTGGAGATCAGATTATGAAAGGTTAAACCATTAAACAAATGCTAATGCACTCTGATGCCTGGACCTTGTCCAATAGTACCTGCAGCAGCTGTCATCCTAATTAAGCCAGATGTGTGTTAAGTGTAAACGGACCTCCCAAGGGGAACAATAACAGATTTTAGGTCCTTAGGGAGCTGAGGGCACCAATGCATATAGTGTTTCTGAAGGAAACATCACCCCTACCTTGTGAGTTTTCTGCTCATTAGTACCATCCCGATTGTACTCCTCTGGGACTGGGCTTGGGGCAGGAGAAATCTCTTTTCATCCCAGCTAAGGATAGCAAGAATGTTCATTTTCAATTGATTCTTGCAGTCATGACATTTACTCAACACTCTAATCTCTGTCTTTTTAACCTCTACTTTACTCTGTTTGTGACATATTTTAAAAGTGACATTTATCATATGCCAAGTTTGCCAACCCTTGAAGTATATGTGGAGACCATAAGCTGATAGAAAGGATATTAATAAGCTTTTTAGTATTAACAATCAAGAGAAATCTATAGAGCATGAAAATATTAGGTAATTATGAGCATGGAGTGTGCAATAATGTGTTACAATAAAAAAGAAAATCGTGTTACAGTGTGAAAATATTATGGGAAATTAACAAAAAACCCACTTAGCAATGTTTAAAACTTGCTGAAACTTGCAGCTGAATTGTTTCTTGTGTGCTGTGAACTGCAATATGTCCAAGAAAAAGAGGCTAAAGAAGTAGACCTGCAGACCTTCACACCTGGTCAAGGAAAGAAAAGTCTCTGAGACTTCCCTTACATACTGAACTCAACACCTACTTTCTCACTCATTTCACAGCCAAGTTATGGCAGTTCTTTCCAAAGAAACAGAACAAACTGATATAGCAGCAGAACACAATAAAATTGAGTGTGGTATCACTGGGGTAGATCATCTGTGATGAACAAGTCCTCCATTGATTTCCTGGGAGGTCTGTCCACCTACACTCTCTTTGGATCTAGCTCTAAGTTCTCCTCAAGTCACCAGTGATGATCTGATAAAGATGTATGCTGCCATGTCCCCTTAAAAAAAAGTTCACCTGAAAATGTGCAATTGTGCAATAGTTTTGTTTTTTCCAGGCACTCAGCCTTCACTATCTATTGGGGCATTAAATGTGGTTTAAGAGCTGTGCTAAAATAAGTTATCATATACTGGCTAGGATCCTAAGATTATAAATATAGTTTAATATCATATCCATAACAGATTACTTCTCTAACAAGCTGTCCTGTAAGATCTTCCGTGAGACCAAAATCATAGAATCATAGAATCATAGAATCAGCTGGGTTGGAAGGGACCTCCGAGATCATCAAGTCCAACCCTTGATCCACTACCGCTGCGGTTACTAGACCATGGCACTAAGTGCCACATCCAATCTCTTTATAAAAATCTCCAGGGACGGAGAATCCACTACTTCCCTGGGCAGCCCACTCAATGGCTGATCACCCTCTCTGTAAAGAAATTCTTTCTAATATCTAACCTAAACCTCCCTTGCCACAACTTGAGACCATGCCCTCTTGTCTTGCTGACAGTTGCCTGGGAAAAGAGACCAACCCTCACCTGGCTACAGCTTCCTTTCAGGGAGTTGTAGAGAGTGATGAGGTCTCCCCTGAGCCTCCTCTTCTCCAGGCTGAACAGCCCCAGCTCCCTTAGCCGCTCCTCACAGGACTTGTGCTTGAGTCCCTTTACCAGCCTAGTTGCCCTCCTCTGGACCTGCTCCAGCATCTCAATATCCTTCCTGAACTGAGGGGCCCAGAACTGGACACAGTACTCAAGGTGTGGCCTCACCAGCGCTGAGTACAGGGGAAGAATCACATCCTTGGACCTGCTGACCACGCTGTTCCTGATCCAGGCCAGGATGCCATTGGCCTTCTTGGCCACCTGGGCACACTGCTGGCTCCTGTTCAGCTTCTTGTCAATCCAAACTCCCAGGTCCCTCTCTGTCTGGCTGCTCTCCAACCACTCTGTCCCCAGCCTGTAGTGCTGCAGGGGGTTGTTGTGGCCAAAGTGCAGGACCCGGCACTTGGCTTTGTTGAACCTCATCCCGTTGGAATCGGCCCAACTCTCCAACCTATCCAGGTCCCTCTGTACAGCCCTCCTGCCTTCCGGCTGATCGACACTCCCCCCCAGCTTAGTGTCATCTGCAAATTTGCTGATGATGGACTCAATCCCCTCATCCAGATCATCAATAAAGATCATCAATAAAGATATTAAACAGAACTGGGCCCAACACTGATCCCTGGGGGACACCACTGGTGACTGGCCGCCAACTGGATGCAGCACCGTTCACCATACTGTGTTATAACTGAGCATACTGATGTGCTGCTGGAGTATGAATTGTTGAGACAGTCTTCCTATTCAGTGCTGCAAAAGACAAAAGGGCATAGCAAATCTTTGAAGAGGGCAGATTTCTCCTGTTCCATCATTATTGAACAGTGTTAAATGCACTACGTATTTGTGTCCTTAATACCACATTTCCTTGTCTTACTGATAATAGGGTGGCTAAATGAGTATGTTATTTTTCCTAATGCTGGAGGGTAATTTTTTACGGTCCATTGAATTTCCACATTATTCATATTGTTCTCAATATCCCCAGTTCCAATACAAGGACGTAGGATTTAGGACCCAAGCTCATTCCATGCGCTGTAGGTGTTGTTGGCCAGGGCCCAGGACTCGTGCTCCAGTGAGTGCCAAGCTGCAGAGTCAGGATCTTGCTTACACCTCTTCTGGATCAGGGCTCTTGCTGTCTTTGCAGCACAGGAAGATTGAGAGATTCCTGCCAGCAGCTTCCCTGAGTGATCCCTTCTGGGAAAGGGAAAAGTGGCCCAGCCTCTCATGCTACCTCTCCGCCCCATCATCAGCTGTGATGATAGGAAAAGAGGCTGAGAACAGACTTTTGTCAAAAGCATTAGGTGGATTTTATAAGGTGATTCATCCTTTCTGTGTGCTGGATACATTTTGAGATTTTCTCCTGTGCTGGGCCTAGTAGAGGGCTTACATAGCGCATAATACACCGTATTATTATATACTTAATACACTGCAGAACACATCAATCTTTGAGGTACCACCAGGATGGGCATTAGTATAATGGGATCTATGTGGTCAAGGACACAAGGTGATTCTGCTGAACTGACATGTCTGTGCTGCAGAGCCCTACACCACTTCAGTGTACTTAACTTCCATGGGGATGCCTATTACAATGTCCCACTGTGCCATGTAAAATGGGGTGAACACCTATTTTGGGATTCATCTGAATACTACGGTGCAGATATCTAAATTGGAAAGAGTCTTCCTAGACATCCTGTGCCATAACTGGCATAATTACAACACCTCACATCCTAAGGCAAATAGCTAAACTAGATCAAGGGGAGTCCCTCTAAAAGTACCTGCTTCTCCCCATCGGCTGCAGGGGTAGCCTGGTTTGACTGCTCAGCCCATCTTCTGCACAGTAGTGACAGTGTCAGGTCACTTGAGAGGAGTTTCACTTGCGTTTTCTGGAAGGAAATCATTTTTGGTAGGTGTGAGGTAGACGGCAAAGACATTCAGCCCTGTCAGAAATAGGTCAGTTCCTTTAATGCCCAGAACAACAGCTCTAAGCAATTAAAGAGCTGCAAGGGCAAATCCTTTGATGCCTTCTGTGTCTAGTGATTACCAGGATGGGTAGTAGCAGAACACAACAGGTTGGATTGCAGATTTGAACCTAGTTCACCAAATCTCTTTAGGCACTTAAATCCTTTATTTAATGAGGATCCCAATCCTTTAGAAAGTGGTGGTGAAATTTCTAATGAAGCTGCACATAATTGCAACGTGCATGTAACAGAGTTTGGTCTCCTGAGCAGTGTATTTCCAGTTTCACTGTCAAATAATTTTTTTTGTACAGTGACATGGAAAAATGTTACACAACACAATGATACGATGAAGATAAGTTTTCTCACTCTGAAGAGATAATTTGTAGTCTGGGAAAAGGAATGACATTTATTTCAAGCACGTTTAATCCAGAAGAAGTAGGCTGGTGTATTATGCTTTCCAGTAACCTCATTTCTCTCCTGTGAAAAGAAGACTAATATCAGTGGAAATGCTGAGTGTATTTGGAAGGCTTTGAAACCAATTAATCACCTTCAGAATTTTTCATAAAACCTGATCTCATTTGGGACAAAGTAGGAGCTGAAGTAATTTAAGGCTGTCAGATTAAAAAAGTTTTCACAGGTAAATGTGCAGTTCCATGAGCATCAGAATTAATGACTCCTGCTTTCCAACAGATTTATTTCTTGTGTCTATGAAGTGGCACACTGAATTAAGCTTTCCCTGCTTTTGGGGTTAGGGCTCCTCACTACAGGGATTTAGGAAAGAATCTGGGGTTGCAGGCTGGATGAGGAGTACAGTACGCTGCAATATTCTTACTGATCTGGACAAGAGAAGCTGGGGGGTGAACCATGGAAATGGTATCTGCCTTGCAGTTTAAAAGTGCAAGTGAACTCTATGAGATTATGACCATTTTTAATGCTTCACAAATGTGTGGTGTGAAATTTTTAACTGAATTTTTAAAATTTTTAACTGAAATATTTTACTTCACACTAATATAAACTTTCCTAGGCTACCACTAGGAGACGATATAAAAACCAGCAAAGGCCTTTCTGCAGTCAGCTGACTTAAGTAGCCTTAATATCTGGTAGGAAGAAATTAGTATCCTTGAATTTTCAGGTTTGGAGCTGGTTTAATCTTTCAACCAGAAGAAAGATAAACTGAGATCTGTTCAATTTATTGTCTGGATTTTTTCCGATAGGATCACAATAACTTAAATACTTCCTATTTTGCAGGGATTTAATTTTTCTTCTTCCACTTCTGTCCTGCACCCTGTGAAACAGCTCTGGGCAGCAGCCCACTGCTCCAAAACCCACTGCAGTTCTCTGTGCTCCTTCGTATGGTGTTTGCAAAACGAATGGGGATGAAAAGCACCACCATAAATGCACAAAATACTATTGAATGTCCTGCATTAGCTGTTCTAAAAAACCCAAAACAACTCATTTATTTACATGTTTTCTTCAGTGAGGACTTAATCTTTAGGATTACATGTAAGAAATACTTCCATTTTAGTGACAGAATACCTTAGTATTCTTAGAATACCTTGCACCTCTGGGCAAGTGACAGGAGTGAATCAACCTATCTAAAGAACTTCACTGACTCCTTTGCTAAAATATTTTCAGATTTTACATTCCTATACACAAGATCATAAATTTTAAGCCCTTGAAAAAATAGTTAAACTTTTGAACTTTTTTTAATATTTATCTCCACTTACTGCTTCTTTTCATTCCCTAGCTGATCTTTTTTATAAGGGATTTATTTTTCAATGATGCATATATTAGGGGAGAGGGAAATGAGCAAACTGGTTAAATTGGCTCGGAAAGACAGTGTCTACCCTCTTAAAACCTGTAGTTTCCCTTTTGGGTTAAAATATACAAGGGAAAAATATGAAGACAAAAGAAGCTATTAACAACTTAGTTTACAACTTCACTGATTTCATCAGTGTGGTACCAGTCATATAACTGGATCACGTGTGCAGGGAAAATATTTTTTTCTAAGTGTCAAATGCAAGGATTAGGTTACAACTGCAGACCAGTTGTTGTTTTGTGAAATGCAGCTGTTTTCTGTTATTTGATAGCTAAAGCCAATCATGGAATTAAATACTGAAGAATATTTTTTTGTTACTTTTTGCTTTTAATCTCGTATTGGCATTGTTGCTGCACTTATCTGAACGACATCCTTCCACATATACATTATTTCTGTCAGTCATTTGATTCCCTTCTTCTAGCACTATCTTCTTCCTACCTCCTTTTCCTAATGCTTTCCCATCCTTTTACCTTCCCTCTCTGTTCCCACGGTCTCTTTGATCAGCTGTGTTTCCTGCCTATCATCTCTTCTCTCTCCTTTTTGTCCTGGATCATATTTTCTTCTCACTCCATTTCTGCCTTTATTTTTGTTCCAGTAATCAATCAACCAGTCCTGACCAAGCCTGCAAACTCATCCTTCCTTCCCTCTCCTGTCCCAGCTCTCCTTTTGGCCGCCATGTCAAATTCATGCTGATCCCAGAATTGCTCTTTGTTCCTCACATTCACCTTCTCTCTCCTGCTTTCTTCACAGTCAGTTTGACTCCTCTGGTACTAGGATCTCCGAGTAGGATATGTGTGGGGACATCAAGCCCAGAACCATAAGGGTGGTAGGATACTTAGTTATAGCCCACCCTCGCAGCAGTCACTGTGGAGATTTCACTGGTGCTACCAAGCTCACTGAGTCATCTATTGGGCAACCTGGGCTGACCTAGAGGAAACGGTAAAAGGGAGAAAGGTATAAGGCTCTTTAAAATGTAATGGCAATATTTTTCTTTTTACCAATGTAAAAATATCTAATATTCCTGTTAGTATTATCTTGATAATGAATAACTGACACTATTCTTGTTTTGCATGACATCATGTCATTAAGCTTCCATGGTTTTATATACATGTGCACACGTACATCTAGTACAAAATCTTTTGTTAAGACCTCACCAGCTAAAAATCTTTAGACCTGCCACTGCTCATGTGAAAGCTTATTAAAGTTTCAATTACCTGCATTATAACTGGCATTCCCATTCCAAAACCTGCTAATCTAATATGAAAGGACTTCTAAAAACCTGAATGCAAAAACAAACGCATAGATACCTCAGAAAATGCTAATGGATTCACTTCTGTCCTTGATCACTTGAGTCACATTTCCCACTCAGCTGCCTTCATGGGACCAAGGCCAGAGCTGATCTCAGTAAGTTTATATTAGAATAGCACTTAGATAAATAAACCAAACTTGGGAACTGTAGGTAATCAAAACTGAACACAGCACCACAGGAAAATGGAAACTCAGATGTCCTTTAACACTGAAGACAGACATGGCCTGCTCTTCTGGTATGTAATTTAATATCCTCTTCTAAAGCTGGACAATAACGATATGTTTATTTAACCGTTTCACCAAGGCCTCAGCTTCCTCATTGAGAGTGATGTCCTGACACTGGCCTACTGAAAGAATTTTGAGGAATTGGAGTGATCATCTTTAAAGTCACTGTAAAAAAAAAGTATGCACTTTCATCTTGTTCACATAAGATACTGAACTTGTATTTGGTCACATACCTCTCAAGATTGCTTTATTTTGAAGGATATCAGTCACTTTTATACAATGCCCCATCAGTATTTCAGGCATATTCTATGTCTCTTCATTTCCATGGAAGCAAATGCATTGGTCCAAAGGAAAGAATTAAAAATTATCTACTTTCATTTTATTGAGAAACAAATAATTTATGGGGACCATTGCATCCGTGAAACTTGCCACTGTCTCAGTAAAGCTGTAATCAATGCACTCTGCAATAGGCACAATTTTCTCTCTGTTTAACTGGCTTAAACCTGAAACATCTACATCAGAGGGGAAAATACAGATAGGACATTTGCTTAAGCTGTGCAGTGGACAAATCCCTTTGTAATTGCAGCGCACACTTGTATTTCCCCTTATGAACAAGAGAATGAAAAAATAATTACGGTAATTTACCAAATAGGTTTATGAGGCTTTTGAAAATAGGTTCTGAGAAAATAAGGCTTGTGTTTGAAGATAAATTCCTTAGATTTCACTCTGTCAACATATAATAACAAGCTAGTATCTTATCAAAGAACTAAGAAGGTAAGCAAACCACATCCCACTCCAGAAAATTTTCCCTACAAAAATAACATATTGTTCCTTTATATTGTATGTTAGAGTGCTGAATTCAGACAGTACTTCTAATAGGCTAGTCTGAGACTGTAATCAAATAGGATTTCTGAGAAGCTTTCTGTTAAAAAAATTGGTCAGAATATTTTTGAGGGCAAGCTCAGAAAGCAAAATGCTTTTGTACTAATAGCTGCTTGCAATACATAAGACTACTGTTGTTGGTTTGGTTTTTTTTCCTGAGCACAGTGTCCTAACTCAAAAAACTTGTGGCTGTGCACTAAGGCAGTACAATCACAACCCAGCCTGCTCTTTGATGTCTGTGCAAGGGCTGTCACTGGAAATTGCAGCTCAGCACTGTGCTCAAAGATGGGCACTGCAGACAACACCTAGAAAACACACTGGAACAAGAGTCCATTTTTGGACCTTTTTTTTTCCTTTCTTTTGACTTTACAATGCCAACAAACTTGGAAGTATTGCTACCAGAAAAGATTTATCATAAATTTTTCCTTGAGATGGTATGACTCGTAGACATATTACTAGCCCTTCAGCCAAGTAAAACTACCAAGACTGAAAGTAATACACAAACTTGTAATTATACCTTGAAAGGATTTTACACAAAGAGATCATGGTATAATATTGCCACTGTACATTATATAGAGTGTGTTATCTACTATGGTTATTCTCATTGATGCAACACAGACTTTAATGCAATAAGAAATCAGTCCCTGTTTTCATTCCACATTTTGAATGAAAACAATAAAGGCATTTTTCATATCTTTGTTCATAAGTATACACAAAAACCTTCATTGAAAATTTTGGAAATGAAGGGCTTATGCTGGGTCTGTGCTTGTTGTTCCAAGCTGACACTTGACCTGAAGGAATAGCAATGTCACTACAGAACCTGGTAACATTTGCATTATAAAAAAAAATATGTGTCTGAAAGCTGAATTCCAATTCGCTTATCTTTCACTGACATGAAAACTCTCTATCTCACAGTATCTAGGGCAGAGCACAGAATGCCAATGTAAATTAGGCGATTCTGCTAGAAGACAGATAAGGAGTCAACTCCCCCAAATGATGTTAAACTAGTGGACACACATGTAGACCAAGCTACATCATAGCTGGTGGAAATGTCAGACCTGAAGCACAGGGTGAGGGGAGGGATTGAGGCAAGTCTCCCAGGTCTCACTTCCCAGGCATATAGGATGAAGCCTGAGCTTCCTTCATCCAACAGCCATCACTGCAGGGAGAAAGTGGTTCACCAACACTGCACAGAAAGCCCACTAAAGCAAGGTCTGACTGCAAACAGCCTATCCACTTTTCTATGTCATGGTTTCGTGTCAGCAAGTCTGTGTATCTCCTAACCTTAATCAAGTTAATCAGCATTACAGGGTCTGTAGAGGACACCAAGGAGTATCATGCTCTTCTGTCTCAGGACATCTAAGAAACTTTAATTGGGATATGCATGTAATTTCATGAGAAAGACGTGTCTGGAGAGATAGCCACTGTTTTAAACACCGTCCAGGTGATGGTGTGAAAACTACATGTCTAAAAGCAAAGAACTAGCCTCTTTGACACACCCATGCAGAGCTGATGTTGGTGGCTTAATTAGAGAAATGTCATCACCAGTGTCAACTATGACTGCTAATTTTATTTTTTTTGTCACACTTCTCTAGCTGATCTAGCCTGGCATGGTTTTGGTCTCACTCAAACAGTAAGGGTGCTGGTGGGAATCCATGTATGTTATACATGGGAGTTGTTTTTCATTGAATGTAAAAAATGTCCAGTGACATCAGTAAGATGCATATTATTCATATCTCCTACTATGTTAAAAGAAAATAAGGAATCAAAAGCAAATCTTCCAAGAACATTAATACTTGCTATCAGAATTTTATACAGCAAGAAAGAATTGATTTAGGTGAGTTTTGCATCAGCAGCTAAACATTCAGTGAGCTTCTGAGTTTGATAAGAGACAAGTTGCTTACTGCCTTTTCAGGATGTAAAACACATGAAACGCCTCACTGAGTAACAAAGGTATCTGACAGAGAATGTGGACCCTAAAGATCACAATGCCACAGCAGGACAGAGCTCACTGCAGAGCTCCCAAAGAAACCACTGTGTTGGTGGAGCTGCCAGAGTAGGTGTCTGGGAAAAAAAAATTGAAGGAAATCTTCAATTTTTGTTAAATCTCATACTGATTGAAATGCTGTTCTTGTATGGATTAAATTTCTGTGCTGTTTCATGTATGTTACCAAACATGCATAAATGTCTTTACTGTTACACTTGATTCCTGGTACTTGTCTCCCTCTCTTCTTATGCCATCTCATTTTTTAACTTGGGGACTCAAGAAACCCTCAAGAAGGGCACATGATCTGCATAACAGCAGGCTTGGCATCCTTGAATCAAGCTTACCTGAAATATGCTGGAAAAATTCTGTACCTGGAGATGCCCTGATTGGCAACTCGTTAAAAAAGTTGCAAGAGAGGTGGCATTTCTCCCCCATCAGTTTTCCCCTGCACTGCCTCTGCCCCTTCCCAGTTTCATCTACATGGACAACAGCCATTGCACAGGGGGAGTGCAGGTGGGTCAGCAGACTGCAGAAGAAGGTAGAGTAATCAGTCAGGCAGTGGTAAGATTTATGGTTTCTCAATATGCACCTGAGACACATCAAATATTTGCACATTTTAGGAACACAGCTGTGAAGCTGAGATTTATTCAGATCCCGAAATATTTTATCTGAACCAAAACCACTGCTTAATAGACTGAATAACAGAGATAGGAAAGGGGTGATTGATCTAACTGAAATGAATTATGCTGCTGTCTTTCCAAATTCTTCATTGAAATAAAACACAGGCCTGTTTTTCTCCGTTTTACTCATGGTCATGATTAATAACAACAATAATAACAATAATGTTATTCTTCAAGGTTCCTTCACATCTGATGAACCATTTGCCATATTGTAAGTTAAAATGAAATTTGAAAATATTACAAAAATAAAGTATGCAAAATTGTGAAGGCCTCAATGGTTGCTGACAAAAGCCATTTGCAATAGAAAGTTTTAATTTTTTTATCAAACAAGTGAATATCATAATCATTGGGGGATCAAAAAAGAAGATTCTGCATACTTGGCACTGTAAAGGCTAAATACAGAAGTGGAACATTTGTCATCCACAGACCAACCTTTTCAGACGAGAAGGAGCAATGTTATGCTGTGGAATTTTTAAAAGCAAAAAAGCTTATAGAGTCTGATATAAATGCAGTCATTTTGACTACTAGTATTTGGGTAGAAATCCCAGGGTCCTTCCATCTTCACAGCTCTCATGTCAGATATGTGTGACATATCTGATATGCTTCACAATAGCAGCTTTATCATTTTTCTTTATTCTTCTTATTACTCTACTTGCAATGAATTGGTTGCAGAGAGTCCTGTGTGCCAGCTCCTGCTCAAAAGACAAATAAGCAAAATGGGCAAACAGCGGGATGGAATGTCTTGCCAGCTGCAAGGTGGCAATGGCAGAGCCAAGCCCCTCTTCCTGCCCCCAGAACCATGCTCTGAGCTGGGGGTCCTGCGGTAACAACACCAACAGAAAAGCTGCTCGCGTACTTTTAGTCTGTTTATTTGAAATAATGACTGAAAATCAAGCAGTGCTTGTTCCTTTAAAACAAAATCTCTGAAATAAAGTGTTCCAGCTGTTTCAAGTCTTCAAGCTCTGCTTCTGTTAATTTTGAATGCAACCAGTGATTTCTGCTCTTGCTTTTCTGTCCACTTTCAACTACCTATACCTTTCGTCTCCATACTTTTCCCAGTCTCTGGGAAAGCACAAATAATTATCTCTCAGCCTTTGGAGTTATGGAATTCCTCATTTTGTGAAAGTCAGTTCCAAACAAGAGTTCTTGGACTTTGTTTCTGTGAGACACATTCTCAATTCCCCACCATTTGCTCCTCTGCTTTATTTTAAGAATGTAAACAGTCCAGGTGCATTAAGGGAACATAGGCATATCTTTAATTTTGAACTTACAAGTAATGCTGTTTTCAACCGAAATAAAGAAAAGCTTCAAGGTTTTGAAGGAACTGGGTCTTTAAAAGAAATTTATAAGATTCAAAAAAGAAAAAGAGAAGCTAGTCAGTGGTGTGAGTGAGTATATGCTTGGTTGCACTGAAACACCAGCAATCCACACCCAAGGAATAGAGATGTTGGAGTTATCACATTCTGTAAATGATGAAAAGTGATCAAGCTCCAGGATTAGGAGAGAGAGATGGAGATGCCACTCCCAGACATACAACTCAGCTATGTGCTACTGAGAAAACCAGCTAATCTTTCTGGGTTTCTGTTGCCTTCCCAGCTTTCTTTGGCCCTTCATAGAGTCTGCAAGGTGTTCAGGTAGGTCTCATCAACATGGGTTTATTTTGTGCACAAAGCAGTGTTTTACTACCAAAACCAATTTTCCAACTGGTAAGGCCATTTCTAAGGTATTAAAGACAAATACTTCAGAACTGTCAAGAATGGTGTTCTGCATTAATTGGTGTCTTTGTGTCCGCACATTTTGACAAGTCTTTAACTAAATAACCCATTTGGGTGTTACCCTGTGGTGGCACTGGTTTGCACAGTGCACGGGACACAGCATCTGCACTACCTCTTCCCTGCTGCTGTCAGGGAGCTTGGTGAGAAGAGAGTTGGGATGTGTTCCTCACTCTGGGGTCCTTCCATACAACTGTGCTTTAAGTGACAGCGTGCCATCATTGCCTGGACTTCAAGGCCAGCAGTGGACTGCTTCCTAAACAAGAAAGAGCCTGACAGAACTGTTTAACTGGTGACCAGCCTCAATGTCTTCTTCTCTGTGTTGCTTCTCATCTTTTTAAATAGGGTAGAAAAATTCCTAAACTGTTTTTCAACATGTTTTTTGGGTTTTTTTCTGATGCCACCTGCTTAATCTTTGCTCCTGTATCCTGATTTCTGCCTCTTGACCTTTCATCTGCCCCATGGATCTGGGTGAAAGCGCAGATGTCTTGGCTCCTTTATCTTGGCCATGCCCCTTAGAAGGCTGCATCTCTCGTTTTAACCGGTACCTAACCTTACCTTGCCTGGTCGTTTCTTCTAAATGTCGAAGATGCCCTGCGGTTGGCCCGTGCCAGTTCCCCCTTCTCTATCTTAGTCAGATGTAGCGGCCCCAAGAAAACAAGCCATCTCGAAGTAGACCTGGCTGGGAGGGAAGAGTGTGGACTTTCTTCTCGGGAACTGGGCTTGCATTTCCTGGGCATTCATAGCAACCACAAGAAGTTTAAATGCACTCAGACTCTACAGACCATGCAGAGAATCTTATTCCCAAGACCTATGTCTGTGCTGGGCAGACGCAAATGTTACAGTGACTTATGGCCCAGGAAAACAAGGGTAGGTTGCGCTACAGCTCAGACATCACCTTGCCAAAAGTTAAGTGTTTTCTTCTAAACAGAGGTTTGGAAAAATCCCAAATAACCTAATGAGAAAACAATAAGAAAATACCTCAGAATCACTTAGTGCTGAAAATGTATGTCTTTCTTAGCCTTATTTTCAGAAAGGGCCTAGTAGAATTCAAACCCTGTCCCAATTTTCAGCTTGATGCAGATACCCAGCACAAACGGATATCGATGGCAAAATTTTGAATAACTGAAGCTTGTATTGCACAATGACATAATAGAGTCAGAAAAGCCTGTTGTCTTGCATCTGTTTTTTGGTTCAATGGGTTTAACATCTGGAACATTAAACTGCCATTCTGATTTTTTGTTAAATTTTTGCAAAATTAGGTTTCCTGTGTGTTTTTTGTTTAAGATCTCTGAGGGAACATTTGCAGTCTTGGCAGCTTGTGCTATCTCAGCTCTAATAATGCCCATATTTTGAGAGACAAAATGTACATTGATCATGCCATGGATTCCTGTTTCACCAGATGCATTGTTTCAGTCCTTTGTAATTTCATACTGGATTTTATCTCTTCTGAAAAGGAAAGAGAGACACGCAGGAGAGATTCAGGAACATTTTTCCCATGAATATGTTTGTCTAAAATATGATTAAAAGGGTCTGTTAGGGAGAAAATACAGTATTTTTCATTTAAAAATGAATATGTGCTTACAGCTAGGTCAAAATAGATTTTTTTTTACATGCCCAGTTTATTACATGTTTCTAAGGATTTTAATTTTTTGCTCATTACAGTAGCAGAGCAAAGTGATTCTGGTTTAATTGTTCTCGCAAAGAGATTTGGAATAAGAGCCTTAAAAATTTTCTAATGATCCTGAAGTGTTTTTTTTTCTCCAGACTAAAGGCTGTGGAGATCAAAGATGAATGAAGATGTTGGGGTGAGCAGAGAGTACCTGTAATTTTTCCTTTTTGCATTCAGAAAAGTCAGATATTTGGACTGTTGTCACAGAAATGAGGGGGGAAAATTATAATGTCTCTCTATTCACCCAGAACCAATAGAAATTTGTCTTGTGACTCCTCTCATATAGAAAATAACCAGTCTGTCAACAAAGCTGTACTTAATGAAATCCTCATTTTGTGCTCCATGTTGGCTTTTATATAGAAGTGTTGACTGACAAGCTTATTTGGTGGTGGTTTAGGGGTTTCTTGGAAGGAAATAACTTGCCTTAATCACTTCTAAAAATTAACAAAATACCAACCAACAACATCAGTGACAGGACTGGGTTAGCAGCATTGCTCTGGGTTGCACAGCTGTAGCCATTGCACTGAACCTTCCAGAACTCTCAGCAAGAGGACAGAGAGAAAAGGAAGGAACACAGTAGGAGCAGAAAACTATAAATGTTGCAAGTTTAAAAATGCTCTCTCTCCCCTTTCCCTTCCTTTCTTTTCCTCACATGTACTTTAGCATTTATCTATCATGACAAGTCTCATTTCTCCTTTTAAAAGAATGTATAAATGAGCTATGAATATTTGATCCTTTTTTAAACAAATATTTCGGCTTGACAAGTCATATCAGATAAGAATACCCAAGATGGTAGCCAGCTGCTCAGAGGAGGGAGCATAGGTAGAGTGGGGGCCTGTGTTAGAGGCATCACCTTTCCCAGGCAACAAACGAAGGCTGCTGTGTGAGGCAGAACACTGGCTTTTCCTGCTGCAAACCTTCTGGTCTTGCACAGACTGCTTCAAAGGTGTTGGTGATTCTGCAGATTGGTGGTGGAGGACAAATTCTGCCACAAATTCTGTGCTCCACTTCAGCACACGCATGAGTGGCCCTACTGACTCCGGTGGAAATAGTCATGGTTTGTAGTAAAACACCTCTGTGTGTCTTTTCAGGACCATGGCTTAGACAGCACATAATTCTCTCTGTTAGGGTCTTTAGGTTTTTCTCTGTATTATTGGGCACTTTAGCTGACTGTAGTCAATTCAGATTAGCTGCCTCATAAAGAATTTAGTCTCACACCACAGTGAAATTTAATAAATGAAATTAATAAAAGGCATTTTGGGTACACGTGTATGGGTTTGTTCACATTGTATTTCAGGCTTTATTGCAAGGATACTGTAATCCGCAAAAATTATTCCCAGGTATTCTACTGTGTTGATACTTTGAGCCGGTGACAAATACACAGATTTAAAAAAATACCCACTTATACCTGTTTTGCACCAAAGCTATGAGCATCTGAGTATTGTATTTGAATGATGGTATGCGAACCTTAACTTAAAGTCACAGAATCACAGAATATTTGGGTTGAAAGGGACCCACAAGGATGATCGAGTCCAACACTTAAGTGAATGGCTCATATGGGGGACCAATTGGTTTTATTAGCACCATGCTCTAACCAACTGAGCTAATGTCAGAGTCCAAGACTTATTCTTATTAAAACCTATTTTAGGTGTACTTTTAGTGGGATAATATAGGTGGCTTTCAGGGATTTTTTTAGTTTGTCATTGGATTTCAGTTTCAAATTGTCTATTTTGGGGAAAATATCTGGGTGAAAAAATCGAGAAAATAAAACTCTTTTTACTTGTTATTTTATTTTTCCTACAATTTTGACTATGGAAAATTTTAAAAAGCAATACTCATTTTCTCTGAGTTACTGGATTATTCACCTTTTCTCCAAAGACAAAGTATCAGCTTTGCTTTCTGGGTGAGAAAAAACCCACACCAAAACCTTAAAATGTTACATTAGATAAAATTACATTTTAAAAAACTCAGGGCAGAATTTTCCACTTTGTTGTAAATTTACATCATGCAAAGATAATAATGCAAGATTCACTGAAGTCAGTACAGGGTGCCCTTGACTTCAGAAGTCTTTCCAGTTGTCGCAGGAGGAAAAAGTTATTGACTGTGGAAATCTTTTTACTGAGGTAACTCTTCTCTTTGTGCATTTTTAAAAAATATATATAACTATAGCAACTTTTTGAACATTAGCCAAGGCTGAAAGCTACTGATAAGCACAGGCACAGTGAATAATCTGAACCCTGCCTTAAAAATCTTGTCTTGGACATTTCTGGATTTACAAATAAGACACCAACAAAAGATTCATATCAATCTAGTTTCCAAATATTATGACCCTCTTGTACATTTCAGCCTTTAAGATGCTCATTAGCAGGACGGCCCTGAGGCTGCAGGTGGCAAGCAGTGCCCTACCCAGATGTCACCTCACTACTGCTGTGACATATGGACACATTCCTGCATCAGCTGAGGGACAGTGTGGGCAGTGAGTGATGTCGAAGGTGTCTATGGTCCCTAGTGCTGCTAATGCATCATAGCAACATTATAGGAATCTTACACAGCGTTTTTACTTTAGATACGTATGCTTAGCAGTTAGACCCTGGACAAAGCATACTGAAGGGGCAAAGTCCTCTGAAATATTGCAGAATTAATTTCACTTCATGTATAGAGAACATCAGGACTAGGTCATAACAATTCTCCAGTGTAAAAAAAAAAAGTAAAAATTGTAGCCCATAAACAGTACAAAGGTCATAGAAATATGCTTTCCCTCTCTGCATTGTTTGGGGAGCATTTGCGGAAAGACGGCAGGATTGGTGGGAGAATGTGCTTCTTTGAATATATGTATACATTCTTTTGTATTTAGCTTCCACAGATGAAAGTGCTCATGGTAATGTGCCCTTGTGACATTCTGTTTGAAAATATTACTCTTTCTTCAAAGAAGAGAAAGGGAGAAGCTGTAGCTTTAAGTTGTATGAGCATGGGAAAATCAGACATGGTAATAAAAGTGGATGTTTGAGTGTGTCAGATAAAATTTATTAGATAGGGGTCTCCAGCTCAGTGCATTCCTATGCAAAATTCTTGGTAAGCTGCCAGAAAGTGAACTCTGAGCATTAGCACAGTAGAAAATATTTATATTAGTGTAAGGCTCTTGGTTGTGATGTGCTTCTGCTCTTTTAAAATAGCTTGCCACAAATTCAGAGACATCAATAGAGGTCAAACTGTAGGGAATTACACAACTTAATGAATCAATTATAGGCTTCCAGACAATCAGTAATATCACTGTGGAAAAAAATGAATTATTAACATGTGAAAATAATTTGTAAGCTGCAACAACACATACAGTAGCAATCGGGGTTATGTTTCTAAAAATGTTCAGTCAATCTAAGCGCTTTCCCAGTCAAGTTGGCACAGTAGATTTCTTTTGGTCTACATTCTCTCTTTTTTTTTTTTGAGTATTATCTCCCATATGAATGACTGTGCGAAGACATTCTTCAGCACACCTCAGAGCTGGCTTCACTTAGGTGTTAGCATTTCATCAAAACTGAGCCCATGAGAAGGAATGTTAAATAATTTTCAAATATACTCCATTACTTTTACTTCATTAAGATACAGACTTTATATCAGGGATAAGTTCTGTTTGAAATGAGGAGGGGCTACCTTGAGATAATTTTCTTTTTCATCTGAACTTTGGCCCAAATTCTGATAGTAGCTTTCCAAGATATTTCTAAAACCTCAATTTGAAGGAGGCACATTTTCCTCCACACATAATTTTGGCGCAAAAAGCTGCCTTGAGCAACATTTCCCTCAGGTAGTTCTTCTCTCCTTCTTATGATTTGCTTGTGCATGTAGCACTTGTGGGTATTTCACTTGAATTCTAGGGGAAAAAAGACCTGGCCTAGTTCAACCTCCTGCCCAAGGCTGCTTTGCTATGCCAGTGGGGATAATATGCCTTTGGTCTCAGTGTAATCTCATGCGGTGGGTACAAACAGATACAGAAATACAAATAGTCAACAACTATTTCTTCTTAAGGTCACAGTAATTCTGATACAAAGTAGAAGGCTGACCCTAAGCATACTGAATCTTAGACAATTTTACTCTCAAAAAATGAAATTAAAATCACATACTAATCACCTCATATGTACTGAGGCTTCAACTACTGTTTCCTAATATGTATTTTTTGAACTATGAACCTGTAGGCTAAATGGAAAATAATTCCTTGTTTTTGGGGGCTTTTGAAAGCACTTGATCCTAGACAGTTTTTCTTTTAATGACAGAAAAAAATATAAGATCAATATAAGTTCTTGATTACCCTGCCATCTTTAGAGCAGAATGCTATTTTCATTTCAAGTCCTGGTTTCCTGAGAATTCATAATTCTTTTGGGTTACAGAGATGCTCACCTCAAATATCCTTTTATTTTATATTAAGCAGAACACAAAAAAAATTCCCAGGATCCATCCCAGCTTCCATAGTGTATTTATATCAGTCAGACTAATAGCTGTTTGAATTAAGACTAATCACAATTTCCTATTTATTCAGATCCTGGAATTTAAGAAAACATGCAGCAAACTCTCAATTAAAACTAACGTGCTCATTTCATAGCAACTTTAGAAATACACAGGCCAAACACAAACTAAGGGGCCATATTCCACATCTAGTTCTCAAGTTTTAGAAGAAAAATGTAAATTTTCACAGAGCTTGACAGGACCTGGAGGTATGTATAAATAGGGAAACTGGGCTGAATGATAAATCAGCTACTCTCCTTATGCACCTTAGTAAGTCAATATTAATACTTCAAATGAATCACAGAAAAGTTTGGGTTGGAAGGCATCTCCAAAGATCATTGTGAAAAATAATGTCACTGATTGGAATGGAACTCACCTCTAATGCCACCGGACTTTGCTAGATTATGAAGTGTTGCAAAGGTGTTTTCTTCATGCATTTTAGCAGTAGCACATTTTAGTCAATCGAATATGCATGATTCCTCAAGCTGATTCAGAAGCCTATCAGGAACAAACAAATATGGAAGTTGCCCATGTGCATGTCGACCATGCTGCTGTAGATGATGCACAGAATTCCTGGTAAACAGAGAGTAAAATGCGTTAAACCTCTGTCACTGAATTGTAAGCTAACATGCCTCATCTTGTAGCTTTATCAAGAAAACAGCATTCATTTGGATCACTAATACTAATTCTCTCCGTTCTGTGGCGATTCATGAAATGTATTTCTGCCATGACTTAAACACACCAAGTAAAAAATCAAGAAGAAACGACACTCCTGTCCTGAGGACTGCCATACATGTCTGCCTTCTTTTTCCTCTCCTGATTTGCAGAGCCACAGGTAGCCTCTTATCTCCTTGTGAGAGGAAACATTGCTCTCATCAGACAGACACTTTAAAGATGGACAACTCAAAATAATGTACTCAGAATGGTCACAGATGTGCACGGTGATTTGGAAAGCTTAGCTGCCTCTCTGTAGAATGCATTAATCTATGAAGTAGTAAAAATCACTCTTCTTATAGAGAAATTTTCCTCTCAAGGTGTAAGCGAAAAGTATTGTGTGAATGGTGCTGTAGAATTCTGTGATCTCATGAGAGTGTATTTTATTTGTAAAGACACAGTGAATATATATGGAAGGAAGCATATTTTTATTTTTACTTGCAGTAAACAAGATTTCTTATATTGCTTCTAAATGTACTCATTTTACATCTGTGGCAAAGTGTGTAAATGGAGCCAGCAGGTTTCAGTTCAGTTTTTGGTGTCCCAACATAATTTTTTCTAAGTCCCATGAGACACAGAGATGTATGGAAACCTAAAAGAAGTTGCAACCACATGGGACTTTGTGTCACGAAAGGATCAGTTGGAATTAGAGTAAATATCTACTCTAAAGTCAAAGGTACATTTCTGCTAGGCTGAATTAGAGAATTTACTGGCACATCTCCATAAACATGACTCTCTGTACTAAGAAATAGTTAATCTTTTATTATATTGGATAGCCTTGTGGGATTGCTTTAGTGATTCATTATAGAAATCAAAGTAAATTCTATGGTATTGTGCAGTTTGGCTCATCCAGTTGGAAAAACCCTAATGATCAAAAAAGCATGTGTTCTTACTCAGATATGTTTTATGACATGACTGTAAAATGTACCTACCACAGTTTTTCATTGTTTCACAGACAATAAGCACAGTCATTTTCAGGTTTCTATTGTTCTGCAGCTGAAGCCATGAATGTCCCTTTGCTCTTTGACATGAGTAACAATTACATTTACATCTACCAAAGAGATATGATCAATTACTATGTTTCATCAATAACATTTATTCTTTAAACCTACAGAAATTATAGCATTGCATTTAAGACATGGTTCTGAAGAGTATGTCAGCTTTTCAACCATAAATAACAATGTCTGAGAATTTATAGCTTGGCAGAAAGGTCTTTTTGAACTAAATCTGAACATATATGGTAGTAGTCCAGAAATAATTTATTTTCTGAGTTCTGCTAGCCTAACTCAGACAAGATAGTGCTTCAAATATACAAGGAGTTCCATTTATTTCAGTGGGCATAACCAGATAGGAAACAGATTCTGGATGATTTAAAAAGTTGATTTCAATGATTTAAATCCATATGAGGAGTGGCTGAAGTCATTTAGTTTGTTCAACTTGGAGAAGAGGAGACTGAGGGCAGACCTTATTGTGGTCTTCAACGTTCTCACAAGAGGAAGCGAAAGGGCAGGTACCAATCTCTTCTCTCTGGTGACCAGTGACAGGACTTGAGGAAATGGCATCAAGATGAGTCACGGGAGGTTTAGGCTGGATATCAGGAAATGCTTTCCCCTAGAGGGTGGTTGAGCACTGGGTTGGGTTCCCCAGGGAAGTGGTCACAGCACTGAGCCTGACAGATTTCAAGGAGCGTTTGGCAATGCTCTCAGACACATGGTGTGATTACTGGGGTGTCCTGTGCAGAGACAGGAGTTGGCCTCAATGATCTTGATAGATCCCTTCCAACTCAGCATATTCTATGATTTTATGATTTTATGATTTCTCAGAAAACAAACCTGGAACAAAAATGGCATGTATTTCTTTTAGCAAATATTTTTAAAGGAGTCTTACTGAAGAAATAACAAAGGATGAAATTTAAATCCTACTGAAATTCCAAGAAGTTTTCATGTTGAATCCCATTTATTCAGATCTGGATTTGAAAGTATGAAGTTACCTTTTGGTAGGCACTTTGCAATAATGAAGTGTATTTTTGTATGAATTTATTATAATTGTATTTGAGCAGTGCTCTAGTAATAATGAAAAAGGTTCATTCCTATTATGCCTGAGAGAATAGAGGTTTTATGGAACCCAGTGGAATTGCAGACATTGCTTCTCACAGGAATGACTGTTTGCAGGAAGGGAGAGAATCTAAGGTTTGGATGACTTGTCTTAAATTCCCAGGTCTTTGAGTGCCAGTAGTTCAATTCCAAAAATCCTGAATTTTCATAGCCAACGGCTATCATGTGGTCAAGAGAACTGTCCATCTTTTATTACAGCAGAAAAATCCAGATCACTCTGGACACCATCTACTTCTTGTTTTTTTTGGAATTTCCTTATATTCCTCCTATCTGTGGACATTTCCAAATCATATTTTCCCAGTCAATCCCCAGACTGTGTACTAAACTCATGTTAAATTTTGAGCTGCCCTTTGGCATCCTAATTGAACAGCAAGCCTTAACATATGCTTTGAATGTTGCTACAATCTCTCAGTTGTCAAATAACTGCCATGATGTTCCAGTCTCTTTAGAGCAGATTATTCACTGTATTAAATGTTTCGATTAGAGGAACTATTCAAAAACACTTGCTGCAGTTATAACACTAAGTGATAAATACCTGAAAAAATTTGAATCACCAGTTTCTGAGTGCCAATAATGCTCCACTGCTAGTGTGTCTGAACTCCACGGCAAAGAATGGAAGATGGTATATTATAAATTAGAGATTACAGAAAACAGAGGTGTGGCTTGTTGGCAGGTAATACTCCATTTACAAGCATAGAAGTTTGTACAGAACTAAAAGTGAACTAGAGTATAAAATGCTGTGGAGACATAATGAAAGAGAATCTGTTGAGAACAAAGGTCATCTAAAATGTTACTCAGCTGGTGAAATCTCAAGTTGTAAGAAACTTAGGTCTTACGCAAGCTCTCATCACACCCTGCAATAGGGATCAGGTCATGGCCCTTGACCCATTTGTGTGGACCTACTCACATCTAATCTTTGAAGGGCCAGTGTCCCCAGTAGCAGCCACCTCAGACAGACTGCCAGCCACAGATGCATGCCCTACACATTGCTGCACTGTTTTTACACACAGGTTCCATTGTCCATTTTTTCCCCCATCATTTGTTGTCCAAGCAATGTGCATTTTTGAGGACTTTTTGCTATTGTAAAGTAACAGAGGGCTGCCATATACTTTTAAGGACTGTTCTCTGACACCATGAGAAAAATAATACAGTTTAGTAGGCTTGGCTAAAACTGAAATGCTCAGTTTTTTTCTTTCACTTCTTGCTTCCCAGTGGTCTGGGATAGGATTGGGTCATCTCAGTGTTTTTTTTAAAAATCATTTTATGTATCCTTGTCCTAGTTTTTGTGATTAAAACTGTACTCCTCTCATTCATTAACAACTACTAGTACAAAAAATAAAAGCTACAGTGCAGCCAGAATAATTATCTCTCCCAGTTCAGGTGTTGATCCTGTAATTTGATCCATATGAGCGATGAAACTTGCTTGTGCTGAGCCATTTTCAAAAAGGGAAGCTTAGAAGCATGGCATATCTTTGGCTAACAGCCCACTATAAAATTAGTGCCCTGTGTTGGTTTTATTTCAGTTTGCTTGATTTTAAGTAGGTAATGAATACTTAGTAAATGCACAAACTAAAATATACACACTGATGTCTCATTGTATGACTTTCCATGCTGAGAGACTGCAAAATCTAGGGCTTTCCACAGTGGAAACAATGCAGGAGTCTGCAGTGCCCATGTCTCTCATGCTTAATGGTGAATTAACTCCAGAACCTCAAGATGGTTTGGAACACATTTTCTTTTCCACTATAATGTTTCATGAAGTGCGAGTTGTTGCGAATTTTTTTTTTTGCAGATGTTGCTGGCAGTGCTACACCACGTCTTCTTTTTGATATGGTAGAGGTGATGGAAAAGAAACTTGGAGCTGAAGTGGGTCACTGTTCTCTCTTGTTACAGAAAGTTTACAAGAGAAGTATTGTAGACCCACTTTGAACAGTTACAGAACCAGTACTCTTGGTAACTCTGCTCCAATAATTCTTAAAGCCTGTCTCTCTGAAAAGGACACATATATAACTCAAGAAGAGAAGTGTGAGTGGAGTAACATATTACAATTTTTCGTCATATCTTAATTACACATATATGGCATACAATACTTCCTCTGGTTGGGTATGGATTACGGGTCAGTAATCACTTGCTCTGTTGCACAGCAGAATGAGTGGCAGTAAGCGTCACTACCCTCTCCCTAATGCTGTGGTTGCAAGCAGGACTCTGGCCATGGCAAGGAAAAGAGAAAAACAAGGCAAAAGAAACCAGCTGATTGGTAACAGCTAATCCTGAGTTCTGAGAAGGCAGTTCATCTCACACAATTTTAGGAATGGGCTTCAGCTCTAGTTTAAAACAAATTTTGGTGTCTACACATGAGATAAATGTCCAAGTTTCCATTACAGGCTGTGGACATCTATTCAGAGCAGCCTGTAGCCCCACAAGCAGCTGGAAGCAGGATTCATTTGCATTATCATCAGCATCTATTGCCATCCCAGGTGCCCTCAGGGGTCTTGTCTGGCCTCCATTTACTGATTTGAAGGGGTGTGTCTCCTAGAGGTGCTGGGTCTGTATGTACCAGCTGTGAGGAGACCTAACAGGACTGTACCCTTCGAGTGCTGAAAATGGCCTTAGGAACTTAGGTTAGAGTGCACACTGTTGACATTCACACACCTGAGCTACATGTTGAGATTCCTGTGACAGAAAAAGAGAAGAAATCTGCATTTCTTGGAGATAGTACTCCCAAGCTATTCTAGGTTGTATCTTGAAACAATGCTATAAAGGAGTCTGAAGGGATTTATGTACCTGGTTCCACATTAAATGCTGTGGGGTATCCAGGACATCTGTACGAGGATGGTAGATAAGATACAGAGCCCACAGGAGACGGGGAATCTTTTCCCTGTTGCCAGAGGCCAGGCAGACTGTTCTTGAGCATCTCACTTAGCTATAGATGCCTCTGTCTTGACACTGGTTCTTTATTCCTGCACTGACCAGCTGAGATGTAGCTCCTCCACTCTACAAATAGATACAGATGGGTGGGATGAATCTTGACCCAGTGGCTGTTTCCAACACCCAGAGACAGGGGCTATAATTAGCAAATGAATCATCCTTTTCTATTCCTGGCACCACATTTGTTCATGGAGACTCCCAAGGCCGTTCAGCTGGCATGACATGCACGAATCATGGAAGCAAGCACTCAGTTTTGCCGAGAGTCATCATGCCCATGGTGCAACTCTGCCTTCTTTCACACCACTCCTTTCAATGTATGCCATTGCTCAAAAAGCAATCTTCCAGAGAGCACATCCCAGCTGGAAACTTCTGCTAGCTTTCTGGACAGAATGGCAGAAAGCAGGAGAAACTGAGAGTAGAAACCCAAAACTATTCCAACAGTTTCTTTGCAGAAAATCATATTGCAAAGGGTTTAGTTGGATGTTAAGAGATGGACTGAAAAGTAGACTTAAATGACAATGTGATTTTAGTCTTAACTACAATGCAGCTAACCTCAGAAAAATGGGAAGGAAATTAATTTAGATCATAATATCTAGATAATACATAGTTATCTATAATTATATAATCTATAGATACATTTTTCTATACAGAAATCTGTAGTAAACTCTAGCTGTTGTAGCAGAATTAAAAAAATTAAGGAAGCAATGAAATAAATTAAAGGCAATGAGACTTCAAGTCTAGTGATAATAGAAAAACAAAGAATGTTTATTTAAAGTGGAAATATAATAATTCAAAGTGCAAGAAAATACTGAGAGTGAAAACAGATAGGAAAAGGTAATAGAAAAAAAATATGACTTTTGGGGGGATTGGATAAAATTATGCTAATACATTAAAAATGGGATTAAATTTCAGTCCTACCAAGTGATATTGATTATATTCCTACTATAATTAAGTTTCAAAAGTGCTGCTGTCTTAAATATCCTTGTTCACTAGCTTTATGCTAATTATCTGGATTTTTATGAAGATATTTGTTTCTTAGAAACCAGAGTGACACCGTAAAGGCCCCAGTCCCATGTACTACTATAGCAATTGTAAATGCAGAGCTTGGTTTGTGGGGAAGCATTTTAAGGGTCACGACTTCATTGACCTCTGAAAGCAACTAACATAGCACATGATAATAATGCTCTATGGCTACTGCTGAACTTGTCTAAATTTTAGGGAGTGAGCTAGACATGAAAGAACTCAGTCACTGGCAGACCAAACTGACCAACCAATATTATCTCTTTGTCTTCTGCTTCTCCTCTGTGGGCTTGTATCTTTTATCTCTTTTTCTACACTTTGGATGAAACACAGCCCACCAGGTTTAATTCTCTAGTTAGCTACTTCAGCAATGTCTCACTGAAATGTAGGTCCCTGACAAAAAGAAGAGGGGAATAATTCCATCGACCTAAAATAATCAAAGTTTTCTGAAACTTGAGAGAGGCTTCCAATAACTTTCAAAGCCTGCAGAAGTTTCAGCCAGGCAGACTTTAGACTTCTCTTCATGACTGCAAGAGAAATTCAAGCCTATTCAGAAGATGAACAGTCCATGAAGTTATGTTTCTACCTCTTTGGCTGAGAGCCTAGGGACCTAATGGGAATGGGACTTACTGAAGCAAATCCAGTGAAGGACTACAAAGTTCATTAAGAGACTGGCAGCACTTTTCAAAGGGGAAGAAGATGTGAGAGCTGGAACTTTCCAGCCTAGAGAAGAGAAGATTCAAGTGGGTTTTATTAATATATATAAGTACCTGAAGGCAGGAAATGAAGATGAGGGGGCCTGTGGTACCCAGCAACCAGATAAGGGGCTATGGGTACAAACCTAATCACAAGAGATTCTGTGTCAACATCAGGAAACACTTTTTTCCTGTAAGGGTGATCAAACAATGGGATAGGTTGCCCAAAGAGAATGTGGAGTATCTATCCTAGGACATATTTCAAATCTGGACATAGTCCTGGGCAACTGGCTCTAGCTGACCCTGCTTGAGCAGTCAAGGTGGATTAGATGATCTTACAAGCTCCCTTCTGACCTTTCCCATTCTATAATTCTGTGATCTCTTACATCTCTACTGATCTCACTTGCCCCATGAGACATGGAATATATGAAACGTAAACACAGTAACCACTGCTGACATGATAGCGCAGTAGTTAGAGTATTGCCCCAGGTCTGGACCCACCTCCCCAGTATCCCTAAGTAGGTCTCCCTAGCATATTTTTCCAATCTTGCAACCAGAAAGAATCCAGATCAACTTGCAAACAAGAAGAATGCTCAAGTCATTCAGATGGATAAGGCAGAACACAGCTTTTCCTTCTACTCTCCAGTTTCTTTGTTTCTATGATTTTTGGTAAATACAGGTACATTCAAGGTAGCAGTTCCTGGACCCCCTAGTTGCGTCATAGAACCATGGCTTGGGTTGGAAGGGACCTTAAAGATCATCTGCTTCCAACTCCCCTGCCACAGGCAGGGACACCTTTCACTAGACCACATTTTTCAAAGTCCCATGCAGCCTGGCCTTGAACACTTCCAGGGATGGGGCATTCACAGCTTGTCTGGGCAACCTGTTGCAGTGCCTCACCACCCTCACAGTAAAGAATTTCTTCCTAATATCTAATCTAAACCCTATCTCTTTCAGTTTGAAGCCATTCCCCCTTGTCCAGTCTCTATATGCTCTTGCAAAAAGTTACTCTCCAGCTTTCCTGTAGGCTCCCTTCAGGTACTGGAAGGCAGCAATTAGGTCACCCCAAAGCCTTCTCTTCTCCGGTCTGAATAAAACCAACTCTTTCAGTCTTTTCTCATACAAGAGGTGCTCCATCCCTCCAGCCATCCTGGTGGTCCTCCTCTGAACTTGCTCCAGCAGGTCCATGTCTTTCCTGTGCTGGGGACCCCAGAGCTGGATGCAGCACTCCAGGTGGGGTCTCACCAAGGCAGAATCCCCTCCCTCGACCAGCTGGCCACGCTGCTTTTGATGCAGCCCAGGATACAGTTGGCTTTCTAGGCTGCAACCACACACTGCCAGCTCATGTCCAGCCTCTCATCCATCAGCAACTCCAAGTCCTTTCTAGAGTTCATACCCTATCACTAGTATCAGGTTTTCATTTCATGCTTCTTATATGGGCAGCTACTTATTGTCTCACAGCAAGTTCCGGAGTGAGCACCTGGGTTCCATCGTCTGGTTGGTGGTTTGGGCCCTTGGCGTAAGTGCTAGTCCCAGAACTTCTGAGAAAAGCAAGTCCTGCTGTCCAACACTGTCCAGACAGGGAAGATAGAGGTCAGTCTTGCCAGAGCAGGGCACAGCTACTGGTTAGAAAGTTCCTTTCCAGATAAAAACCTGCACACTCCCTGGGTCAAAGTGAACAGCTTTATTCTGTATTTGAACCAAGTCTTCTACCATGTGTCCTGCCTGGTCCAGGGCAAACACTTCCTTGTGTTGTTGTCAGTAAAATGCAAATAACAAACTGGGTCCAAAAGCAAAGCTGTAACAGGAAAACAGAGAGAAGGAAGCCAAGCAACCCTTTACAACTCTTGATTTCCTACTGATTTTTTAGGCTGGAAATTGACAGTGGTGTCAGTCAGCTATGAGAAAGGTACAAGCACTGTATTAGGGATGGGATAGACACATTTTTAATGATTGAAAGGCTCTGTCCCAATAGCAATGCAAGTTTTTTTGCATCATACAACACTGTAAATCAAGGTAAGTTTTGGGGACATCCCATAAACAATCCAGTTCTTTTCTGACTCAGTCTTTCCTAGCTTTTCTAAAAGCGCTGGATTGAGTCAGACAGTCTAAATCCTATTAAAGTCAGTAAATTCATGTAAAAAGGAATGTTTCTTGGACTACAATAAGGTTTCCTACAAATTTTCCTTTGATTATATTACAGATGACAGTTTATAATAGAACTGCAGACTATGGTAACACGGAAAAATCCATAAAATTTAACATTTATATTTTTCCAACTCCTTGTCAGACATCAGAGGTATTTAAAAAATTTAGTGAGGAATTTACGGCTTGACACAATCACATGTGCAGCAATAATAATATAAATATCATATGTAATCTCCTTCATTCCGTTCTAACCCCACCCTTGAAAAGAAGCAAATTTGAGAAGTATTAAAAAATAAGTTGAACTCCCAAGGTGAAGCTGATAATAAATAGAAAAGGTCACAGGGAAACAATTTTTTCTCACTGTGTGAGAAGGCTCAGTCCTTATATTTTCTATGTCATTGGAATAACTCTTTCTGAAAAATCTATGCATAATGTATCTACCATCTTATTTTTTTTTCCTATAGGTAATTCTACACATGGGCCAAAGAGCTTTTAGAAGAATTTGGATTCCCTCAAAGAGCAACAAAATGTTTAAACCTCATATTTCAGTTGGGAATTTTTCTATGAATAGCTTATGAAAAACTGTGGGTGTAATTACTCAAGTATTTTTGCATGGGAACACCTTTAGACAGGTGAGTTATACAAGGAGCTTTCCTGAGAAGATTCACCCGAGTAAAATTATTCTTTTGCAAAACAGTGTGAAGGACTGGGCCCAGTAAACAAATCACCATATTTTCCATGGCATTCTCAGTGGCGCAGGTAGTATCATTGCATGGAGAATATGACTATTTCTCTCGTGTTGGTTCTTTCACAGATTTGCTTTACACATTCAACACACAGCCCCTTTGAACCTTTACCTTTTGGTAAAGGATGTTGGCGGTGTTTTGCCATACATATTTTTTTTTGACTGTTCAAAACCCAAGCAAAGACATTCAAAATTGTCTCTGAGGACATTTTTAAAAAAATTATTAATGTATATTGAGAAGAATTATATATATACATATATTATACATCTGAAAGGAAAAAAATCAGCTTGACTCATGGTATAATAACAGACACTGTGTAAAAGACATACAGAATAAGAAGATAGTTTGTGATCAATAGTTAAAAGCATGAGCAAATTCTCAAGATTAGGACTGTAATGTATTGGTAAACATTAAGCTCAGATAAATATGGAAATAAAGTGTCTTATCAGATTCCTGGTAAAATTAATTTTTGAAACTAATATAATTACCACAGAAATACAGTTTGAGCACAGTAAAAAAGGTCTTTTCCTCTGATGAATCCCTTTTGATGTTGTGACTGCGATGCAAAGGGAATGGGTCTGCAATACTGTGAGCTTATAGAGACACATTTTTTCAGCGCTTCTCTAGCTAATTTTGTGTTGTGCCTTCAAACATTAGGTTAGGAAAAGTTTGCCTCATCCAAGACTAGTCTCCTCATCAAAATCTTGTAGATGCTTTCTGCCCCTGGAGAATTTTTGGATGTAAGTATGAAGCTGGGATATGAAAATAAAAAAAGAAAAGAAATTCAGTCTCATCCAACTTACAATCCAGACAACAAGGAGCCTGAGAATGATGTAGTGAATGCTATAGACAGGGAACTCTGACTGCTTCATGCAAAAAATCTCCACAGGTATGAGAACAGCCCTGGACTCCAAGATACGAGATATCTGAGAAAAGTTGGAAATATTAAGCAACAGGGTTATGAGACTTCAGCTGATGTCCTGCCTCCTGCTAGGGAAGAAATTCCTGTTTCTTGTACCTAGAGGGTATAACTGAGGTTCTCCAAATTCCTCAGTAGTAAAAACAAATCAAGAAAACTTAGGGGCAAATTTGAATTTTCTACCAAACCCCTGGGTGTGAAATCCTGCAGGGGCTGAGTTGATGGAGGGAGTATATAAAAGCATCCTAGAACTGGATTTGAAAGATTATAGGGCAAGTGTCTGTGCAAGAAGGGATACAGTGAGAGGAAATAGAAGTGTTGCAGAGAAAGTAGAATGAGACCCTGACTCCTTAAGCACTTTCTCAAGATTTGGCTGGATGATGGTTCCCACATTCACAAATGTAATAAAGCCAAATACAAGGACTGAATTTAATTGTTTGTCAGTGGTGCAAGGATGCTGTGCCTTTCAGTGCCACAGTACTTACCACCTGCTATGCTTGACTGGTGTCACCTTAATGGGATAAGGAAAAGGTCCCTCTGTCCTGCATGACTGTGGGTGTGTCAGAGCTGCTGTGGCACAGCTTGATGGCAGGAGCCCTGCAGGCCCTTTTTCCTTGGGGTTGGTCAAGGACACCAATGGAAATATATAAGGTTGGGAAGACCCTCAAAAATGTGTGAGCAGCATCTTCTTAGCCTGATAGCAAAGCTGATCCTGTGGTCCAGGCAGAGGTTTAAGAGGAACAAAAGACAGAGAGTCCATGCTCTCCCCAGTCAAAGGTGGGAAGGATGAGAGGGTTCAGGCAAGGCTGGTTGTCTTGTCTGTGACACTGAACGCAAAGAGAACACCATGAATAGATGGTATTCAGACTATTGCTTGGCCAGAAGAACTCTCTTTCTGTCCACCGCCAATGCAAATGTTGTCAGAACAGCCTGTTCAGTGCTGAGAGGATTACACAACCCAAGTAAGAAAAAGTCCTCTTTCTCTAACTACACTTAGGGTATTTTTTTTCCAAAGGGTAGTGAAAAGAAGAGCTGGAAAAATTGTGAGTTAACTTCCTGCTGTTGTAAGCATCAAGTACCTAATAGGCCACACCATCTCATCCTGCTCTGAAGAGCATGTGTGACGTTGTAAAAAGGTATTCAGATATCCATTTATAAATCTGTGTACTGAAGCTTACCTGACCTGTCTTGCAAAAAACTTAAATCATGTTTGAACATTTGTATCCATTGATGGTTGATCTGGAATGTTTGGTGATTTTTCTTGCTTACTTTTAGGAGGAATAATGTTTGTGTTAGCAAACATATGGACATAACAAATCCAAAGGTCTAGATCATTTAAAACTAAACACAGAAAAAACTTATTATTTTCTTAGGCTGGTTAATAAATGTCTGCTAGAATCAGAAATTAGTTCATTTCTGAATGAATTTCTGAATTTGGAGCTACATTGTAGCTCCAAAATCTTGTATAATTATTTCTCTCTTGATTTATTTCCAGAAAGACAGCCAATCATATTGTGCAATCACTATTTCAAATTCTCCATAGAAACCAATGTGTCATAGAAAAACAAATACAATGCTCCTGAAAATGTCTTGATAACACCTTTTCTCTTACCAAATTGTCAATGATTATGACTATTGATATTTATTAGCATAGCTAATTTAATATTTTATCATGGTCAGTGAATTACTTTACAGAGTAGAATCACACTAGCTGGATACCAACCCTGTGAATGCAATGTATCATCAAGGTCATATTTTTTAATTCTTTAATAATTATTCTTTAATTACAATTACAATTCTTATAAAAGCAGAAATCTCTCTAATGTTTATATTAATATGAATTATAAATTATGGACAAGGAAACACACAATAAATGCTTGGTTAACTTTACTAGTCACTATGTGCAAACCTAGAGTTAGTCTAATAGCACTGTTATAATGGCACTGGGATATTGTTATTATATTTTATTAACTTGACTTGCAAAAGAAAAATATTTGTGAATTACATTCTGTACTGTCTTCATATTGAGTCATACATCTCATAGTTACTATAATCTTTTTTTGCTTATGACTTCATTATAATCCATAAAAAGTTAATATTAAAATAAAGTTACCAAAGTAATCAATCTTTGTACTTTTTTCAAACCTTCAAACACTTTCCAAGTTAGTTTTCTAAGGAAAAATATGCTGCAAGATAAAGAACTAGAGGAACCACAAGTAAATGTCAAAAAGATCCACAAGGATGGTGAACCATCCATTGAGCAGTCCCCTGCTCAATTATTCTGCCATTATGAGCTGAGTGTGAACTGATGGTAATTGAAGTGAGAAAGGCATTCAAACTTTTTCCAAAGCAACATCTGCAACGAATCAGAGGAATGAAGATAAAATGACAAGGACGTTTAATGACAGGATTGTACCCCTGCTTGCCTATCTGCCTAAAAAGGTCTGGCTGAATTCCAGTTAGAAATGAACCCAGCACAATGAGTATACCATTTCTATGTCACATGTAACTGGGTTTCACAGAGATATTTGAAGAATGCAGTTAAGCATCTCTTTGAAATCTGTACTGTTCCCAACCTTTCAAATGTTCGTGATGCTCTGAGCTCTTCCTTCTTCTAATATTTTTTCCACCCTCAAAAAAAAGCTGCATTATTTGGGAGGGAGTGCCATTGGTAATGAATGCACATTGGTGTTACACCTTATGAGGAAATCAAATGTATGCAGGATCAGCCCAGGCATTCCTTCTCCTCCTTACAGCCCTCACTATTCAGTCCTCACCTAGTCATACACTCCCATAACACACCACAGGTCCTCACCTGCATTCTCCAAGCTCAGGAGCAATGCATCCCAACAAAGAGGAAGTCAGGCAAAAATGCCAGGAGGCCTGCATGGATGAACAAGGAGCTTCTGGACAAACGCAAACACAAAAAGAAAACCTACAGAAGGTGGAAGTAAGGACAGGTGGCCTGGGAGGAATACAGAGAAATTGTCTGAGCAGACAGGGGTCAGGTTAGGAAAGCTAAAGCCCTGATAGAATTAAATCTGGCCAGGGACATAAAGGGTAACAAGAAGAGCTTCTATAGGTATGTTGTTGAAAAAAGGAATACTAGGGAAAATATAGAGTCTCTCCAAAAGTAAACAGGAGACCTGATTACCTGGAACATAGGGATGGTTGATATACTTAGCAATTTTTTTGCCTTGGTCTTCACTGACAGATGCTCCAGCCACACCACCCACGTCACAGAAGGCAGAGGCAGGGACTGGGAGAATGAAGAACTGCCCACTATAGGAAAAGATCAGGTTTGAGAATATCTAAAGAACTTGAAGGTGAACAAGTCCATGGGACCTGATGAGATGCATCCATTGGTCCTGATGAAACTGGCAGATGAATTAATTAAGCCACTATCCATCATATTTGAAAAGTTGTGGCAGTCCTGTTAAATTCCCATGGACTGGAAAATGGGAAACATAACCCCCAATTTTAAAAAGGGAAAAAAGGAAGACCCAGGGAACTACAGGCTGTCAGTCTCACCCGAGAGCCTAGAAAGATCATGAAGGAGATCCTCCTGGAAACTGTGAAAAGGCAAATGGAAAATAAGGAGATCACTGGTGACAGGCAGCATGGCTTTACTAAGGGCAAAATGTGCTTGACAAATTTGGTGGCCTTCTACTGCAGAGAGACAGAGTTGGTGGATAAGGGAAGAGCAACTGGTGTTGTATACCTGGACTTGTGCAAAGCACTTAACACTGTCCTACATGACATCCTTGTGTCTAAACAGGAGGCAAGAATTGAATGGATTGAGCACTCAGTGGATAATGAATTGGCTGTATGGTGCACTGAAAGAGTTGTGGCTAGATGTCCAAATGGAGACTTGTGACAAATGGTGTTCCTCAGGATCAGTATTGGGACCAGTGCTGTTTAACCTCTTTGGAGAAATAAGCAAACAAAATTATTTCAAATCGTGGCAGCATGGAGTCTAGCTGGTGAGACTAGACTGCACATGATCATAAAATCATAGAATATGCTGATTTGGAAGGGACCTGTTGAAGAGATGAAGTGTTTGATGTGCAGTTACCACATTGCATGGATGTTCCTGCATAAAAGGCTTTGGCTTCCTATCAAAGCTGAAAATATTTATGGGTTTGCAACTCAGTTTTTCCAACAACAGTCTAAGATACTTATGCCCCCATAGGTATATTTTATGAGAAAATTGTTTTGTTTGAACTACCTTCCCCTCTCCCCGATTGTCTGTTCACAACAGTTACAAAATAAATTTTTTACCTTCTGTTTTCTAAGTTCTGAATTAACATATACGATTGTTACTCTGTGAAATGGAGAACGCAGAATTAAATTTTTACAGCACTACATGTTTTTACTGTTAATTGAAAGTAAATCATGTCTAAACCTTGATTTTTTTTTTTAGTAGGAAGTAGATCAAAAATCAAGACAATTCACTTGTCTAAGAAATACTTCCATTAAACATACTGAAAATACATGGTACAGTACAAGACACATAATCTGAATCATATTGGAATCAATTTGACCTTTGTTAGTCTTTTCAGTGGAAAGAGTCACAGTAAAAGTAAAGAAATACCCAAGGTCTTGGTTCAGAGCCCTCTGAAGACACTGGCAGATTTACCAGGCTAAAGTGAGAAGAGATTAGATTTTTAAATTATTCAATTTCTACCAGTACTTTAGGAAAGTGAAGTGTATTTTAAAAAGACACCTGTCATGCCATGCATAATCAGTGTGAAGAGTGAGATTAGCATGTTTTTTCCTGCAGTAAATACAGCAGTTACTGGCTATTGGGGAAGACCAAAAGTATTTCCAGATTATAAGCAAATTCAACAAGTTCTGAATGAAAAGAGATAGGAGAAATGTTTGGATTAGGTTAAAACATTTTGTTTCAGTATTTTTAAATTATCTGAGGATTTTTTTCGAAACAGTGAAATGAAATTTTTTTGGTTTTATCAATTACAGAAAAAGAGAATTTACTAGAGCAGGAGACGAATGTAATGAAGGTAAAGAAAATGTGTAATGCAGCTGCAAACCACAAGAGAGAAGAAAAAATGTTTGAACAAGCAAGAAAGCACTCTCCAGTTCAGGAAAAGAGCACTGGGTCTTAGTCTTAGTCTTAGCCTGTATAGGTGAGCAGAGCCTGGGGATCCTCCTGTCCTCTTCTCCCCATTTCCCTGCCCACACCTTTTGGCAGGACCTCTTTCCATGTCATCTATGGAAATATCAGGGGTAAGGAGTGATGATGCAGAACAGCGACAGGCACATATTTAGCTCTGCTCCATGTCACTAATTGGGGAAAAAAACCCCTAAAATTACAGCAGGCAAAAGTTACGTAAGATATAAGAACATTTTTCCATATTCACATTCTGTGTTTCTGTATCTGAAATTACCTAATATATTGATAAATGAATTTATGCAGTTGATTTTACAAAGGCAGTCTGTATATTACTATGCTCTGTGCACCAAAACTTTTAAAAAGTACAATATCAGAAAAAAACGGCATTATAAACATTTAAATAATGTGAGTGGGTATTTCAGGCTCTTAAACTTTTTTTACCATATTAGGTTTTCATTAGAATTTGGTGTAGGGTAAGTAGGGTGAATTTCTAAACCTTAAAAGATCAGGCAAAAGAAAAAATGATATCAAGTAAATCCCTATAAAAGCAATATCACATCCAGAAAAAACATGTCATTTTGGGTCTTCCAAATACTTTGAAAAGAATAAAATGTGGTTTGGAAAGAACTGTGGTATGCCTTGAAATTCCAGCTGAAAATCCAAGGAAGACCTATTTGTTTTCTTTTGTCTTTTCATACAGCCCTTCTGGATTTATTTTTTTTTAGTATCTGTAAAGCTTTTTCAGACCATTTCGTATGACAGGTTGAATCTGCCTCATTATTTTTGTTGCTAGGACAAATTAGATAATTGTAAACGTTTTGTCTACAATAAGGAAACTGCTATCAACTTCATGGGGGATATGCAATAAAGTCATGGGCAAGCACGTGGTATTGCAGGATTAGGATTAGCTGCTTTTGGTGGCGATTGACAGAAAAACCCCCGAGATTTTTACAGAGGAAATCAGTTCTTTACAGATTTCACTTTGTGTCAGTGGAGATCTGTTGCAACAGATATCTGAACGTGACAATCAGGTGGTAAATCACTGTCACTCTTAGTTGTCAATGGGTTTGTGCTTTTAAGTTACCAATGGCCCTGAAATTTCAGTGATAATACTGACTTAGGGGTGATCTGCAGCACTAGAAGTGAGGGAGGAGACACCTTCTTTCCCCTGACATCTGGACCGTGATAAGACCGAAGGAATCCCTGAGGTCAAACTTGGCCCAAAGAATCTCTTCAAACACCTGCATCTTGAAAGGAATTTTCCATCTTTTCAGCTCCCACTTTTCTGCCAGGGAAGTACAATAAATGTAGGAACATAATTCAATGCAATCTTTCCTTAAAGCTATCCATATCTTTCTGTCTCTCTAATCTTTCCCAGCGTTCAAAAAATGAAAAAGTAACAGACACAGAGCAAGTACATGGTGATCCTTCCTAGCTTCTGGATGTTGATGGTTGGGGACCTTCCTGCATTAAGGTTGCATTGATACAGTTACAGTTAATAACTATCAATAGATTTATTTCTGATTAATTTGCAGAATTGTTTTTGAACCCACGTGTTTATTTTTCCTTGACACCTTGACAGCAACAAATCCTGTGTTGTGTTCTGAGCTGTTTAAAAATACATTTGTTTATTTAAAACTTACCTTCAAGTGATGGAGTCACCATTCCTGGAAGTGTTTAAGAAAAGACTGGATATGGCAGTTAGTGCCATGATCTTGCTGACATGGGGGTGTTCAGTCACAGCTTCAGGACCAATATCAGCGATACAATAGAGAAACTGCAATACCAAACACTCGCAAAACATCAGCAAACACCTACAAATTTCTAATCACCCTTGTACAGAGAATCCAGGACAGTTTTGGTTGCACGCATACACACTTTTACGTGCACATCCACTGTTTGAATTAAAAGTTCATTCTGTAAAACGTGACAATGCACACACCAGTGAGGATGGTCCCTGGGCTCACATGCACATCTCCCAGATGTGGGTACCCTTTTGCATCTTCCTATCACTTTGCTGCCTGTATGGTTTTCAAGAGCAGAGGCTGTGTGGGCATACCTACACAAACCTTTTATTGTCTTGCTGTGACCTTTTCCTGAGTCACACTGTGTCACTAAGATGCAGATATGCACCTACTGACATGCAGAAATGTGGATTTATATATATTTTAAAAAAGACAAGTGTTTCAACAATGACGCTTTTTCATGAACTGGTTTATTCCTCACAGAAGCTTCAGAATGGAATTCTTTACTAGGGAATTCCTATCAGAAATCTTGGAAAACTTGTAAAAATTCCTTATACTTCAGCTGTCTGTTTTAGTCATTGTCATAGCCTTTCACCACTAACAGTCCCATTAAATAGCAAAGAGAGCAGAAAGATGGCTTTGTAGGCTTCAAAAATTATTCATTCGTTCTGCTTTATATTTGACTTATATTAAAAAAATAGAAATAATACATTAAAAATGAATTAAAAATAAAGCCTTTGCAAGTATAGGTTGCACATGATGTGATTTGGAGCTATCCTTACCACTCCCTGTGAACCAGGCCTGCACGGAAGCAGGGTGGAGAGTGTGGTCTGATGTGTTTGCACAGTGCATGGCCAGTCCAATGCTTTCTGCTTTCAATGGAAGCCAGGAGAGTTTAAAGCCTTTAAAATGTTTTAAGGCATAGAAATATGAAACAGTAATGGTAAATGATTGATTTCTTTGGCTTAGTAGCAGCTGGAATTAGTGGTAGCTTGAATTACCAGTGCACAGAATATCCTTCACTTCTACTGATGCAGGTGATGTGGCACATCCTGACCAACACCCTGCTCTGCAAGCAGCTGCCTCATTGTCTCTGCCCCATGGAGGTCTTCTGCGGGTTTTTGTTGGTTTGGTTTTTTGTTTGTTTTTTTTTTAGACTATTTTAAAATAATTTGGGGAGGCTTGATTTCTCAAAGGCACATACCACTTTCTAGAGCACTTGACAACAGGTCTGACACTAGGAGGCCATAGCACGGGGAGTGCAGAGTTTTTCCAGTAGGAAAAGCCTCTGCTTACCCACTGGAGGAGCCCTGACGTGAAACCACAGACATAGCTAGGGGTTTGACAGGGACCAAGACAGTTACTGGTGGTCCAAAGGCCCTGCAATGGTCTAGGTTAGGCAAGAAATTTTGGAGAGGAATTTCCCAATCTCTTTATTCATTATTTATTTTTAAAAGGGGATCAACAGTTGAAGATAAGGGTTTAATTTTTATGGTAGTTTCACTGGTATAAACTGGTGGGAAGCAATGGAGTTACCCCAGCATGTCAGGGCAAGTGAGACTGGGCTCAGGCAAAGGAAAGAGAGGAGGACTCAGATTCCCTCTGTATCCTTATTTCAACTGTGCTTCATTTTAGCAACTGCGTTTTCTTTCTCCATATCATAAATATTTCATATTCTTTCAGCCATTGAGTTCATCATTTAAACAGGAAGGCATTTAGCAATGCTGTTCTCATTCAGTTTAAAGATGTACTTCAAGCACAAGATTAATTCCTCAACTGATGTAAAATAGTGCATCCCCACTGGGTCTGGGGAAGCTGCTTCCCCAAATGCCAGTGGCATTTCTGCTTCCATTACTTCCAGGAGAAGCCCCAGGTCCCCCTGGGAGCTCCCCTTGCCACATTGCCTCCTCCCAGGCGAGCTTGGGGCTGCACAGGGTTGTCACGCAATGGGGTTGTGCTGATCGCAGCTCGATGCTTCACTCCTGCAGCTCCAGGCGGTCCCTGCTACTGATATTGCAGTGTGCAAGCACCAAGATGAACCACAGAAGTGGCTGAAAATGGGCACCATGAAGGCAGTCATGACAGCATATTCCTTCTGAGACTGAAAGTATCACATCCTGCCTCTCACAGACTGCACATCCTCACCAAGGCAATGGGTCAGATTTACCCACAAAATCCCTGTCAACCTTGCAAGCAAGCACAGTCTGTAAATCAGCAGGAACTTTACCTTATGACTGCTATGGCAATGTACAGCAGTCACAAGTCCACAGCACTTGTGACCCAAAGAAACATAAAATGCATTTCTCTTGTGCATTCAGGTTTAGTTGGTCCAGAGTTTTCCGCACAAAAGCTAGCGCAACCACATGTATTTTACCTGGATTACATCTGCTCATGTAAACTATCTAACTGAAGTTTCCCTTTGGTATTACTTGGATGGGTGGCCAGCCACATACAAAACAAAATAGAGAGTTGCATGGAGCATTCACCTTGAATGCAACAAATGTTTACCATAAGAAGAGAAATTGTACTCTTCGGGAATGTTTACCATTTCCTTTTCCTCTTGTTTTCTCTGCCTGACAAAGCTAGGAAAGCAGGGCTGCCAAGTCATATCCATGTGATAATTCCAGATATTCAAGCACTTTAAAAGTGTAAAATTGGATATGAATAGCAAAATGTACCTTATAACCTACTCCCATATTAAAATATTTTCAGTCTTCAAAATCTTTTGATCTATCTCAACAACTCCTGTAAAGTGTAGTTATAACCTAGATAGTTTTTAAACAGTCAGCTCTAGGCAAATAGCATCATAGTCCAGCAAGGTGAGAATTCACTAATTTTTCATTTAGTCCATGGAGAGGTCCAAGTGTCTGGGCTAATTTTACACCAGCTCTGGAATGATGAGTTCTAACCAGTGTTGGGAAAGCAGTCCTCGCCCTAAGATTATCAGCCAAACTGACCAGCCATCACCCATGCAGCTCAACAAAGAACACAATCCAGCCCTTTCTGGATTTGGACAGAAACAAGAAATATCCCTGACTGCATCCCTGCTAAAACAACTCACTCTCTCAAGCCAGTAGGGAACTGGATGAACACCATAACCCTACAATATCCTCTTCTCTCTAGTATGTCTGTATTTCATGTCCAGCAAAATATTAGCTAGAAAGCCAGGGAAAGACAAGCTTAGATTACATTTTGCCACATATCAAATAATTCACAGTGAACTGGAAGCCATTCAGGGAAGATGAAAATAAGACCAGAAAGATAAATCACTTACAATCATGTAAGCATGTCATAGACAATCTTACGTGAGAGAAGAAGGGAGAAGAACTATTTTCAGAATTGGATGCAAAAAAAGGCAATAAATGAAGAAGAATTATTAGATTTTGTTCTATAAAGTGGATTTACTAAAAGGGAAAAAGAATACTTTTGACTTACTACATCTGAAAAATGGAAACAGGCCACAGAATATGAAAAGTTTGAAAAATCTCACTTAATCTCACTTCTGAGTTTTGAGATTTTTTTTTCTCCCACTCTTTTCCTTTCCATTTCTTTTTTTTTCTGCTTTGTGTATGGATCTCGACCTCACAAAGTCAAGAAATTTAAAGAGTATTTGAGTTCAAAGGAGTATTCACATGAATATGTGTGGGTTGACAAGAGCTCAAAGAAGGGAGGAAGGAGGTTGCAAGTCGCTGAGGTCAGAAATTTACCTTCTTATCTATCTGTATAGACTACCTTATTATGGGAGATTGCAAAAAAACCTGTAGATAGTTTGAGGAATTTCAAATATAAAAAGATTTCAAATGTAAAAATGTGTCATTTGCCTCAGAGTGAGGCTTACACTCAGGGGAAACGGGTAGCAATCTGTAAATGTGCAAAGTGAATAGACCCCAAGGACAGAATACAATTACTTAGGAGGTAATGAGATGAGATTAAGAAGGGAATATTTAGACAGAATGCCAGGAAAAGCTTGAGCTCCTTTGAAGTGTTGAATAGCCTTGTAAGGGAAACCTGAAAGCACAATTACTTGAGACATTTAAAACTGCGAGTACGCTTACATTTGCTGCAGGGAACACATCTCCCTTTGCAGTTAGATAGACTGAATAACTCAACCAGGTTTCTACCCTTACTTTTTTTTTCCCCATGATCCAGAGCACAGTGCAATTCAGATGTACACACATTGTAATACAAGTAACACAAAAGACACTGCAGTGGCAAGCAACATGAGGCAGGTGGTGCGTAGGTTGCAACAAGCATTAAAAAATTTTTGCCTATTGTATCACGCAGCTGCAGAAACTGGTGAGTTGTTTTAGTCCGAATTCTGTGTTATCTGTGTACACATACATCACCTTCTTGAACACTTATGACTATCAGCAGTAGCATCAACTAGCACTGGGAGGAGACACTTTTATGCTTCACATCTTAGCAGCAGCTAAGATGTCCCAGGGAAAAAAATAAAAAAGAAGAAGAAAAGGTACTTTACAGCTGGGCAGCTGGGCACTGCTCTTTGTTCCCAGGTGTAGTTCCTATGAGCTTGCAGTAGTGTAAAAGAAGGCAGAGTGAGCTGATTATTTGGAATCTTTCTCAGTCTAAAGATTAGATCTCAATCCAGTCTACCACCAACCCAATTCAGTCTGCTAGTATCAGCAGCCACCAGCCTTTCTGCTGCTCTGCCATGAAGCCAAAAGAAACTTAGAAAATGGATCTGTGGTGTACCTTGTTAACTGAACGATGTATTCCAGGAGGGTACCTGATGAAAATCCAGGTGCTAGTGGGCATTCCATCAGTGATACCAGATTAGAGCTAGTACAAAATAGCTCCATGAAACACAAGGAGTGTAAATACTGGCTCTTCAGCCCATCTGCTTTTGTCTGCAGTTTTATTCCTGCTGCACCACACTGTTTGCTAAATGTAAAAACTGCTGGAGTGCACTGGCTTTGCCTTCCTACCTCTCCAGCTTTTTTTTTTCCAAAAAAAAAAATTATACATATAGATGGAGCCAACAAGGTTAATGTGGTGCCAGAATATAACCAAAGTGCAGACCGGTGGCTGTGTAACTCGCTTAGCCTGGTGTAGATATGGCCACTCAAGTGAAAATTGCTTTACAATTAAAGTGCTACTTGGTGTGGAAACAAGAAGACAGACTTTGACCACTAATATTTTTCTTACCTATAATGCTATGCTTCTTCCATATTTGCCCATAGTTTTACATAGTTTTATGCACACTGTTTATTGTCCTTAGCCAAAATATGTCAGAAAAAGACTAGAGTGAACTTCAGATCACGGTCTTGTAGCCTGCAGAATAAATTGACTCCAAGCCAGGCAGACATTACAATACACACCTGTTGGGGCTTTCCAGGTTTTTCTCAATGCCATCTTAAACAATATCAAGGCTTCAGAGAAATGTGAGAATGACTTTGAAAAAAAACCAGTTTGACCGTAACAGTACCAAGGTGGTTATATGGCTCTATATGGCCCTATCAGGAAACATTGAATTTCTCTGCCTCTCTCCCCATACTTTAATTTGCAACATGCAGTTGCAAGACAATCCAGCAGAAACAGTTCAGCTATTTCAATGCAGTATAGCAATTGTTTCATTTCATATGGCTTATGACTCTAGGTTAAGGAGAGCTGTTTCAAAGCAGTATTTAACCAAGAAGCTTTGTAAAAAAGGATGGGATTTCAGTAAATCAGTGTGTGTGTGTATTGTGTCTGGAGCAGAGGCTGAAATCAAGCCAGGCCATTCTTTTCAGCTTTTGTTACTACGTTCTTCTACCATGGGCCTGATTCTGCAAAGTTTTTTCAAGTTGAACTGCATGGTTCCCATTCGGGGAGCTTCCACTGAGATCCCCATGGCACTCACTGGGATAAAATATTTCTCATGAGGAGCAGAATTTTCAAAATGTTGTCATCTGTAAGCAACAAGTTAGAATTGTTTTAATACTTGTCAGATAAGAAAAGATTGCCATTGAAGAGCCCTTGAGAAGTATAGAACAATTCTGTGACTCAGATAGGGACCTGAAGTTCTCTCTAAATAGCCAAAGGCTCATTTACCCTGCTGGAAAGACATACTGATGCCATTACAGTGCTTCCTCTGCTGTTTTCTGAACATGTTCTGTTCAACATCTCACCTAGAGCCTCACCTTATACTGCACGTAGTCCCAGAGGGGGCGTCTGAATTAGACTCCAAGGAAAAGAAATGTCAGCAGTTTTCTGAGGAGCTCTTTCCTTTGCTCCAGCTCTCTCTCTCCTTTCTCCCTCTCCCTCTTCTCAGCACATGAGTTTCAGAGATCCCTCCCCAGATCCTTTCATACTCCCTCCAAGAAAGAGGCAGTTTGCATGGTGACAGGCTGAGACATACAAATTCAGGTTCTCCAGCCAAAATTATGTGGATGTGTGGCTGGTGACCTTAAGGATGTTCTGCATGTGCTGCATGCGAGAAACTGACAAATTCCACCCTCCTTTCCCACAAAGACACCGCTAATCTGAGTCTCTCTTCTCAAACCAGATGATAAGCTCCATGAAGCTTCCAGAAATCAAGACACTTCTCTGTGTGTCCAAGTGGGACTGAAATCAGTCTATGAGTTTAAATGGGCTTATTACAGGCAGGGTCTCAGGTGAGCAATAGACAGGCAAGCAATGTAACTACCTGCTAAACCTTATTTCCTTTTGAAATCAAACTGAAACATTTTTTTGGAAGGGCTGGTGTGTTTTGGTTTGGTTTAAATAAATTGAAGGATTTGGTTTAGAAGAAAGATGTGAAATAGCTTCTACACACAAACAACTGAGAAGGATATGACTTTTCAACCAGAAAAACAGTTGACTTTAAGAGGGATGTGATAAACACCTACCTGTTCATACAGTCGTTAGCCTGTAATTGTTGGTTGAACCTGTTTTTGCTCATAGTACAATGCCTTCTAATTACTGCTCAATCAATTAAAAATCTCCAAGGAATTTTTAAAAGGTGCCAATGAGCCAAACATTTGTAGTCCACGGAAAAATAAAAACAAAACAAAAGGCGAAAATGGAAAGCTAAAGCTTTAAAGTTAACCAGTTATCCGTTATCTACATACCCCCTCCCTGTTTTTGTTCTGCCATTGCTTCTGCTGTGCCTTTTGCAACCGGACGTGTCTATCTCGTATGGCCTTTTTAGCCACCAACGCGCTTGTAACAAACATGGGTAGAGCCCTTCCCAAATCTTCGTTCGCAAAGCCTAGCCATGAATGAATGAATGTAGTGCTGCCAAATCCCAGGTTTCACTTCTCGCAGACCAGTGCCTTACCAAAGACAGAAGAGGAAAAAATGAGAAAGAATAAGGGAAAGGGTAGAATATCTAGGCCATACAAAATATGGATGAAAAGAACTCCGTTGCACAGGAGAAAGAGGTAGAAATATTCCTGGTTCCATGAGGGAAGGTCAGTGGTATCAGAGATTGTAGAAAACAGGGAAATGGGGAGAACAGTATGAAAAAACCATGGAGAACCTGCAATGGAAGAAAGGAGAAGAAAGAAGAGCAGAGAAAAAATAGCTCAGGTGTGTAGGATGAGAATAAGTTTTGCAGAAAATTCACAAATACCTCAGGACTGTACAGAACCAGAATAGGAAAATGAACATGGAAGAAGCCCATGATGTGTGCTGAGCCTAGGAAAGCCACAAAGTGTTTATTTATCACAAAATTTATTTGACTTCTAAAGCCCAGACCAAACAAAGTACCTGCACACTCTCTGTCTGCCATCTGCACACTGCTTCTAGCTCTGACAGCCCTGGCAGAAAGTCAGATGAGTCTGACTTTTGTCCTTCCTGGAAATTCCTCCTGGGACTCTGGGTGAGAGTGATTTGTGATTCTCTGGACAGGAATATATTGATCTTTCCTCTCTGACTACTGGGAACTCCTATAATCTGAAACTGAATTCTCTAGGAGTGATTTGACCTCTCTGAGGAACCAGCCAACATCGGTCCTCTTAACATGAGAGTGATTTGTACTGTGGTGGAGTACAGTATGCCCATGCATGCCCATGCATGCTCAGCATTTCCCATGCAGGCATGTTCGTGAGCACCCTCTCTACCTCCGAGCATGCCTGTGTTGGGTAGCCAGGGCATAATTTGTACTAGGTTCACAGATTATTCCTGCTTCTGTCACACAAGTGCTGGTACAGATAGCCATGGAGCAATTTTTAGCCATTTTGCAACCTTAACTGCCCAGGCAAATTGTAAGAGATTTAATTAATTTACAGCATGGTTTACTCCACATTTCAGTGAGCGAGTCTTACAGACATGCCACCTCTGACTGGGAACTGCTGAGAGGTTTGTGAGGTAAGTTAAGACAAATCCAGTAAATGCTTAGATGTGAGACCTCTGAAGGATGCTTGGATATGACTGGAAGTGGTACTGGTAACTCAAACACAGAATATTTTTTCCCAGTGAGAGAGTGCTCAAGCTCACAATTACACAGCACAGTGCCTTCTTTTTGGAGACAGAAGTGAGTATCCTTACACTTCACCAATGTAACTGTGTGAAAGGAAGGTGTTAATTCTACTATACCAGTCCTCTGTTGTGTTTCTGGCCTGCTGTGGCCATTTGTGACTGGCAGGAGTCAAACTCAGTAAAACTGTCTGAAAAAATTATGCGTTAAAAGTCACTTTTCATGTTTTCTGAAAGGTGAAGGCCTAACAAACTTCTCTGAAGTTTTAATCACTTGAGCTCAGTCAACTAAAACAATGACATCACCCAGTAGCACAGCCATCTTTGTTTTATGGTCTGCAAACTTCACAAGGGTGCATGGGCTGCTTTTAAGGCATCAGTGATAAGCAATAAAGGAAAAGCATCTTTTCCTTTAAAAGATTGTTTACGGCCACTGGAAATTTTTTGTGTGACTGCAAGTGGAAAAAGGGTTGAAAAACAACTCAAACCCGAAGTCTTCCCAACCACAGAACAAAACAGAAACTGTATCTCCATAACTCAATGCTGAGTCGTTATAATACAGATAATATCAATTAAGGTACTTGTAATTTTTCAGATATTTGTTACCACATTGTAGGATTTCTCTACAAATATTTTCATTTCTAGAAGAAATACAAGGCAGTAAGCTTCACAGAACAGCTTATTTTGTATCACAACAAATCTTTTTTCTAAGTCTAGATTTAAAACAAAACTATATATTTTTCTTTTTTCAGAGGGGTGTGGGGGTAATGGACTGTACAATATGAGGCTAGAAAAGACCAATTCATAGGAGCTATTAAAATGAAATTATCTGACTGCTTACTGTATGCAGATTTCAGTCTCCTCTGTGCCCAGAGTGTGTGTGTGTATGTACATGAACATGTGGAGAGCAGCTAGCACAGACTAACTCTAGCTGTGAGGATTTTAGTCTTCAATCTCTTGGGGCCACAGTAGTAGAAATAGTCAGCCAAAACCAAACAATAGACCAAAACTAAGAGAGCCTCAAACCCGTGTTTTTTTTCTTTCATTTCATAGACACTGCCTGAGCCACTCAGCCATATTAGTTACATGATGTTTTTCAGATCCCTTGGTTGAATCAGGGCTTGAAATATTGGAGTTAAGGCAGGGCAGTGTTCAAGGACATCAGTTTTCGTGAGGCTGTTCCTCAACCAGGGAGTACCATGGGCATGAGGCAGGGACAGCATGTGTTTATTATTATACATAATACTTCAATTTATTCAGGCTGCACCAGTGTTGAAAACAAACCTGATATTTTCCATACACAGACAAAGATACAGTCTCTTTTCCTGAGAGCTTATGGCCTAGGAGAAGACTTAGTAGAAGGAGAGCAGCAAGTCATGGCTAACTGAAGTGGAAACTGCAGTCAGCACCCCTCCGTGACAGATCTTCACCTTCCTCCTGGATCAAAGGTGCCATTGCACTCCACTACTTTCCCTTGCTCCTGGACCCTGCATGCCAAAGCTAGCTGTGGCTGAGACATGGCCTTCAAATGCCACGTGGCAGCTTTCAAGTGCACCTCTGGGGAGGACTTGGCATCTCCTGTTCACCTTTGTGGTGCTGCATGGCTTCTCCACTTCTGCATGAGCAGGTGTGCCCAATGCTGGGACTGATGGCTACATCTCATGTCCGGGCAGAGGAATTTTCCAAGGTGTGTCAACTGGAGCTTTACCTTGCATTTTTCTTAAATGAGGAAGCTCTGACTGTACCAAATAATAATTGTGAAATAAATAATTAATGGTATTTTTTTCTCTACACTCAGTTGTTGAAATTTTTTTTCACAATTTTTTTTTCATGTGACCAACTCCGATTAGGAAAACCTTTTCTTAGTTCTTCAGCTGCTCAATTCCCAGCCTCTTACAAATTTTCCCTCCTAGAACCTATTTCTTCCCTCCAGAGTCTAGCAATTCCTTACTGTTATTTTGCATGTGTCAATTAGACCTGATGTTGCAATGAAAAGAACAGAAGAAACAGATACATTTATTTTAATGTTTCAGAACCAGATACACAGGAGAGGCAGCTCCCTTTTTTTCAATATCAGGACACCCAGTCTCGCCACTCTGACTTAGAAACCTTTTCAGCAGGGGAAGTTTGAAGAGCCTTTAGGATAGGAGCCCTCCCGCACTGCTTGCACAGATACACATCTGATCTTATCTTTCATCTGAAAAGATCTCCAGGGCAAAAGGAAACAGAAATATGTTTTCGTGGCTGAAGCAGTAATGCATCACATGCTGAAATGCAGTCTCATCCCACTAGAGGGTGGTCTGGTCACCCTCGTGCTACAGCTGAGGTGTACAGGCAAAGCTCTTTCAGAAAGTCTGAGCCCACTTTATTTAAGACTCAGCAACATCAAAGTATTCCTGTTCTGAGATTTTCCGAGTGCCTCATGTTCCATCATCAACATTGAAACTACTCTGTCATTTAAACAAATAAACGTGTTGTGCCTCTCACTGAAGATCTGACAATCTACAAATATCAGCGTGCTCTGAAGTGTTCTACCAACGCTGCAACTGTGGATGTACGAAAGAGCAAAGTGAGGTTCACTGTTAAAGAGTGCTAAAGTGCTTGGCTTGATACCACTTTGAAACCTTTAAAATCTGTTTATGTGGTTTATATTTTCTTCACATTATTTTCACAGAAAGCTGGATTATTACGAGTAAAACAAGGCAAATCTTTTCTTATGAGCTAGTCTGTGCTTTGAGTAACTGTTAGAGTGAACTAGAAAGGGCTTTACGACAAGAAATGAACTGGAGGCTCTTCCATCAGATTGGGGAGAATTGGCAGTTAATCTCACAGCCAGCTCTCACACTAGCAGCATGAGATTCACCAAAAACACCTTCCTCTGCCAAGCCATTCTTTTCCTTTGTGAGCCACATCACCTCTGCTCCCCTTCCCAGGACAGCCTTTCTTTCTTTCTGTCTTTCTTTCTCCTCCTTCATCTGCTCAGACTCAAATACACATCCCCACCCGCATGCTTCATAGTCCAACCTTCAAAAGTCCTTATCTTGTTTCTCCTTCTGAGATTCATGTTGTGATCACCAAGAAAAGGTAATTTCAACCTGCTTTCTGGTTCCTGTCCCTTCTGGTGATCAGAAATCATTTAAGACCTTTGCAAGGAAAATAAAGGTACAGCCTTATGTCGTGGAACTGAAGTTGCATCAAGCATCAACCCAAACACCATAACATTCAGCCAGAATTTGAAAGATATTTCAGAGAATTTCATCCAACATCTTGGCTCTCACCTCAATGTCTACATACATTGGAATCCTCCCTTTTACTCTCATGACAGTTGGAGCAAAGACACAACAACACGTGGTAAAAACTGTATACCTATGCAAAACTTTCTTTGTAAGGAGTTTTTGTCCCAAAATGAATTGGGCTTTAGATTCTTTTGCTCTGATCAAGTTTCTCTTTATTGATTCATTTTCTTAAGTCTTGCTTTTCAACTTAAGTAGTGGACAAATGAAACACTTTATCTCAAAAAATATGTGATTGAAGGTACTTTTTCAGCCACAAAAATTTACCATATCTAATGGTATTCCAGTGTGGATGTGAGCTCACTGGAAAAACTGTGAAGACTGTGAGTAAACCAGAGCACCATTCACCATTACATAAAAAATGTATATACTCATATTTTGAATGATACAGGAACACATGTAAAGTGATTGGGGGAAAATGGGCTTAAGTTGCATGACTCCACTTTCTCATCCAATTTAGGAGATGTTATTTGCCTATTTGGTTTTGTTTCTTTCACATAGTTCAGACAACAAAAATGTTAAATGATTAACCTCATGGCATTTGAATCATGTCAACAGATATGACACAGCTGCCAGTGATAATCAAGACTACCTTCAACTGTGAGTTTGGATGCAAATGACAACAAAACAAAATCTGTTCTGATGCAATATAATGAATTGCTACATCATTCATCTTGCCTGTATAAACACAACAGGGCAAATAAAGTATTTTCTCTTTGTGAGTTCTTTACACTTCAATATTTTGAGAGTTATATAGGATGTGGCATATTTGGCTCTGGTAGTGGGGAAGGAAGCTATAGGGATGGGAAGTGTGACACACAGGTCTTATAAAAGGATTCTGTGTGCTCCTTTTTGGTGGCAGCAAAGTTTTGGATGGGTAGTATTGTCCCTAACAAATAAGTGTTCTGTACTTAACTATTAGGATACATGAGTAGAGCTGTCCTCCAGATTGGTTCCAATGTCTGGATACCACTTTTATTAGGTTTGGGAAGAACATTTGGTCCTCATTTAAAATACTGCAAACACTATCATGATGTAGACTGAAATGTTAAGGAAGACTACTACTGTTTTGATTATACTCTGAGATAAAAATAAAAGCAAATAGATCTCTAAATTATGTAAAAATGCAAGAACACCAGCACCCTTTAACAGGCATCTCTACAGCAGGTAAAGCAGCAAGTTTTGTTTTATAACAGAACTTATCCAAGCATGGAACTGATGTGTTTGTTTTCTGTTCCCTGTGTGAACAGGGAAGGGAAGGAAGGGGAAAGGGAAGGGGAAGAGGAAAGGAAGGAGAAAGGGGAAGGGGAAGAGAGAGGAGAAGGGGAAGTGGAAGGGAGAGGAAAAGGGGAAGGGAAAAGGGAAGGAAGAGGAGGGGAGGGGAGATCGCAAACAAATTCCAAATGTAGCTAAAATTAGCAAAGCTATCCTTTTAATGCTTTTTTTCAGAATCAAGTGTTCTGCATTGCCATTTTTCTGTAACCCCAATTAATTAGGTATTGACTTGTTTTTTTATTCAGTTAAAGTATAATTAAATGACAGTGGTCTGCCTCTGAAAGCAGATGAAAAGGTTCTAGTAAGAATCTCTAGGTTAATCCAGCTGCTTAAAGTGTGTGTTGTATTTGACCATTTGCCAAGAGACTCTGTGAATACATGAGCCAGCTGGCACGAGGAGGAGGGCTGGTGGGAACCTGTCAGCTGTTTAGGACAATGGCTGAAGCTTTTTTAACCAAATCAGGTTTTTAAAATACCTAAAAATGAGACACCCTACCTTTACAGCTCAGGAATTATGGCAGAAATGAAATCTTACGATTTTTTTTTTCCTCTTAAAATATGAGTTTTGACTCATATTCTGTGAACCTCTGAACCAAGTCATTTGTTTAGATTACTGTTGAATGCCTGGCAAAAAGACACAATACATCAAAGCCTTATTTTTGCAATGATGGAGCCCAAGTTTGCTATTCTGACAAATATGGCTATTCAGGAGGAAAAAGCTGTGTTAATGTGCTGAATGGAGTTGCATCACCAGCTGCTCTTTGAACTAGGCAAGACCCCAGCCTTTGGTCCTACTTTCAGAGTATCACCCCTCACTCCACAGAACCTCAGAAGGATGTGTGGGTGCTCATTTAGCCAAACTGTGAGCCACAAGCACATCCTGGTGAGTAGCTGCTCCCACACATCCTGCTGTTGGCTCTGGCTTTGCATGGGAATAATTACTGATCAGTCAAAGTCAGAGTTTCATGAGCAAACCCTTAATGCACAGTTTCCCACTAAGTATTTTAGGTAAAAAAATTAGCCAATGACCCTGGCATTTAGAAAACCTCTTGTGCTCCCTGTGTTTTCACTGTTGAATGAAATGAAATAATTACAGACAGGAGTGATTTCTGGAGCACAAAGGCAATGGCAAGGAGCCGAATAGCTCTCGAAAAGCTGGGCTGGGTGCGTGGGTGTGGAGGCCAAGGTGTCTGCACTCCAGGTGTCAATAGGAAACTTGCCATGCTAACAAGAGCCTTGCAACAGGCTGTTACTTTGATTTTTTCCACCTGGTGCTTGGTGCAACAATATGTCTGCCTTACCATGTGAGTTATCTGAGAACCTGTCAAAAGGCAGGGAAGATGTGAAAGAAGTTTTGAAAAACCTGGCTGGGCCTGCCTTCTCAACAGTAACACTTCATGAGACTTTTATTTTCATCCCAAACTTCAGATGCTTCATTCTCCAGGCCTGAGAGATGCTCTGGCTGTGTGCTCTGTGGAGTGTGCCACTGCTCTGTCCCCCAGCTGAGGGATTCTCCTCAGCTTCCAGGCTCCTGCACACAAGTACAGAATGACCTTGCTGTTTGTGCAGAAAAAGAAAAATATAAAATGTAAATATCTCCATAAGCATTTGCAAAATGAGGAAAAGCTTATACATTTATGAAAGTTTCAGGTATGTATCTGAATCTCTCCATACCCACCACATCTGCTGAACTGTGGCCTTTGGTGTTCCCAGTAAACAGGAAAATGTGAAGTGCAAATACTAGGTAGAGAATTAACATGAAGGAGACAAGCCTGAAGCCACAAAGGAAAGGAAAGGAAAGGAAAACTGTCAGGAGCCAGAAGGTGTATTTCAGCATCTTTTACACTTGCAGAAGGACCCACATGTCAGAAATCTCATCAAAACTGGACAAGTAAGTGTGTTAGAAAAGGTTTTCCACAACTGTGCCAACCTCATTTTCTTTGTTTACATTGAGCATCAGAGCTTTAACAGTGTTACTCTTGTGTGTCAGAGACTGCTTCCGATGATGTAGACACCAGGTTGCTCTTCTTTTCTGAATGAAGAGAATTGGTTTTTTCCTATCAGTTGATTCCATATCTAAAATAAAATTTCCTTTTTCAGGACAGAGGCTGGAAGGTAGTCTGGGAAGCAGACTGATATTTCTTTTTCTCCCCATTATCCAAGTCCATAGCATTTGCTATATGCCATATTCTGACTGTAGAGCTACTTACTGGTTTCAATGATCCTCAGCAAAAGTAATCTGGTGACATTTGGGTTTTTCTCCTAGCAGCACTGTCAGCTGTTAGTAAGAGTACCTCTCATAGACACAATTCCAAGCAGCCAGTCTCAGCCAGAGTTGTGTGGGCACCTGGTGGTCTCTGAAGTTGGACACAACTTAGTTCAGCTCCTTTAATATTGGCACATCTCTCTGCTCCCACATCCAGGAGCACGGGACTGTGCAGCTCCTGGCTCCTCTCACTGTCCCACACCTCTCAGGATGCAAGACGTGGACATGATGGAAAATGGGGGTATCCCTCTCTATTTGGCAAACAACTTCAAGTCTCTAAGTGATAACATGGTGAAGGGTTTCCACACCTAGATCCACCAATAAAGCTTTGGGACTCTAGAAATTCATGACTGTCCTTTGTGGACTTGGAAATCTGCACTCAGATCTCCAGGCCTCATCTCCTGCATCTACAGAAGGAACCAGGGCTTTTGCTGGAGCTAGGGTCCAGAGAGCTCTGGCTCAGGAGAGCTGTAAGAGAATAGAACAGAGGCAAAGAAGAAAGAGAAGACAGAAGAAAAAGTGGGGTCAGTTCCAGTTTCAACCAAAAATATTTTTTTTTAATTAATTTTCTCATAAGTCAGAAGCATGCCTTTTTGCAGCACAGCTTTCTGCACAGTTATTAGTTCAGCAGATATAATGATATAACAAACAACTTAAAATATATTAATACAGTGGAAAACATAATGTTGTCAGTTAAAGATATTCCCCCAAACAGCATTTATTTTCAATGATTTATCATTCATGAAAAGTATCAAATCAATTACATTCCACTTATATTATTTTTTAAATAATTTTTATGATAGCAATGTCAAGCCCAAATGAAAAACACACCAAAAAGCAGGGAGCAAAAATCACCCCTGCTCCAAAGAGTTGGAAAAATAATCTAAGGCAGAGGAAAGAGTTCCAATATCTGATGAAAGAGGTGAAGGATGTAAAAAGGTTAGTGACAATAATAGTATAGGGTGGTATAGATAAGGTGGAAGTAAAGCCATAACAGATTTATTCCCTCTGTGTCTCTGGTGCTGTGTTTATTATAGAGTGTCCCATGAAGATCAGCTTCTTCTCTTGGTGCTTTCTGTTCCTGGGGGCTGAAATTTGGCTGCTGAGCTTGATATCGAGGGGATTCAGGGGCTGGTTTAAGGGTATTTTACTTACCGAGACCTCCTTCCCAAGACCAGTGATTCACTTCAGACTGGTCACCACCATGAAAGTTATTTACGGTGTGGTTACAGGAGGACATTTCTTTTAGCTTTGAGTCTCAGAAGCTGAGTGAAACCCGCAAAACTTGAATAGTCAGGGGCTGACCTTAGAGAGAGCCAACAAGAAAATACTCGGAGTCATTGCAGTAATGAATGGACAGCCATTAATTTAAAACAAACCACATTGTTTCTTTTACTCAACATAGGTAATGAAATAATGAAAGGAACCCACAAGCTTTCAAAACAGTGGCATTAGCCGGATTTCCACTGTCACAAGATCAAAGCAAGAGGCTTTGTTAGTTATAGCCAGACAGTGTTAGACAAGGAAAGTCTCCACCAGCCCAGCAGAACTGAGTCAGTCCCTCAGTCCAGCACTGCCTCCTCCAGTACACTCGGGCACAGACACACTTGCACACAGGGACTGTATTTATATCCTCTATTTATATCCTCTTCCTTTCGTGATCCATCATCTCATTCATCAGAGAGAGTAAACTCTGCAGCACCTCTTTTTATTTTCAGGAATCAGCACTTTTCCTTCCATATTTGATCAGTGTAGAAGGAAGCAGCAGTGAATTTTCTTGTTGTCTCTGAACCCCACACTTCATGATTCATTCAGGCATGATCTGAAACCTGTGTTTCTGGAAGCACTTATAGCATATATTGCACTGTTTCTATCTTCAGCTCAGATTTACACCTGATGGTCAATATTCTTCCATAGTAGGCCATGAAAAAAACAATATTTGGAAAAATTCAGAGCCTGCTTTCTTACAGTCAAGGTCCTTTGGGAATTTTCCTGTGAAAGACACATAAAGTGGGTGATACCCAATTAATGAATTATTTTCAATTTTGACAATCAGACTCTGCCATACTATTGATTTCCCACACACACGTGACCCTAAGCTGCAACTCTCAAAGTGCTTCTTGTTTTCAGATTTCAAGCAGAAAAGCGAAAGTGCTGAGTTTGGACTACTTATGAAAACAGATGATTTACGCTGGACTTTGGTCTGCCCAAGGCTTCTCTTATTTTCAGTCTTATGTAGCCACTTCAATTTTCTTCTTCTCATCCTCTACCTTCATCTCTTCAGATTAGCTTCCTTTCCAATGTTTTCTGCTCTTTTATCTCTGAAGTCCCATCCCATTATCTGTCCATATTCCATAAAAAACCTATTGTGTATGGCTTCATGTGTTGAGGTAGAGGACAGACACAGTGCACGTATCAGAAAGTTTGTATGTCACAATGTCCCCATCATGCAGTCACAGGATGGTGGGATTCATAATTAGCATCTGAAATATAAAATTAAGCCTGAGAGACATCAGCTTCACAAGGCTGCAAGACACACAATCCTTCACTTCCCAGGAACCTGAAGCACAGTATCAGAAAAAAGGAAGGGAACACTTTTCATTTTTCCAACTATTATGAACATTACATGTTGTCCTCAAAAGCATAGAAAAAAATCCAAAGAAACATACATTTTAAGTAAACATTAAGCCAAGAAGTTTAATGCATGCTTTTATCATCCTTTTACAGCTTCATACTAAGCCCTTAGGTTGAATCCTCCTTAATTTTTCCCACAGTGGACGAACACAAACTGCATATTCCAAGTCAGTGAGAGTCTGAGCCCCACTGGTGCAACTGGCCAGAGCCCAGCAGGCAAAATGAAACAACACCTTGTCAAGTGCTCAGTAGGAATTCTTCCAGGATGCCACCTTTTAAATGCAGTAAAAACTAAACCAGGCAGTCAGAAAAGATGCAAATTTGAAGTCAAATGTCACTGCTGAGGTGGAACTTACAAGGGCAAGAAGAAATTAAAGATTAATGATCCATTTCACATGGATATGGAGGACAGTCTGAAAAGTGCTAGTTTTCAGACTACAAAGAGCTAGCAAATATTTATCTGTCAAATAAGATACAAAGAGAGGACAGAGAAGCACAGATGTCCAGAAACTGTCCATATTGCTGCAGCATTTTAGTCAATAATGAACATTTGGTATGAAAACCTGAAATGACAGTGTTAAAGATACTGAGATTTCTGTTATACCACAACACATTGCCAGCTTAAGCCAAGAGAAACTATAAACATTAAGTTTTTGTTTAAAATACGTTAGCCCAGTGTTTTAGTTTCCTGAAAAATTAAATTGGGGAATAATGTATTTATTTGTGACTAATTAATATACTGCTGCTTTTGAACCTGGGAACTGAAGAATACTAAGTGGGAACTGCAGACCAGTGGAAGGCAGGTGTTGCATTACATGTTCGTTTCTTTGGTTATTTTTGCGGTAGTGTTCCTTTTCTTTAGCAGCACTCTCTGTGAAAATGCTCACACGCATTTTGGGAAGGTGCTGCCAATTCTCAGAATGAATTTAAAATTACTGTAGAAAATGTAACATCTGCCAAATGTGGATCCATTAAGCCAGTCCCCTTAAAACTGGTGCTGTCAGATGAATGCATTTTATGATTATAAAGTGGAAGAGCAAATTATTTTACGTGGCCACTAATTGTCAGTGGTTTCCTTATGTTTCCCAGACATTCTCAGAGATAGTGGGAAATGGTTTCTTCACATACGGATGCTCGAATTTTTCATTCACAGTTCCTTTCACTGTGGGAAGAACAATCATGAACTCGAAAAACTTCATGAACTGAAACTTTGCAAAGACTACTCAAAGAAACTTTATAAGCCATTTCAGGTTTTTGTATTTTCTTCAGTAATTTCACAAAATTTTAATTTTTTTTTAGACCATTGCATAGCTATCCCTATAGGTAACATTTTGAAATAAAAGACTGTTTCAAACATGACAATGGATTCTTTTCATTTAAAATATCAAAATTAAACCTTTAGATCATTAAAAGAAAATTTAAAAACATCATAAGAACATCATAGTTGTTTCCCATACATTGTTTCTGTATTGATGAATTGGCATTTTCAGATGTTTTCAGAATTTCCAGTCATCCTTAAACTAAATTTATCATATCATTGCACCACTGCCAGGATAATAGTTCAAGGTGCACAGCTGTCAGCATCATTCAGTCCTAAGGTGCAATATAAGGACAACTCATTTTCTCTTATCCTCCACCTTGCAAATCTTTTTCTAATCTCATTGACATTTCTGCAGCAGAAGAGATCTCTTGGGACCTCCAAGAACCATGCAGATGGCTTTAAGTTAAAGGCAGAAAAAGCAAACAGCAAGCACTGAATCAGATTTGCTTGTTTCTTGCAAATAGCTTGTTTTAAAGGACATTATGTCACTGCATTACAGATGCAGAGGCTGTGAAAAGGTGCAAAGAGGTCAAACAAGGTCATTGTCTTCTGCTACACCTCCAACATTGCCATGAAGTGGGTGAGCTGCTGTACAGTTATATCACTACAGAAACATCCAAACCCTACCTTTTGAAATCTGTGCCAAACACTAGACCTGCAAGAAACCCTTTCCAGAATGCAGCAGTTCCCAAGGGTCTCTCATGATCTCTCCTCTTTGTCTCCTTCCCTCTGTCTGGAGAGGAGAACCTAAAACCACAGCATTCCCAGCTGCTGAGTATGAGGGTCTGCAACGGCTGCTGCAATGGGGTAAGCCAGAGCCATGAGACAGGAAGCCTGGAAAGGCCTGATGGACTGAAGTTTGAATGTTGAACCGAAGTCTCTCACTTTGATCTCACCGCCCTGCTTTGGCCGTGTGGTTGAGTGCGTCGCTGCACCAAAGGCACAAGGCTGCTATGTTAATCTGGCTGCTGCAATTCATCCTCTGCAGGTTCTGTCAAATGTGACCAAGGCCATGATGTTTACTGACAAGAAAGGCATGAAACTCTGGTGAGCTTTGATTTGAAACTCTATGAGAAGCAGGAGGGCTGAGCTGACATGCTGGTGCCAGACAGGATTGCCCAGAGGAGGTGCGCCTGGACTTGCCTAAGCATCAGTATCTTTCTGACTGCTGCCATAGCCCATCAAAGAAGGTATGAATGTCTGAAATGTCAACACTCAGCAAGCTGGCATGAGGTCTTCCCACAAAACAAAGATTTAAACATTATTAGTGCTGCATTGAAAGAGCTTAACACCTGAGAGGAAACCCCAATTACCCCAATTTTAAACTACTACAATTTTGTAGACAGAAAGGGAAATGTGTTTTCACCAAGCCTGTTGTATGTTTTTCTTTCCCCTTCAGCTTCATTTCTGTGCTGCTTCAGTCTCAGGCAATTGTAGCCCGTTTGTTACTGGCCGATTTGCCCTGTACTCACTGGCAAAGTCTGCATCATCTTGGTGATAATAGAGTGATGAAGAAGAGTGATCAGTGTGGATCTTCAGCTCACTGCTTCAGCCCACATTGTCTGTTCAGCTCATCTCATGACCACCTACAGATGTTGAGCAGGTTACAAGGGGTAGAAGTGATGGTGTTCCCTGTCACTACACACTGTATATGTTATATTCTTGTGCACCAAGAGAACTGAACTGAAACAGCAGTACTTTGTGCTGAGCTGCCTCCTCACCTTCCTCCCTGCCTGCAGCCAGGCAGCCCTCCTGCCCCCTTCCTCTGCTGCTTCCCAGCTCATCCTCCCTCACACAGCCTTATACAATTCCTGGGTCAGTAGCCTGTCACATTTCTTTCTCCTGCCTGCAAAACCATGTCCTTCTACCCCTTACTTAGCTAAGTCATTGCTGCACCAAAGCCTGGAGTCAGTAAAATGTAAATTTTTTTCTTTTTGTTAATGTTTATATTATATACAAACCACCCAAATAAACAAATATACAACCCACTTCTTCTTAGTGAGGCTAACAAAATAAAACATGTCCAGCATTTGTGACTGTAACACTCTGGTCCCAGAGCTGCAAGCTCACGGGCTAAACCAGGAGTTTTACTTGAAAATATATAGAGAGAATTCCTTAATACCTCATGACACTGTTAAGAGAATAAGCCACAGACTCATTCCCAAGAGGTATTTTTATTGATAATTTAGGGCACAAAAAAAAAGGAACTTGGCAAAAGTTCGAAAGGGCAGCACACAAGCTAGATAAAATGTTCCACCATAATACTGACCCAGCACATACTAATCCACAACAGTTAAGTCAAAATCCAATCCCTCTTCAACACTTAAGTCAAAATCCAACCACTCCAGCTCCAAGCCATCCAAAGCATCAAGAAAGGAGCAAAGAAAGAGAAGCAGAGGGAGCAAGAAGAGAGAGGGAGAAAGAGGGAGAGACAGATCATGTAGCTACCATTGGAACCTTTTGGAAGACCAGCTCTCACACATCCAGATGGCAGGGCTGCAACACGTGGCAAACATATGCCTTTGTTTTTATGTGCTCGGTCCCCTTGGCCAACCTCCCCCCACCCAGGCAGGGCCTCTGACCCGCCAGCCACTCTGGGATTCCAGGCCAGGCTGAGGGGCAGTGTTCTCACTGTCCCTGTCAATCCGAGGATGGGTTAGGGACTCCAGGAGGTGTGGTGTGCTATAGTTTTCCTGGGCTGTTTGTGACTGACAGTTACTCTGAGGCTTCCCCATGTGGGTTCCAGGAGCCTGTCAAGAGGGATATGACACCACCTTACCTCCATGAGGTTTGACCCATCCCTTCCCCTTACACACACACACGCACACACGCACCCACCCCCCTACAAGGTGGTTCTGACCCAACAATTACTGATCTGGTGTCTAACAACCCAAAAAAAGTTAGAAAGTATTCCAGAAGTGAAGGGTAGAATATTTTGACGCACCATGCATTCTGCTCCAATAGATCAGGCATCCAAGGGGAAAAACTCTGCAACAGTGTAAGGCAAAGCAGACAAAACTTCAGATGATGTGGCTTATTGGGGTGGTTGTTTGAGGCATAGAGATGAAACTGGGGATCCAACCTAGAAGCCAGGTTCAAGTCCAACTATGGAGCTGCACATGCAGCAGCTACTGCTGTTTCATAAAACTGTAAGTTTTGGCAACAGAAGCTGTCAGAGGAGGGGGATTAAATGGATCTCCACATGGAGTAACTAAAAAAAAACATGTGTTTTTGTTTTCAAAGAACAGCTGAGATTGGGTCAGCTGGTTGAGATAAAGGAGGCTTCACTGTTTCTGAACTGATACATAGGGAAGGATTATGGGATGCTCCAAAAGTCAGTGCAAATGCAATCCCAAAATAACTTAGCAATTCTAACTTCCTTTGGTGATTGTTGTAATAATATTTGTTACTGGAAATTTATATGGTATAAAATATAAATCTTAGCTATCATGCTTCCTTTGGTTTTCAGCCTTGTAAAATTAATGTGCTGGGAGTTTTTTTGCAGTGTAAACTGCACTGCTTTTGAGCAGTGAGAACACTGTGAAACAGAAGGATTAAGAGCTCACTGGAGGTACTTCAAGTTTTGTACCATCACAGTTATATCTTCAGGCTATCGTGACTATATTAATATATTATAGCATGGGAGGGCTGTCAGAGTGAGCTTAGAAGGAACCAAGCCCACTCTTACCAGACTGTTCAGATGCTAATTTGCAGCCCAAACCTCAGGAGCTTGTAGTTCTTTGCAATAATGTGTAGGTTGTGTTCTAGTGTGATAGTCACTCTGAGGGGAAAAAATTGCTTTCTTGTCCTGGGGTAGGTCTGCTTTATTACCCCATAGTTGCCCCTTTAAATTGTATCCTACATTCTCTCTTGTTTTCTTTCTAAGTTTTCTCTCTCTTCAACTTCTTTTGGCTCTATTATTGTCCTCTTTTACATACTAAATTCCCAAACAATAACCCACTTTTCAAAACAGTAGTCTAGAAATCAGAGCTGTGTACTGGGATGTAAGCTGAATGCATACAGGTACTGCCACTCAAAAATTTCAGGAATTTCTGCTCTGGTTAGACTTTCCAAAAAGACTACCTACTTGAGCTTTCTAGTCCTCAGGGGAAACCTCCATTGTCCCTGGCACAAGAAAAGACTGTGCAGCTTGATTTCATACCACATCTTCCAAGAATTGCTTGCTCTTTTATTATATTAAAAGATAACAGAGCAACCCTTTTCAGAGGGGCCTTTGCCTTTTCCTCTACTTTCCACCATCTCTGAGGTGGAATCTGTCCCTATTTCAGTGGGTAAACCAGCATACTGAAAGTGTTTCTCTGCAGTACAGGGTCTTTCTTTCCTCTTTCTTAGACAGGTAACTTTTGTTGTTTTAAACACCCGATCCATAAAGAGGGCAGCTCTCGGACATTTCTTCAGGACTTATCTTTAGACATTGCCATGTATCTTAATAGCTCTTTGCTTCTCAGAATCCCTGTCTTTCTGTGACTCCCCTGTGCCTGCAGGTTTCATGATTCTCCACCAAGGTGCAAAGGGCACTGAGCACCCCAAAGGCTCTGACTATAAAGACTGACCTCTGAAAAAGGCCCACTAAAATCCCAAAGTAAACAAAACCAGAGCAAACAGCTACACATGTGCATTACTTTCAGAGACAGAGGCTTTGCCTGTTTTATTGTAATGGTCTTATAATGCAAAAGGGTTTAATTATGTGTTATATTGCTGCAGCAAAAAATCCTTTTACGTTAGCTTTTCCTATGATGCTGGGCCTCCTCATGGAGTTTAAAAGAGCCAGCTACCACCTGTTTTGTTGTAGGTGATTTGTGCTTTGTTTTTACTGAGATGGAAATGCCTCATTTGCTTTTTACTCATTGCAATCTATCTTTTCCCAATTAGTACAGGATTGTCAGGGAGGCGATACCAAAGCACAAAAGACAATCTTAAAGCAGGTCAAGAGAATAAGCAAATAAGCTGTGGTGACAGAGCCTTTTTGACAGTGGGATTCTGACTTTGAGAAAGACACCCTAAAGTTTGAAATTATGGGAGGCTGATCCTACATAAAGCATCCTTCATCTGCGTGATTATGTCCATGAAAGACTAAGTAGTCTAATGTATCGTAGCAGCGGATGAGAACCAAAAATCTTAAAGCACCAGAGAAAATAGAAGGTGAATTTTTAAACCCAATGCAAACTAAAAACCTCAGAAAATGCAATTGGATGCCGTCTTAATATATTTCTCAATTGTGACACTAGAAATGAGAATCTATTCATCCAGAAGCAATTATTTTCAAACAGCAGAAAAGGGAAAAAAAATTTGAAGTAATAATCTTTGTTGCTTTATCGGTGAAACCCAGGTGAAGAACTCACTGTTTGTAGTGGCTAAATATTTGGATTTTACATGAGCTACAGGAAATGAAACAAGTCACCTGAAAAGATTAACTATCCATTTTCTAGGGTTGATGAGTTGACAGCTCCACAGTGTTTTCCCAGATCAGGTTAGAGGCAGCACAATAGTACCTTATTGAAGAGGAAGTACCACCAGCTAATGAGAGAAAATTGAAAAGTTGCTATAATGTGTCACAAAGGAGGATTCTGTTAGACATTTCTCGTAATACAAACAAATGCACCTGCAACCTGCCCAGGAACCTAAGCAGAATTTCCCCTCCTCCTCCATTTTCTTCACAGCAGAAGGAATGGGCTGAAAAGGTGTGTTTTCAGGAATTGGAGAATGAGGATTATTTGTAATTTAGTAACAGTTTGACTTTTAAAACAAAACATATTAATGTATGAGACAAGTAAAACGTGACTTAGAGCAGTTTCTTAAAAGGCTATTCTAAAAAGGTTCTATTTTTTAGAAATAAAAACAAACTTGAGAACAAAAGCCTTGCAATTTCAGTAGTACCCAGGAATGTAAATTGATCTACTGCTGTTTGTTTTGAGCCACCCTTTAAGTTATGGTGTAGTGCAGAGTGAGAAGCAGTTTACAGCGCCAAGGAATTAGGGAGTAGGAAGGTACAATAAAGGTTCCCAGAAATGCCACTCTGAATTCCCAGAAAGGTGAGACCATAAGTAAACCTTAGTCTATGAAATTATATTTAATTACTTATTTTGGTCTCTATGCATTTATTTGTCAGGAGATAAGGAAAAACAGTGGTTTCCAAGATCATGGTGGTTGTGTTTGTAATTTGTTTCTTTGTGTTTTACTTGTTTATGATGCTGACACTGTAGCTGATGGTCAGCTGCGGGCAGCACCAGAGGATAGGTGGTGATTTAATGCACAATCAGGAGCATTCACAGGATCAGTTAGAGGCTTTCCTAAGGTTTTTTTCTTCCTTGTTTGTCAACAGAGGAACAGCAAGAAACAACAAAACTGTGCTTGTTTTTTTAGCTATTCATAGCTCTGAATTTGGAAGATATAAAAAATTTTCAAGTGCTTCATCTCAAGGGAAGAAATCAGCAAGAGGAAGAAAGCTGGAATCTCCCTCCCTCTAGAAGTTTTCTACCAACAGCTAATTCTAGATCCAATATGGTGTTTATGAGTTTGGAGGAAATTTGCCTAAACCCAGACTAATTCATTTTGCAAAGAGCTTCTCATTTTGGGTCCCAGCACAGCTGTGATCAGCAGCTGAGCAGGTCTTCAGCATTACATAGACTTTCTGCAACAAGGAGGGCCTCACAACAGAAACTAGACTGTGAATGAAAGCTGTGAGGGGATTAAAACAACTACAACTGAAGCACTTGCATGCAGAATATCTTCCTGCAGGCAACCTCGCAGGTAAAATTGACTACACAAAATGGAAGGCAATAATAAAATAGCACAGTGATGTCCCACTGATGGTTTGGCAGGCTAATCCCCTTGGTCAGCACTTGCTGTTCATAGTATAGAAAATGTGCCATGTAAGCAGCTTTGAATCCAATGGAACATTCAAAATCAAGTGTGTGAGTGAAGGATCTTCCCTGTCTCTTTCCAGTCATAGTGAAAACTGCACTACTTTCCACTACCCAGCAAGGACTAGCCACAATGTGTGAGAAATTACTCCAATCTTTATGTGGGGAAGAAAAGTATGAACACTACATCTTCAGCCACAGGGATATAGCTGAATGCAAACCTCCAAAATGATTCTTCTGTCGGCCATTTGCCTTCTCTGATATCCGTTTCCCATGGCAGGTGGGGAATTCAGTGAATGTTGGCATGACATTCTCAGTGCACTGCTACAGTGCAGTGATAACTGGTCATTTTAATGATTTATCTCTGGTTTTATTTCTGAGACATGTGTGACATGTCACAGCAAATTACTTTGGTGTGAAGGAGGCTTCAAAACATAGTTCCTTAAATGCCGTGGCACTGGTCCAATTTTACTTCATTAGGTTACTGCAGTGTAAAACAGAAGTAAAGCAGTTCTTCTGAGGACTATAATTGCTCCACAGTTGAACAGTGACCTGCCACCTACAGTGGAGGGACCATTAAAAAGATCCTTCACAGTTATACGGGCTTGATTTTCAGGTGCAACTTTCTTTTTTGTTTCAAATTCAATGCTGTTAAACATAAAAGAGAGTTTCTTTTTAGAGCTAAGGAAGTATGTACAATCTGGTTCAAAGAAATTTGGATTAAAGGATTAAAATTAAATATTGTCATTTCAAGAGCAAGCTCTCTTGCAGTTCATATTAACACACCTTTTTTAAAAGAGCAAAAAAAGTTTTAAATGGTAGTAAATGACATAACAGATTAAAAATGTAATTTTTGAATGCACATGGCAATAGACTCACTGCTAAAGTCAAGGTCTGCTAGTTATGTTTACTATAGAAATTTGAATACATTTTTCTTCACTCTCTGGCTATGAAGTCAAAGTCAGCTGCCAAAATCCAGGGACATATTTCACAAAGGCCTTGATGTGCCCTTCAGGTTTGTGCCTCTGACTCTTTGCATGCTCACTTTCTGGTGCCGAAGTATTTGTACATTCAAAATTCAGAGTCAGAAATGTCATTTTTATGCAGTGTGGCACTGATTCAGCAAAGCATGCCCATGCATGCCCATTAAACCTCAGTGGGTTTAATGCACAAAAACCAGACTAGCTATTCTCACTGACCCTGGCCACCAGAGCGTCTACCATAGGTCATTACCATGCTTTTCTATTTTTCAGATTATGGTGCAGATATTTTCTGTGAACACCCTTGGATAATTCATGAATGGTGTCCAGTGGCTGCAGAGTGGAATATTAATGGAAGAGGGATCTGGTCCATCAGCAGGTACCTAAATTTTCTGTGCTTAATGAAGCAGCCTTCCTGATTTTGGAGCTTTCACCTATTTCAATTGTAATGCACCCAAAGGCTTAAGGGCTAAAAGAGATGAAAACATTTGGAAGCTACCTCTGAAAAATTGGCTCTAAACCTATATCTTCTTGTGATTTCTCCGCCAGGGAAGCAGAAGAACGTTTAGGTTCAATACTTTAGGGCAGAACTGCTGTGGTAATAAATCAGATAACTGATCTGAGGATATGAGGTAAGCCCAATTACAACAGCAATGGAGCTGCCTCCCACTGGTGGCTTTAGGTCAACATTTTGGGCTAATCACCTTTGCTGGGTAAGCACTCGTAAATCAAGAACCGCTTGGAAAGCATCTGTTTTTCTCTTCAAGTAGATGAGATGCTAAGGGAAGCCCCTCTGTTCTTCAGAGTAGCCTCCTACTGCAGAGTGGGAAGTGCTGTGGGAAGGGCGGGAACCAGGGACTTCTCACAGACAAAAAGCACAAGTTAGCAGCTGTAGCAATACTTTTAAAAGAAGAACACGAAAAACAGTATTGCTTCTCATCTAACTGCAGCTGGATTTCAAAACCAGGGCTTCTCCCTTACCCTTCCCTCCCATGGCAGTGAAAGGATCTCTCCCTGCAGACAGAGAAAAGAAGAGGGGAAGAACTCTTCCTGTTGAAAAACCCTTCATGCCCTTCTTCTGTGATGGCTCTTTACAAGCCAATTAGTGTAGTCCAATCAACTGTCAACAGTTGTCAACTCTGCTCTTCTCCAGCTTCCCCACCACAATGACCACTGCAGTGGTGGCCCTGAAACTGCAGTGGGCAGAGGGGAAGCCCAGCTGCAGGTGCTTCCTGCATCCCTGCAGAGACGCTAGGGACATTTAGAGAAGATGTCTTGAACCAAGAATCATTTCGCTCCTCCTTTTGTCACCAGGAAAAAGACTCAATTTGCTCCAAGAGTGATTTGGATTGGATACTAGGGAAAATTTTTTCACAGAAAGAGTTGTCATTGGAACAGGTTGCCCAGGGAAGTGGTAGAGTCACCATCCCTGGTGGTATTGAAAAGACATATAGATGTGACACTTAGGGACGTGGTTTAGTGGTAAGCTTAACACTGTTAGGTCTATGGTCAAACTCAATGATCTTTAAGACCTTTTCCAACCTAAATGATTCTATGATTCTATGATTCTCTCCACCGCCCTGAGGACACACCTTATCAGCTCTTATAAGAGGAACAAGAAACACAAGAGACAATTGTACTGCTTTTTACAAGGATTAAGTTTCTTTCCAGGCATATGTGAACACATTCCACTATAAATGGAAGGGGTACTAAGCAAGTTTGCAGAAAACACAAAAAGCGGAGGAGCTGTTGCCTCCCTCAAAGGCAGGAGTCCCTGAAGGGAGACCGCAGTCTACAGCTTCCTCGTGAGGGGATAAAGAAGGACAGGCACTGATCTCTGTGGTGACCAGTGACAGGACCCAAGGGAATGGCCTGAAGTTGTGTTAGGGGAGGCTTAGACTGGATATTAGGAAAAAGTTCTTCACCCAGAGGGTGGTTGGGTATTGGAACAGGCTCTCCAGGGAAGTGGTCACAGCACCAAGCCTGACAGAGTTCAATAAGTGTTTGGATTATACTGTCAGGCACGTGATGTGATTCTTGGGGATAGTTCTGTTCAGGGTTAAGAGTTGGACTCGATGATCCTTGTGGGTCTGTTCCAACTCAGCATATTCTATGATTCTGTGATTCTGTGATTCTGTGATTTGGTTATATGGAGGTTATAATAGGCAGAATATATGAGAAGTAACATGATGTAATCATATTTTAAAACCTATTTGAAACTATTTGAAGCAGTGTATAACAGAGAGTGCAACACAGACACAGAGCAGCTTTCAGAGAATAAGCATTTTCCATTTCATTAAGGGAAACTGCAGATCTCTGATCTCTAAAATGAGCCAGCCTTAAGAGTCTGAGGAAGGGACAGTCATTCACTATTTTCAACTGTGCAGGAACTGGGACACCTGATGAAATAACCAAAAACCAAGTACAAAACAGACAAAAGAGAGTTCTTTCTAACACAGAGCATAATTCAGCCTAAGGGTTCATTGCCAAAGGATACTGCAGAGGCCAAAAGTATAAGTGGATTTAAAAAAAGATTAATCAAATTTATGGAAGATAGGTCCATTGGTGGCTATTAAAAACAGTGGTCCAGATGCAATGTCTGGCATTAGGAAGTCCCAAAACATTTGATTGCTAGGATCAGGGGATTATAGGAGGGGAAGGAATGCTTCATACATGCCATATTTCTCTTCTTTTCCAAAGCATCTGCCACTGGTCATTGCTGAAGACAGGATATCGGGCTAAACAGATACATGTTCACAGCTCACAGCAGTTCCCATGTTCCTTCCAGAACTGGGAACCAGAGTCGATTCATTTCAAGTTTCTATTTGCTTTCAAGTAAGCTCTTAAGCCACACTCAACTCACAAGTATCTGACTACCTGCCAGTGAAGCATTAAGCAACATAATTAACATCTGTCACTAATACTTGGACTTTCTTTCGTGAAATGTTCTGGAATACTTTCAGATTTTTTTTCTTATTAACCCCAAAGATTATTTTTCCTGCTCTAGATATCAGCTGTTCCCTTGTCTCTGGCAGAAAGCTTTTTCTACCGTATTTTTGTACTCTCCTGAAAACTGCAGTTTCCTCACTCACACTTTGACTTTTGTCAGAGCTGCAGTGATTTTCAGTCATGATTGAAAAAAGCTGCTCAAAACTTCTAGTGTTCTGAGTTCACTTTAAATTATTTTGAACTGCTCTTAGCTTGACTTCTTCAAAGCTTAAAAAACCCCACACTGTGTCTGAGCTGATACAACTTGGAAATGCAAAGGGACCTTTGAGCTGACAGGGAGACTTCCCAAGGGTTACCTACTTCGATGCATGAAGCAAAACTGTGCTGGGTGGTGGCCAAAACTGCTTACGTGTATATGAGGAGTTAACATGGCTGGGGACATGCCATGAAGCCAGGCAGCAGCTGGTATTAGTGACTTCTGCCTGTGCTTTATATGCGTGGGCTATGGCCACAGCAGCCAGGGCAGCAGGAAGCAGCGCCTAAGCTTCACACTCCATGTATGACATCCAATGACTCTGCAAGGAGGCTGAGCGCAACCTCTGTCTAAGTCATGTAAAGGCATTTTATAGTAAATCAAAATAATTGCTTGAGATTCAGCTCTAAACCCTGATTATGTGCTGTACTCCTTGCATTGAAAATCTGGATTAGATCTGCCATGAAAAATTGAAAATTTGGATTAGATCTGCCATATCGCTGTAGGTGACTCAGAGCATGTCCCACAGACAGATCTTCTAAGGGCATCAGTACAAGGGTTTGCAGTTTACACTGGGATGAAGGTATCAAGATCTGTTCAACACAGTCCACGGGAAGCTCTGTCCTTCCAAAGATACCATCCATTCACCTAAGCACTCAAGTCATGATGAACATCATTTAGTAAATCCTCCAAATGAAAAGAAACATGCCAATGAAGGACTCCACCATTCCGGTGCTCTATTTGAGGGTGATTTTGCAGCTGTTACTGATAGAAAATGAAGAGAGAAACCTCCTCATGAAGCTTTTAGCCCTGAAGCAAAAGCTGTCTGGAAACAATAGTTTTCGAGCCTGAGAGTAATATTGATGCTAAGAGGAATAGTGATAAGAACTGGCTGTTTCAAGGCTAATTAAGTCAGGCACTAAAGACAGCTCCAGAGTTAAATCATACACCCAGAGCTCAGATATTGCTCCCCAATGCTTCTGTGCTTGAGCAAGGCCAGTGTTGCTCCTGTGTGGGTTTTGAAAATGCTGCCCAAGCTCTTGCAAAAACTCACCGTGTTCAAAACACCACTGTGGGATATTCATAGTTCAAGACACTTCAATAAAAAGAGTTGAAACATTAACAATTTTGAAAGCAGAAAGACACAATCAGCAAAGGAGGCCAATTCAACACACACTTCCTAGGCACCTTAGGATGGACCAATGGCCCCTCAAGAAGTTACAACTTCTCTCCATTGACATGGACAGCCTGTGACTGAGGTTAGAAATCTAACATATGGATGGCTACAGCTGCTGAAACAAATGTAATCCTAAAAGCTTAACCCCATTCTCAGTGATGTTAACTGGAGTTACTCTGTTGTTCTCAGTAAAATCCAGATTGGGCATGTGCCTATTTTTTAATTTATCTCCTACTAAATCCGCCATCCTTTCTTTCCTCCCCCAAGAAATGAAACCAAGTTAATATAACAAAATTACCCATTGTTCGCAGAGTACTAACAACGTGCCCTGCTTGGCTACCGTACAGAATGAGGCTAAGTCTAGCACTTTCTCAAGAACTTGTGCTGGCACCACTTACGCTGTTTATATAAAAATAAATAAATAATTTGAATGCTCCCAATGGCAAGCTGAAAAAACAACTATCTCTGCCAAGCAAAAGAAACATGAAGTTGGTGTAGGAAAATAAGTCAGGGACATTTAAGAGAACATAACAAGTAACAGAAAATACATAAATGAAAAAAATAAGTAAAACCATATGATAGGAGAAAGACTATGTCGTGTGTGTAACCATGGGGGTGTTTAATTATTATTTATTGTGTACATATTACAGATACGCATAAGTTCTACGTCTTCATCACTTGCTGTCGTACAAGATTTGCAGTAATTGGATCAACTTGTGTTCAATAAACTGCAAATGACAGAGACAGGAGTTTTGAATAATTTGTTTTCATACTTCAGACATTTCTTCTGGTTTTCCCTGTTAGTACTTTTCTATTTCTACTCATAACACACAGTAGTACTTCCGACAGCCTCACTGAGTGACTTGTGATGACCCACAAATATCTTTCAAATGAAGTGTATTGTAATTGCTGTTAGATGAATATTTGTTCTTTTGAAGAACCTGGTGTACTTTGGTCAGAGGCAAAGGAAGGGAACATAGCAGATCCAGGTTACACCTACACTAACACTACAGGACATTGGAATTTTAATTCAGATTAGAAGTGTGTTTTTAAAGCAGATTTTGCATTTTGGTCTGCCTGATAAGGCCCAGTTGCTCCTGTGACTATGGGATCAGTTTAACACTATTCTAAAGTAAGTCACCTTAGAAGATGTGTATAGTAGTCTCAACACCAACTCTTTAACTCTATGGAGTCAGTCCCATAGCATTGGTTACTAACATAAACACAGCCTTTCTACACTGAAAACTGGGGAAAAAAATGGGTTTGTACTGTATTTCTGTTTAGCTTCAGGGAAATGACACCTAATCTCTGTCCTAAGATATAAACATATACCTGTTCCAGGAAGAAACCCTGGATAGGTAAGTGTGGCTTGATCTTACCTGAACAAAATTAGGTGTGTCGCAAGAGAGTCATTGCACAACTATTGTAATCTGGAACTTTTCTGAGCACTACCTCTCAATCTTATTTTTCCCTTATGATGGTATTCAGATGGTATTCAGAACTGCATCTTACGGTGTACCATCTTCCATTTTCAGTTACTGGAAAATACATGTGTGCTTCAGACTGAGACCACTGTAATGCCATGATTCCATGCAATATAGTGATTATTTCAGCATCTTCCCCTTCTGAACAACAGCTGGAAAAGAGCAACATATACCGGGGTTTGCAGGCGGGTAGAGGCAGCGAGGTTAGCTCTCAACTGTGCACCTTGGTGAGCTGGTAATCCCAAGGCATCACTGCATGGAGTGTTGTAAGGTGCTTTGGACACAGGCAGTTTTAGCCTGGCCTCACATACTTCTAAACCCATGGAAAGAGACAGATTCTGGAGCAGTGAAGGCTTTCCTCTTCCTTTAGAGCAGGCATGATTTACCTGCTCGTATCACTGCTGGCAGCATCCTACCATGCTTTAATTTTCCTTGGCAGAGGACAAGTGCAACACAGGTGTGCTTGGTGCAGCAGCACAGCCTCCCCTGCTGTCAGGAAAAGTCCCCCCTTGGTAGAGCATGCCCTACTCCACACCATGGCATGGCTTTAGTTCTGGCATTTTGGCTTCCACAAAGCCATGTCTGATGCTTTCCTTCTGCCAAAAAAACAGTAAGTCTTGAACCTTTTCTGGAAGCAATTAAAAGAGTAGATAAATGGGAGCTGATGGCAATAATTTACCTCGTCTTGTGAATGTCTTGATTATGCTACAAGTCAAGGCATAGCCCAGAGTGGAAGACCTGCACGTGTGTATGGTAAAGTTTCTGGGAAATAACTGGAGGAGCTACTGACGTAAAAGTAGCAGATTTGGCTCTACCCTCACTGGAATAAAGTGTCCCTTTTGGCTAGTGCTCCCTTTGCCTAGTTTGCAGGATCAGCCCTTCATTGTCAGCTCCGATAGTGATGCCTCGTAATGGCCGCCCTTCCATGCAAAGGAGTAAGATGTTATGTTTCTGCAGCTTGTGAATTCTTGTATTTGTTTTGCCAACAAGTGAAGAAGGAAAATAAAAGATATTTTGATTAACAGGTAAATTTATTTTCATTAAACAAGAACATATAACTTCTTATATCAGTGTCTTATCAAACAAGTTCCTGTCATTGCAGGTATGTACTAAAGGAGAAAATTGTGTTCAGACAAATCTACATCGAAAGGTTAACAAGATATAAATGATCTTAGGAGAGGTATTATTCCCCACTGCTCCAGAGGCTGGCGTGAAGTAAAACAGTTGCTCCCTTTGAAGCACTGCCAGCGTAAATAGCTCAGAGTAAGAATTTTGGTTTTCATAACAGATGCTGAAATGCAAGAGAACTATGCATTGCTGAATATACTGTATGGTTCAGTGGGATTAGACAACTCAGGCAGAGTTTATCTACAGTATAAACAAAATATCTTCCAAATAAATTTTTTTTGTGTAAAAGGTGTCAATTATGTAAAGTGATTCCATGCTAATAACAACAGAATTCAAAGACATATGTGCATCTTTCAAACCTATCCAGTTTTTAGACTTCCTCAGCTTTAGAAGGCAAAGATCTCACCTGCAAAAACAACGGTGGAGCACAGAAGTCCAGATTCTCTCAGCAACCATCTGCACAGATTATTCATTCTCCTGTTTGCTCTGATCTATTTCTGATTTCCACCTGAGTAGGTTTGAAACAATTTTTCTCATTTCTTTTTTTATTGGAGAGAATGAAGAGAAATAAATCAGGTGACTGTTTGACTTTGCTAGCCTCCCAGAAGATCCCAAACACTAACATGAGAGAATTTATACAAATTCCTAGAGAGAAAAATAAGTTCACCTTTAATTTTGGCCCAGATGTGGGCTGGAATGTGCTGGAGACAATCCTTCAGCTTTTAATTTTTTTTCTTGATTTTAGAGATGACTTATAGTTGTCATGAGAAGGACCCGAGTGCAAATTTGTTCCACCTAACTCAATCTGCCTAAATGGAAGGTATTTTTTCTTAATTTGTGCAGGTTTTTCCCTGAAGTTAATAGAAAATGATGGGGACCTCCAAAGGAGGATTCACCTTATGTATCACTTAGTCACCTGTCTTAAGATGAATTACACGATGAAGACATATATCTATGTTCACTGACTGCAGCAGAGACCCCAGATTATATGACAGAGAGCCAATTAGTAGGTGACTTACCTTTTGATGGTTTAAGTAATCCAGTCTAGTGATCTGGACACCCTGAAATGCTCACACAGAGCTCTGTGCTCTTACTTTTTTCTCACTTCCCATCTTAACCAAGCACAATGACAGAGAGCTGAAATGCTGTGCCAGATCTACTTCAACACCTGCAGTGTATTAGAGAGCAGCTCCTTCTGCTGTGAGTGTGATTGGTGTCCATGACACTAGTCAGAGCACATCAGCAAGGCAGCTTTGTGCTACTGTGATCATATGATTAACATGCATATTTGCTCACTTATAGGCAGATGCAGAGGCATGCAGGTCTGCATCACCTTTGAGGGCCTGCTCCACATGAAAGTGAGTGCAATGCACCTGACTCCGGTAGGGCTGGGCTGGAGGGATGCTAATAAACGCTTCATAGATGTCACTTCTGGGGGTGCTCACACAGTAAGGAAGTGTCCAAAGATTTTTCATCTTTTCATCCTTTTCCTCCACACAATGACCAGTCAAAAGGTACGCAACTTTATTCATGCTGTTCAGAGATCTCTACCTTTGCAAAAGTCATAGGAGATCATGGTGCTATGCGAAGAACAGTACACCCCCCTGAGGCAGCCCAGCACAAGGTCCTGGTACATGTGAGCATGACTCTGTCCAGTTTCAGGGAACAGGGCAGTTGTATTTGGATATCCTCCAGTGCACATCTCCTAGACATTAAGATGATTTAGTAAGAACATCCCATATCCAAAGATTACAGACCAAACTAAATAAAGACCCTGTGTGGGTGTGCAAAGCCCAAAACACTACAGAAGCAAGAGGTTTCTGTTGCATTTCTCTGTCTGGGTGTATGTGTTGCATGATTCTGCAAGGGCCAGAGCTACAGGAAAGGGCATATATATGTAGAACCAAGTTTCAAAGCGCCCACATAAGGAATTGCATTGCATATCACAGCCCCACAAGCTGTGTCTGGAGAAAGATGGATATATGTGTGTGTTGTCTTGCAGGTAGAGAGAGACAACGGTTGGGGCCAAGGGGAAGAGGTTATGGACAACACACACTCCTGATCCCCAGCTCCTCAACATTTGCACAACCTCCTCCCTATTGACATTTGTGGTCCTGGGTCTTTGCAGTGCTCAAAATTAGACAATTGATTCCTGGTGGGTGGAGTATGTCCATGTATTCTAACTGCAATCCAATGCCCTAGTCAATGCCCCTTTACTCTTTAGGTACCCTAAAAACACTCTCCTTTCTCTCTCAGGTTTCTTAAAATTATCTATCAGAGCTAGTAGAACTAGGTTGGTGATGAAAAGACACCAGTAGCATAGAGTGCATAGGAGAATAACACAGGAGACTGTTTAAATGGTGCAGTAAGATTCTTATTGTTTATACATGCAACAGCACATATAAACAGAATGCATCATGGTGCCCCATTCACTCACTTACTTGACTTTCCTGACTTACATGCTCGTACAACTGCAGCTAAACAGGCAAGTAAAATGTTTGCAGGTTCAGCCCCATCTAGTTAAGCAGGTGACTAAAAATCTATTAAAAGGCTGAACTGGAAATAAAAAAGAAAGTCTGCTGCCAAACACAAATAGCAAAGAAAAAAATCTTGAGAATAGAAGGAACAAGTTTCTACATGTACTTGTTTTCCTAGGAGTGCACCATTTGTGAATTCATATTTCTTGATGACCACTCTGCTGACAGCTTCTTCGGAAAGGTAAACAGATCATCCTGGTCCAGAACAGAGGGAAAAAAATCCATCTTTACATTTACTCATTATTGTTTGCAAAATTTTCAGCTGCTTACTCAGGTCTGAAGTATTTGTAGAGCCAGATGAAAAGGAGATTGATGGAACACATTTGCACCACACAAAGTTCCTGCACTGTATTTTAGTCCCTGCTTTGATGGTCATATCAGAGGAGGTCAGCAGAAGTGAAATGAGCTATGACTTGGGTGGTCTCTCTCAATCGAACCTCAAGCATACATTCCCTCTTATCTCCATTGAAGTGGGGCAAGAAAGATTTACACGGTGTCCAGGATTTGAGTGAGTTGAAGCCTGGAGATTCTGACTGTTGCAAAATGCTCCCTAAACCTCACTATTAAGATTTAACAGCAGGTCTTGAGGTGTGCTTTACATTCTCCCAGGAGAAAACGCATGAACGGGTGATGCACTGCCCAAAAAACCTCTGCACCTTTCCAAGTTAAGTACTTACAGAAAAGGACCATGAAGACAGCTGGTGTGAATCAGAGGAGCATCTCTGTCTTCAGTAGAGCTCTGCACATTAGCACTACTGAAGACACTGCCTAATGCAACTCTATTTAGAAAGTACTTATTTCAAGTTTTATTCCTAAGAGTAAAGTGGACAACAAAACCCAAACAACTCACATCCAAGCTGTCTTTTTTATCAGAAGAAACAGTAACTTAGGAGAGTGCAAGCATGACCTTTAATGAGGTTTAGCAGATCTGCTTAGGATTTGGATATTGGTAGGAGAGCCTAGCGCATAGACCACTTTCCTGAGCCTGTTTCTCTGCTGTCCTTGTAAACCCACTATGTTGAATCACTACCACATTGCTACACTGTTATTGTGGTACCAGGGCAAAAATATTTGGCAGGCATTTCAAAGTAAATGCTTCAGATGGAATGACGGCAGCTGAGGAGCAGAATGCCAAGATTAAGGAAAGAGTATGCTCTGCTATGCAGGGAAGCTTTTTTGGAGAAAAATACTAAAAAGAAGTTTAGTCAAATTTTAACATAATTACTATTAAGTTTTACTGGAAGTTAGACAGCAAAATGGTTAATACTTGATGTACAGTATTTAAGGGATTATTCAGAATATTGTGAAAACAAGAATAAAAATTTCCCATGTGAAGAAAATAGGAGGGTTAACTCATCAATACTATAAAGAATACACATTCCGCCGGGGAATTCTACTCTAATAATATAAATTCCTCACAAAAAGATTGTGGTGAGGCTAGGTGTATAGAAAAAACAGATATTTTGTGCTATTATAGTGGCACATTTACCTCACCAAAGCTTGGGCAGCTGCAGTTTTTCCATTAGAAGTTGATGTTTGCAAGGATTTTTTATAGGTTGGGCATCAGAATTGGCTTGCAGCTTGGACTTGGTCAATAAAAGCTCGGCCTGAGACCCACTTATAATGCCAAAGTTTAAAAAAACATTAGTTTGGACACCTTTGGTTATAGCAAGAAAATAAACCTTTTCTGGTCTTGTAGTGTTTAAAAATGCCTTTGGTCTACAAAGGCAATTTGTTAGGCATTTAGTCCAATTGCTCTAATTCCCTTCAGGATATTAAAAAGGGAATGGTTGAGACACTCTACTTGAAAATTACTTTGCCATATGTGGTAAATACTTTTCACTAAAATTATTAATCTGATCTCTTAATCTGCTTTGCACATACATTTAAGAGTTTGATTCAATGATACTTATGGCTCCCTTCTAACTCAGAGTATTCTGTCGTTCTTTGATACAGTGGAACTGTTCACCTGCCTGTGCCAGCAAGAGTGTGTTTGACTTGTGGTGCAGACTGAAATGTGTTCTCTGCACCTCCAGGGTTCTGCAAAGTGGTTGGAGTCTCTCCAGTGGGCACTGTGCAGTCTTGTGTGCAATAGTATATCTTTTCCATGGCTCCCAGTGCATCCCTCAGCAGTGTCCTGGGAAACCTGCTGCTTGCACATATGCCACAGGGAATATATGCAAACAAACCACAAGTAAAATTCTCCAAAGATCACCAACAAATACCAGTGTGCTAAAATGTCCCACACTGCAATCCATCAGTATATTGAGACAAGAAACTGTAATTTCTCCTAGAGCTTTTGCTTTCCCGTCTAACTTCTGTGTTCACCTGAACTTCTGATAGATCTGTCATTCCTGCAGAATATCACTGAAGCCTGTCCTTTCCTTCCCCTTGGCCCTAAAATTACTGAGTACTTCCAAGGAGACCCTATCCCAGTGCTAAGCATTGCCATTGCCATAGTTAACTGTGCTACACCCACTGAACTGCCATTTGTCACAACCTTTCTCTTCTGATTCACCCAGCACATTATTCCTCCATTAATTTTCCACTTCCTTGAACACTTGTTTATGGCCCCCATAGGTCTGCCCAGGTGTTCCCACACAAAGATATGGACACATGCACCATATTATATAGGCACTTTAAGTCCAAGGGTGGCAGCAGAAAATGCTTCCCCTTATGGTCTGCAGATATTTAGTAAGTTCAACATCTTTGGACAAGTCCAACTGGCTGTACATGTGCAAATCTGTACTGCAGAGTATGTGCTGTAGATCTAGTGCTTTTTGGAAGCACTGCAAATATTATGGAAGTGCTATGTCATTGATATATACATGTACCATAAGTCCATCCAGGTTTTTCTGGAAACTGCATAGCTCTAATGAATGTCTTACAACCACGTAGTAGAACTTCTCTATGCATGCTCATCAGAGGGATCTGAGGTTTCTGGGTATGAAGAAATAGCTATGTTTCACTTGTAATACATGAAGAAACTCCTAAAAAGCACAAAATATTCTCAAAATCTGGCAGCACACAATAGGTGAATGGAAAAGAAACATTTGAGATCCAGCATACAGAGTAGCCCTCAACCTCTGTAAAGAGCCCTGTATAGCTCCAGTCTTCAGATCTGATTTCTTTTCATCATCCAGGTGCTGTTAATTGTTCTGGCATATTGTCCTCCTTAAACTTTTGCATTTATTTGCAGCAAGGCCACAAGCTGACCAGGAGTTGGAGGCAGAATTGCCCCACTGTTTCTGGAAGGGTAGTGCATGGAGAGATATGGAAAGACTTCCAGTTTCTAAAGCAAGATTTCATTAGAATACAAACTCTTAAACTAAAGTACATTATCTCTTTAAATTGAGTTAGCTCAAACCCCTGGATGAGGTAGACTGAGTTAAATTATTTGAATATGAATCTCCTTGCTCCTCATTGCACCCTTTCTCTAGTTCTGCAATTCTTAGTGACTTCCTGGGTTTGAAGAATCACTGCCACCTCCTCCGTCCCTCAGATAAAGCCTCCATCTTTTCAAAAACTTACAGACTGTCTTACAGGCATCTGAAAATCACAAGATTTTTTTGATTCCAGTGAGAAATTCAGAGTCTGAACTTCTTTTTTCTTCTCCAAAATGCATTGCATTATTCAGTCTTTTGCTCCCCAGTTATTCCGAAGAAATGTCCTTTCCTTTCGTGTATGAGCTAGGTGATCCATTGCATCTGGAGGAAGGCAAAAAATGGATCTACAGAATGTTGAAATACAGTAAATTTTGTATGTTTTCCAGTCTGAAAAAGACTCACTTCAAGGGTAATAGTCATGATACCTGTTTTGCTCTCAGCCAAGAAGTAGGTTAAATCTATTGGGCAGCTGATAAAAAATCAGGTTTATGGGTGTCTGGTAAAATTGTTCATCTGGTAAAGTTGCTACAGTTTTAAGTATTGGCCTTGCTTCGATAAAATAACTACTCAATTAAAGTTAATCACATTTGATGGGCTTGAAAATCCTGAGAGATTTTCTGTATGCAATACCACTACCAATCTTTCACTGTGTCCGCAAAGACAGGTGTAATGAAAGCAGTGGACAAACAGGTTACAAGATAAGACAGAAAAGTCTGAAAGAGCAAAGAAAACTCCTTCCACATGTTGATCATGGGCTGTTCTGAGAGCTCCTCATCAGGAAAAAATACGGCACTCTTACTGGTCCCTGCTCAAAGATGAGGTCCTCCTTAGTGTCAGACATGCCATTTTCTGCTGCCTGACTATTTGTCTTTTTCTCCTTACTCTGAAGAATGTGCCAACTCACAGTCTAGGAGCAGTTTGTCAGTCTGGGTAAATGATTCCAAGCTCTGTGAGCACCACCGGCAAAGTCCTCTTTTGCGATCAGGCCAGTACTTAAGCCACTGCCATTATTTGTCCTCCTTACTTAAAGCCACTGTCAAAGTTTCCATCTCTTTTCACTGAGTTGTGGCCAGCTCATTGGAAAGGGAAGGGCAGAGGCAATACAAGTTAGTCATAGCCCTTTGCTTCTTCATGCCTCTAAAAAGATCTCCAGAAATGTTAAGAGTTTGTAAACCCAGAAGAGAAAAGGACTAGGAGGAAAGCCAGGCAGGCAAGCTGGTACCACTTCAGTGGGTGACTTACTAACACTGATAGGACGTGTCAGAGGGCTTAATCAGGGACTAATGTTATCACAAGCCATTCTGTTACATAGCAACCACAAAAGAGCCAAACACAGAGGAATAACAAACACCTGAAATCACATTTGATGTCACAGGTACCTGGAGATGCTCTAAACTCCCACAGTCTGGCCCAAGCAACTATGTCCTTCAGAAACAGAGAGTTTCCTCGAAACACTTAGTTTCAGGAGAATCAGAAGCAGCCATTTCCAAGTAAACTTTGGATACTAGAATCATAGAATATCCAGAGCTGAAAGGGACTCACAAGGATCACTGAGTCCAATACTCCTCTTGTGAAAGCATGGTTATCTCACATGACAACTGACACTTTCTTCAAATTCTCCATGTCATATATTCTGCAAATTCAGAGACTGTTTCTGCTTTGAGTGACATGAGGCACTCCGTATTATCCAAAGTACCTCATAGCTGCAAACATTCAGGTTACTGACATCTACCCACTGAAAAACAGTCATTTTATTTCAAGGTTAAGGCATAATATTCCACCCCTGACAGAAATCTAAAGACTTTGCAAAACATGCAAATGCTGTAGGAAAAAAAGAGTGGAAGGGCTCCTAGCCCTCCTACAGTCAGGGCTCAAAAGACTCAGGTGCATGGTTGGGGCCACAAGCACTTCTCCAGCCACCAGCTACTGGAGATACGCTAGGAAAAATACAATCAATCAAAGATCTTTGGAACAGGGACTCCTATCACCTAGTTTACCTACTTAGGTGCTTAGTTTAACCTAAGTAATCAATGGCTTTTTGAAAAAGAGAGGATGAATACATAGCTGCCAAGTCCCTCTGTGCTGATGGACCTGACACAATTTGCTCAGGGTTGCTACCTGACAGCAAGTAGCCAGAGTTCTGCAGGATGCATCCAACCCTGAGACATTTTCTCCCAGAGCCCCAGTGTGTGTGGTGATTCTTTCTACTTAAATTCATCAGAGCAAATTAAGATCACAATTTTATAATAATCTCAAGTAAATTAATTAATCTGCCTACAAACCTCATCTGTCTTCCCCAGGGATTCCTAGGATTGATTTCTGAAGGTTTTTGCCGTATTTGGCCTTCTGTCCCTGTGCCACAGCCTTTTGATACAGGGATCCTCTTTGTAAGCTTCCTGTCTTTCCTATCATATCCTTAGCACCATCCCTTCGACACTGGTTTAGTGTAGTGTTGGTTTTAGTGTTACAAATATAAAATGTTGGGTTGGGTCTAGAGGAGGACCACAAAGATGATGAGAGGGCTGGTGCACATCTCCTGTGAAGACAGGCTGACAGAGCTGGGGTTGTTCAGCCTGGAGAAGGCTCCAGATAGACCTTATTGCAGCCTTTCAGTACCTAAAGGGCTACGAGAAAGATAGGAACAGACTTTTTAGCAGTGACTGTTGTGATAGGACAACACATAATAGTTTTAAATAAGTAGATATAAGGAAGAAGTTTTCATAACGAGGGTGGTGAAACACTGAAACAGGTTGTCTAGAGAGGTACTGCATGCTCCATCCCTGCGAACATCCCAGGTCAGGTTGGAAGGGGCTCTGAGTAACCTGATGTAGTTGAAGATGTCCCTGCTCATTGCAGGGAGTTGGATAGTGGCATTTAAAGTTCCCTTCCAACTCAAATTATTCTATGATTTTTTGAAACGGAAACAGTATAAAAAGCTGTATCTGTCATTTACTAGTGTGAGCAGAACTGAAATTTGTTGCACTGACCTGGAATTTTTTTCTTCTTGAAAAGTAACATTTTCATTTTAGAAGTTCTAGAGCTCAACTAATTCCAGCAATAAAATTGTTGCTGTTGAATTCCATGGTAGCTTTTCACAGAAGACGACGTCTTTCTATGTTCACTGTCAAGTTTAAAAAGTTGTTGGCTCTGCTTAACATTTTGTACGAACAGTATAGAATGTTTTATCCATTTATACTGCCTGACTTGTCTCCTTCATGTGTCTTATGTAATAATTTCTGAAGTCAGAAACAAGAAAATTTTTAAAAGTCATCAGCTAAGATAAAATGACACAAGTTTAAAAACTCTTAGCAGCCACAAGACCTGGTGATAAAGAACAAAGAGGTTTAAAAATCACCATATTTTATAACATTAGAAAGTCACACATTACATATAGATTTTGCTGCTGATTATATTGTTACACATTCCATTATTCCCATGCCATTGGCCTTCAGGACTTTATTACTTATGTAATTCTAAGATCTGACACAGCTAGAGTGAAATGTATCTGATCTCAAAGAATGGCATCAGATGAAAAAAAGTGGAATTTAGGAGAAAAAAATACTATTTTAATTTTACTGTGCGTCCATTGATTGGTGACAGATGTTACCATTCCCATGTAATTATTCTTGATTCATTTGCCAAATAAAAATAAAGATAGATGACAAAGTATTTGAAGTCACCCAGATAAAGAGTTCAATCAAACAAGTTTTCTTTATTTTTTTCCTGTTTTTCTTTCTTTTTTTTTTTTTTCAGATTTTCCATATTAAAGGAAACCTGTTTCAGAGTGGCATTTACAGTCCTACCTGTATACATTAAAGGTCTCAAACAATACAACATATGATTGCAAATCAAGGGTTAGGAAAACCTGTGACTGTGAGAAGATAAGGGGGTATTTCAGTAGAAAGTATCCTATGGTGAGTCGTGGTTCAAAACTCCTGCATGGTCCTGTGTAAACAGAAGCACCTCAAACTGATGTTTCATGACTGCTGTGTATTCAGAGCTACAGATAAGAACATACTTAATAGGCATCATTTAAAAGAAAAACATATCTAAATCCGAAGGAATTGCCCATTTAAACTAAATATGTAAATGTTGAAAAATTTTTTTATGCACCCTGGAGTATCAGCACATATCTTATATCTTTTAGATAAAGTGCTGATAAAGAACAGAATATGTCTCTCACTTTCTCAGCCTACCTGGGGCACTCAAGAGAAACTTCTGCCCTACAAGTATCCAGATAATAAGCTGTAATGTTTTGAAGAAAAAAATATAAAAAAGGTTTGTTGTCATATTTGTCCTGTTTATTTTAAAATACTAGCATTATTTTTTTTATTTCAAAATCTAATATTTCATTTTCTTGATTTCCCTATGTGTTATTTTACCATATTTTTCATTATAAAGGAGAACAATTGTGATCGAAAAAGGTTTCTTTTGTTTAATCTCTGAAAGTGTAGCAACACATGTACCTGAATATTAGACATTCACTGCTTCAGAAGTGTGATACACAGAAAAGAAAAATCTTATTTCAAAGAGACTATAAGTAGATGACTTTTTTCATGTGATTCAGATGATGTTTAATTAGTTTAAAATAATAACATGCTTTAAATAAGCAAGTTAATTCCTCCTGATCCTGGAAACCTGACAATAGTTTACTGTAGTAAACAGCGTCTGGCATGTCTCAGACATTTGAGGCACTCTTTCAGAGCTTGGAAGGAGATAAGTAAGTGTAGGTGCTCAACACAGGAGTGCAGACAGTCAGCCCCAAAATGGTCCTCTCTCAACATTAACTTTGTTGACAGCTTTCTACGTCTCTTACTATGTCTGATTTCCAGTTTATTCACTCCTTTATTTGTGCTTGCCACTGAAATGAAACTTTCACTGATGTGTGTGATTTGGATTTAAGAACAAAATTGCTAATGTGGTAGAGCACAGCTTTCCAAGAGCCAGTGGCTGCAGCAGAGACCCCTTATGGCCCACTGGCTGTATGGGGCCTCTTTGCAGGGCAGGAAGAGCCTGGGTGACCCCCTAGCTCCAAGGCTGCTGATCTGGAACATGACTGCTACAGAGAATGAGGAACTGCTGTACAGCCAGGTATACCTCAGCCGTTGAAGCAACAACCCAAATGGGAAATAGGAGCCTTCAAAACAAATTGCACAGGCACATGAATGCTATATAACTACTACTCTGTTTCAAGACATTCTGATGGCTTTTCACATTTTGTTGGTGAGTCCTGTTAGCTCTGAGCTCTTCTGTCTATTTCTCCTTGGAGTAACCTGGGGAAGGAGAGAGTGGCCTGGCAGTGTTTCAAGGGATACCAGCTTTGGACCCATAAAGACTGCAGTGAAACTAGGCAATTCCATGGTTGGTGCTTATCAAGTATAATATTTTACTCTATATGGTCTTGCTGCTCAACTGAAGACCATCTAGCAAGGTACAGTGAAATTTCTCAAAATGAGGCCTCAGATCCTGGTTATGCTCCTGTTCTAAAAAACTTTTTCAAGCTGTTCTATGGATTTCATATTCCTGGGTTTCCTTTGATGTGATACACTGTAATTTGTACTACACTGCCTGTACTTTTAAATATGATGCTTAATCATATTTCATTCTCAGAATCTTGGTGTAGTTGTGGATCAACAAATTGGGTGCAGACTTTTTTTGTGGGTTGGCTTCTAAAGATGTCTGCATATAATGCAGCAGGTGAACTTTGTGTTGTTACATAAAATATTTCTATGTACAAACAAAACTGGGTTTGGTGAAGACATTTCTCTTTGGAGCAATCTCTACAGAAATGCATTTCTTAGTTCTGCTAAAACACCAAAAACTTAGGAGCATAACACATCACTTGACATTTTTAGAATTGGCTTTGCCCAGCACAATGTATTTCTGTTGCTGAAAGATACAGTTTTACGCCTCCAAACCCCCTATTATTTTAATTAATGAAGTCAGCCTTCTCAATAGGTTCTCATGTTGTTGTGCTGAAGGGAATGCAACTACATTAACCATTGCAGGCTTCAGTTTTAATGCAAACAAAACACGGAAGGGAAAAAAAGGACTGAAAGTAGCTGCACATCTCTAGATTCCTGAGACAACTGGGTTGAAATAGCATGATAAAAGATATGTCTCTGCTATCTGACTATAGCACACACCAGCTGAAGCCCAGAACTGCTCTGGGAAGGTGCCTTTTGGATACTAGCTAAGCTTATTCCTAAGCTCTCCTCAGGGAATTCTTCCTATAGCTCTTCAAGGATAAGTGCCCATTTTTACTTGCGACAGGGCTCAACCTCTCTCCTGTGCAGATGTACGGTGTGGAAGGAAAGGGAGCCCTGGTTCTGCCTCTCACCATCCACTCCTGGCCTGCACTGCAGGAGTACAAGAAAGTGATTACGTGCCCCTGTATAATTGTGTAACTACCTGACCATATTTCTAGCCTGGTAAATAGCTCTGTTTCTCAGTTCTTATTGTACTTTTCCTGGTGCACATGCACTACATAAGAAATAGTGTGCTCCTGCACTATCTTGCAGAGTGAGCCAACTATTTCCCTCCAAAGCAAAATCTGTGCCCAGTTCTGGGGACAGTTCTGTCCAGCAGATGCTCTAGAAGCAGCATGGTTGACACTGCCCTAGCTTCAGCCCTCTGCCTTTTACAGTCCTTCAGCACTATGTCAGCAGGCTTTCCATCTCCAGACACCTTCTCATTCCCTCCTGTCATGTATCAGAACATTAAACACTTCCCCTCAAGTTTCAGGTGTGAAAAAATCACTGAGCTGCAACACAACCTTTATATAACTGCAGACATGACGAGTTAAATAATTATATTTTAGGATTATGGGACATCATATTGGCCACAAAGGAGATCCCGGGGGAATGTCCTATGTAGTAGGGATGTAGCATAAGACCAGTTTTCATTAAATAATTTCTTCGTGAAATAATTTCTGTGTTACTTGCATTCTGCTTGCTGAGCTGAACATCTAAACACTCATCTCCTTGAAGCCAAATGGAACATACATGCTGTCTCAAGTATCCAGCTCCTCTGATCAGCCTTACATAGCAGCCTTGCTCAAAGCATACCTAGCCATCACCTCAAAGCAATAAAGTCAGTGCAAGACATAAAAGCCACTCCCAGACCATCATAGCATTGCTGTGGTCTTTGCACCATAGCTAATGGCTAGAGCAATCATGCAGGAAGAGAGAGATTGAGATTAAAATTCCTCTTGGCCTGGGGGTTCAAAGCTAGTCTTCCAAAAAAGTGACATAAATTATAGAATAGGGTACCTTCCACCTCCCACCACCCACTCCTCTGATTAAGTAGCAACTGGATGAAAAAGAGAAGAATTATCCTCAACACAGATCCTAGGCTTGCCTGTCTGCCTGAATGCCTATTGCATTACAGTATCATGCTCCCTCATAATTGTTCTTCTTCTAGCTTCATGAATATTGAGAGTGCTTAGGCATCAATCTTATGACTTCTCATTTGACAAACTAGCATGAACTTCCAGGGGATAAGTAGGAAAGTGAAGTCAGGACTGATGTTTTAGACTCAGGTACCTGACAGCCAGCAATTTTGAATTTCAGGCTCTTAAAAGCTTTTAGAAATCTCACCTTGTACATACTTAGGAAAGTAAGGAGGGCACAGTCTCTATTTCCTTCCCTGAATGTATGGATTGCATTTATGCATGGCTCTAGTGTGAAATACTGCAGGAGGAGAGAGAGGAGCATATCTGTGACCCTGGCTGCTATTTCAGTATTACCTGGTGCCAAAGCATAGCTTGGCCCCATATTAATCCATGGGTTAGTTGTTTTCTTCTTAAAAGAATTCATTCTTTTCCTGTAGGTGCAAAAGAACACCAAATTCAGTTCTGGTGTTTGGTTGCACATTTTTCCTGGTGTCATTCGAAGAAAAGCAAAGATAGTCTCTGAGATGGATAGTGATTCGGTTATTAAAGATGGGCAAGAACTGTTCACTAATGGATATAACACTTGAATTCGCAGGCATCCTCAGTTGCTAATGGAATCTGAAAGTTGTCAGGAAGATGTTGCAGTTCCATTTGGCATGACACACACCCTCCTCATGCTGACAGCTCTGCGAAGTTACGTTTTTTAAAACATATTTTCTTAATGCATTTGTTGGCTAACCAAGTTGTTCCCATTACCTCTGAAACACTTTAGTCTAATTCACATTAACTAGCTTTCTGAGATACCAACAACATTCTTTTTTCCAGGATCAATTGAACAGACTTTAAAAAATGCTGGTATTTAAAGAAAGTTCAAGCCCTTTCCTGACTGCTGTAGGGCTCTGAATTTCTCATTTATCTTGCTCATTCTGTCATCTATGCACACAGTAAGCAAATAGCTTTAATATTTTCCCAAATGACCGATTCTCTTTTCTTCCGTTAGAGTTGATGGTACTGATAGAGTAAGGAGCAGTGGCACCTAAGCTGGAAACCAAGGGAACATAGGCAGTCCTAAGTATTTTGCAAAATTCTTTTTCGTGGTGTGAACTTTTCAAACAAATAGATCACAAAAGTTTAAGTTAAATATACTTGACGCTGAAGAGCTGACTGCCTTACAGCAGATCATTCTATTTTTAGCAGTCATTGTTGCAGACTTAACCAAGAGATGATTTCTGGTTCACAAACTTTGAGGCAAATCTGGGGAGAGTATTTCTGAGCAAAGATATCTACAAGGCCACAGATTAATGTAAAATTGCAGAGATATAAAAGAAAATCCATACAGGTTGCATGGAGATGGAGTCCTGAAATGAGATGTGTAAGAAATGGTTTATGTACATGGTCCATTTACAATGTGGAAAAGGTTTCTTTTACAGCTTTCTTGAGAAATTTTGACAGAGCTATCAGAATGTTTCATCACAATATCCAGCACTGCCAGAACCAAATATCTGTGTGCTTTATTTTCCTGTAATCTAGTTTAATATCTTCTATTTTTCTAAGAATTTATGACAGAAAATTCCTAATGATGTTGAAGCTACATTTTAAATTTAATATTATATTTCATTGATTTTAGTTGCTTTATGTCACAATCAAGATATTTTATTAAAAAATACTAGAAGAGGATTAATTACATGAAAAATTATCATTATTTTACACAAAATCAAAAATAAATCAAAATTTGATATTTCTAAGTCCTCTGTGAAACAGCATCCCTGGCTTCTGTAGATCTCTCTGTTTTGTGTGGGCTCACATTGTCAATCATGCAGGGTAGTAAGGTAAAAGATCTAGTAATGGAAAGACACTGCAAAATCAATCCATCTGTGATTACATTCAACCAGTATCACCAACAGAACACAGTATTATTATTTTGTGGTAATCTGGTCACCACAAAATAAACTTAAGTTATGCATGTGTCATGGTACTGGATTTTGCTACTGAATTGACTAAAATGATGAGTTGAATTTTTCTGAGGGAACTCCTTTCATGTTTCTCTGAAAGACCCTAGCATATGGGTCTCTAAATATTTCTTTTTCTAGCTTAATGTATAATATATTTGTGCTAATGTAGATCTATAGACTGCAGTGGAGATGCCCCTCTTGTGCATCATCTTGAGACTAAAGCAAATCATGTTTCTTTATTCCCAGTAATCTAGTATATGGTGTCTGTAACCAAACTGTTGTATCAGATTGACACAGATGACTGCTAAATTCTCTCATACTGAAGCCAGATGCCAACAAAGTGAAAGGTGCCACTCTGGGCGGAGGGAAAGCTGTTCTTGTCAGACTGACTAAGCAGCTTAAATAGAATAGTTCAAGAGGGAAGACACAGTCCTCCCATTTCTGGTTTGATACCTTGAAATAAAGATACAGACATGAGATCTCAAGACCAGGTCGGATGGGGCCCTGGGCAACCTGATCTTGTGGGTGGCATCCCTACCCATGGCAGGGGGATTGGAACTTGATGGTCTTGAAACTCCATTACAACACAAAGTATTCTATGCTTCTGTGATTGTATGATGAATGAGCAAAAGAAGAATAAAGAAGTTTATCATATTTGCATTTTGCCTCTACAAAGTATAATTTGATTTCTGAGGCTCACAGTTCAATATAATTTTTATATTTCCATAGTGATTATGTGACTGTTCTGGGGTAAAAAAAATCCACTCCCTAAATGAAAATTTTTTCTTTGTTGTAAAGGTATACAGTGCTGTGGAGATCTTAATGGCTGTGGAAATCTCTCATTCCTCATCATACCATCTCAGTGATATAAGGGAGCAGGAGCTCCTCTCGTCAGCTGGCTTCATTTGGCTTTATGCTGCCAGTTTTGACTGGAGTTACAGCTACATGAACTCAAATCAAGGAACAGTGTCCCTGACCTATTCCCTCTTAGGCTGCATTTTGTTCTAGTATTCAACCACAAATGCTAATGTTTTACATTTGTTTTTCATTGAATTTTAACTCTTGTTGCCAACCTCTAAATTAGTCCTTGTTCAGAGCAGGAAAGAACAATTGATGCTGATGATGGCACCAATGCAAGTCCCAGTCACACTTGTCCCATGTGGACTTTGTCCTAGCAGGAATGGTGAGAAGACCCTTTGCTGCCAGCTTAGTAGCACAGTATGTCTGCTCCAGTAGCAGGTCCTGAGCAGACCATCCCTCACTTCCCCTGATTTAGCAGCACAAACCCCAAACTGCACAGGAGGATGTTCAGTACATGGCCGACAGAGCTGTCTCCTCCAGCAAAGGGTGGTAACTAAGAACATTTTTTTTAAAAGCAATTGAACATAGAAAACATCTGTGCCTCTCTTCTGTCCAGGTTTATTTTTCCAATATTTCACATACCACAAATAGTTCAGTATGACTCCTCCATTAGAACAGAAGAAAAGAAAAATAAAAACATGTAATATTTAATTAAGAAGAATATTGTTATTGACCTGACAACTTTGATCAAATAGTCTGTATCCCCCCCACCCCACCCCCTATCCACTTTCTGCACCTCATCTTTCTGTTTCCCTTATTTTAAAAAAGCATTTTGCTATCCTTTAGGGCTGCTGAGCCTGTCAGCCTCTTACTGCTTCTGGGATGTTTGGCTGCTCTTGGAGCATCATATGACTTCACTTAGCTTGGGGGGCTCCAGCTGTACTCTTAAATGTCATGGACAGAGGTAACAAAAGGGGAGAGGGTTAAGAGAATCAAATATGTTATTAGACATTTCTTTTAAATCCTCTTGCAGAAGATGTAAATCACATGCTTGGCATGTAGATTTGGGGATGTCACATGGGGGTTTGTTTGGTTTTTCGTTGATTATATCCCCAAATATTTGCTATTTCTTACATTTTTTTCCTCTGTATGTCTTACTCATTCCTCATTTATTTCTATTTAAGTTCAAGAGGTCAGAACCTAGGAAAAAAATTTGACAGTTCCTACAGCTGACACAAGAGCTTTCTCATCCAAGCTATTCGGGAACTTATTTGGGATTTCTCACCATTAAAATATATCCTAGCCCTTTTCTCTATTGGCCCATGAAGTATGGCTCCTTGCCCCTGATTGACAGAAAACATCACTCAGGGCAAATTGACAGTCTACAAAGCACCTCAGCAAGCAATTATCTTGAAATGCATTCAGATACCCAAAAGAACTTAGAGTGCCTAAATTAACCTGAAATCAAGGTCATTAACTGACCTATGAGCAAGAAGATCAAGGCATTGTCTCCTGTTGACATTCCTAACTTGTTTACCTGAAACCATGAAATGGGGATCCACCACTGAGTAAGTTAAAGAGTACTTACAAACTACCCGGTACATACCTTCCTCAGGGCTACTTACTCTTGCAGAATTGGTTGCCTCTGACTAGGAAGAGTATGGGAATTCTCCCAGTTTTCAGAAAAAAACAGTCAGGAGAAGTTCCTTAGATGTGGGGATGTGAAAAGGACTGTTCAGTAAGTAAATTTTACCAAGATTAAACAACCAACGCTAAAATGGAAGGTCTTGTACCCTTCTTTTCCTCCCAAGGCTTCTCCAGAACCGATAGTGCCATCTGGGAAGAAATGACAACCATGTGACCCCTTTCTTGGACAAGTCCTCAATCCTAGTCAAAAGCCAAGGAATCAGAAAAGGAAGAGGCATTTCCTGTACATCTTTCCCTCGAGCTGGAAGAAATTATGTGCGTGCTTTTTAGAGGGAAGCTCAGAGTACTGTGGAGACATCAGCTGTCCCACTGTCAACTTCCCTTGACTTGAGAGTGCCCTTTACTGTCACCAAGCAGTGGGGGACCTCTTCACAGCAGGGAGTACATGACTTCTAGGTCACCTTTTCATCTAGGACTAGATGACCTTCAGAGGTCCATTCCAGCCTCAGGTATTCTGTGAGCATTGGCCATAGGTCTGAAGCCTCTCCCCTTGCCTGGCACCCTGTGCCAGGCTAGTGGTCACTGTGACTGCAGGGTTCTGCTATCCTGTGCCCCACAGATGACAGAGACCTCTTATGCTGTGTCGTGGAAAATATTGGGTTTTGTACACTAGACACCCTTGAAAAAAAATTAATCAACTTGGTGAGCAAAAGTTGAAATATTTGCAACAGAAGCTCTATTTCTTTCTTTTAGAAACTGTGAAGTTCTTAAAAAATGAAAAGCTAAGATGAAGCTGAAGAAAAATTTCATGAGGATTTTCTTTGACAAATTTGCCATTAAAAGATGTGGAATTTGCCATCTGGCTCCAATTATGCCAGGTTGTGCTGGAATGGTAAAGAAAGGTAGGGGGGAAAATTGCTAAACTAACTTTTTACAAGTTTATGGATAGATGAAAAAAACATTTGGGCTTTCATCAAGAAATTAATACATAGCAATGCTGATGGAAAATGTCACAGCACCTCTGTGTGTGAGTGCTGAAGATTTTGGCTAATAATTTTGTTATTCATTAAATACAAGCTAATTTCAGTGATTCAGACCGTAATCTATTACGGAGTACACCATAGTAGAGTCAACTGCAGTCAGTAGCTCTGCATGGTTTGTCTCACCTTCTAAGATTAGGTTCCTGGGTTCTACTTCCTTAGGCCTTTTTGGGCATGATTTTGTTATAGTAACTGTGTAAATTGTACATTCATTTTAGATTTTACGATGTGCCTGAATTTAATTTAATATCTGTGGGCCAATAAGTGTGGTTTGGAGAATGAGAGTGGAAGGATGAAGGATTATGTATATACATACAGAATCCTGGGATCATCCAATCCATATTTTTTTGAATACAAACAACCAGGTTCTGGTCTCACTGCAGCTGTTTATCATTGACTTTAAAAGAGTAGGATAGGAAACTTCACATACAGCAATTCCCAAATCGCTGATGCCATTCTCCTGTTACAGCAATGGCTCAAGGAGCCCTGCTGAAAACTTTCTGGTTTTGCAAGTAGATTCTCCAGTTTTCAGCAATCTCTCAGACAGCTATCCCACACCATGAAAGGGAACATGTTAGCTGTCATTATTGTATTATCTTTATTCTTAAATGTTGTTATATATGTAATGAAATTAGAAAGACAGCACATGTGTTCACCACCTGAGCAGATGGAAACATCATTTTGAATGGGTAAGATGTTAAAATATGTTCCTCTGTAGTTGCAAGGTGCAGTCATGCATCTGATAAATATTTACTTTTATAAAACTAACTTAGGAGTCATTTGAGTTTCTGGGACCAGAAAAGTGTCTCTACGAACAGAAGACTGCAAAATGGATGAGCTTGTCTAGGAAAACAAGATCTGAAATCTTGGAGAAAAAACTACACTCCTTTTAGCAACTCTTTTTGAAATTGAGCCGATTTCATAAGCTCAAGGGAGCCTTGTTGAAGTACATAAAGAGAAACTTGAAAAACAAGAAAGAATTTAATGCAACATCTGAAATATTCAAGACTACGTTGCTTAAGTGTTTGCTGCCTCTTTCTCGCCCTGCATTTCTGTTTCTCTTTCCATAGCACTTTCCTGTTATAAGATGAACCAAAGAGGAGAGAGCCACAAATCATAGAAACAGAAATACATGAATTTCTTAGTTTCCTTCTCATGTGACCTCAAAAAGGATTTTTTTTCTCCCCTATCTCTCCAGCATCAGAGAGAACAACCCAAAACTTGCATCTGCAAATGCTTGATGTCTCAGGAGAGGGAAACTGTATAGAAGACTTGCTGGGGTACGTTCCCAGGCCCAACAATGTGGCTATACCAGTTAGGGACAATTGTCATTGCTTCTTCAATGCCAGTAGAGTTATGGCACCAGCAGAGCATTTGGCCAAACATATTCAAGTCTGTTAATACAGCTGATTTAGTGCAAACTCACTAGCATTGGTACAAACAGGTGATTTATACTAGTGAATTTGTGCCCTTACACATAAAAAGCTTATCTCCACACTCACAAATAAGCAGGGAAGGGTGGCAGGCAGGACGGCCCCAATACCCCTTTCAGGGACATGAGCTCCAACCCAGCTGCTCCCAGGGTTGTCCTGGGGGACCCTCAGCCCCACTGGACAGAGTGCACTCCAGAGTGGATCTCTTGAGCATGTTTTGGACTGAGGAGGGTCACTGCTTGTGGTGCTATGAGGTTTATTATGGGATGCAGGCAAAGGCACTTCTGGACTCTAGAGGATATATTATGAGATGGTTAGAAGAGAAAACAAAGACAGGGAGGGAGAATCAAGGTAGTTTCGAGGATGGCCAAGCTCAAGAAAAAAAAAGGCCTAAGTGTATTAAAAAGCTTGTTTGTGTAATTAGTTTGCTGATCAGTATGCTTGCCTGGCCATAACCTGTGCCTGATCAGCACAGTTTGTCCTATCTTATTCAATTCCTTTCTACATTTTTCCTGTGTGAGGAACTGTGTCTTCTCTGTGCATGTGTGTGTGGGAATCTGAGTGCAGCCACAGGGCCAGGACCACAGGTCAGAGACCCCTATGTTCATGGTATAACACCTGGTGCAACTGCAGGTGTGCACATGAGCGCCCCTTAAGTGCAGTGAAGATCAAGTGGTATGAGTTGTTGAGTAGGTGAGGTAACCTGGGAGCCAGAGAGCTATGTGTCTGGGAATGAGGAACCTCGAGGAGGTGGCTGCTGGTGGGTCCCAGAGGTCCCAGACATCTGTTGAAGCAACTATGGGATCTGGTGGTTTATTTAAGTGTGGGGGAGGGGAGTGTGTGTTGGTGTGTACAAGGAGGTCTTTACCAGCAAGTGGAGTGGAATTGTGCCTCCAAGGACTCATGTGTCCAGTTGTCAGCTTCCAGGAAGCTTGGGACCCAGGGGCAGCTACAGGGAAGACTTTGTGTCTGAACTCAGCTGCTGGAGGGATCCGCACTGTGCATACATATGTATAAATATTCCCCCTAATGGACTTCCATCCTGCTCAGTCAGAGAGAGGAGCAAGATGAGGCCAGTGGTATTGCTTGTGTTCATATAAGTCCTCTGTCTGTCTGTCTGTGATCTGTGAGGCCAACCCTGCACGTATATGTGCATGTGGTGTATAATTGTGCTCTGTGTGCATGTGCTTATTGCAAATAAAGGCTCGGCCTCATCACAGGGCATGGAGCTGCAGTGGCCTCACTCGTATCAGGCTACAGATTTGAACATCTCCCTAGCAGTATTTAGTTTAAAAAGTAGACTAAAATGTATTATTGCATAATGATTTAAATTGGTGCTACTCACTTGGAATGGTTTCAAGGAATGACCATCCCTCACTGGAAACCTCCACTGTAGGCAAGATTAGACATGGTCTGTGCTTGTGAAACCCTCTTACATTTTCCATGTCCTCAAAAACCAAACTGAGAAAAACCTCTATCAAACAAATTGCCTCAGACATAGTTAATATGTTCAGAATGATTTAAAGTCTTCAGCTGAAAGGGGATAAATAAATGCAAAGTCCACCTGTTTCCAATACACTCTGGCTGTATGACAGGCAAAAGAAGCAAGGCTTTCCCTGCAAGATACAGATACTTACAGAAGCAGGGATCAACTTGTTTTATGCATACTGGACAACACACTATCTGGTGTGAAAATGTGAGCCATGTTTGCATTACACTTTTCCTTTGCCTGAAGTTAGTTTCACGTATAACTGAAAAGTTCACTCAGAGTAAATACCACATGATGGCATTCAAGATGACCTGCTTCATGACCTTCCCTGGCACCAAGCTCAAGCTGACAGCCCTGTAGTTCCCTGGATCCTCCTTCCAGTCCTTCTTGTAGATGGACAACACATTTGCTGACCTCCAGTCAGGACCCCCCTGTTTGCCAGGGCTGCTGCTGAATGTTTGAAAGTGGCTTGGCCAACTCTTCCACCACAATACCTTGGATGGATCCCATCTGGCCCCATAGATTCATAATCCCTGAGATGGAGACTGCTGCCACTAGTCAGACATGTTAAGAGCCATGCATATCCTGTACCTTTCTGCAGTCATCAAGAATAGCTTTTTGAAATGTTGCCAGCTCTTCACTCCCACCCCTCCCTATTTCTGGCTGTCAAACTTTCTTTAGATTGGGGAAAGTGAAAAATCACACTTCTGAAGTGTGTGGAGGTGAGGTAAGCATCAGACTTTTCACAAGAAACCATTAGGGCTAGGCAATTAAACAGGACAAAGAGGCAGACACATAAAAAGTCACATTCCTAAGAATATATGAGACTCAAGCAAGTCAGGACATCAATGATACCTGCAGAAGAGGAAGGCATGGGAATGTATAATCTTCAAATTCCCCTATGTCTTCTTCATTGAACTAGATTTCCAAAATTGCCTGGCACTATTGTGCCTATCAGAAGAAACAGACGTGCAGGACTGAATGTGAATTTTTGAGAGTGTCTGCATAGACTGTAGATGTCTCCAGTGGTGATGTGTTACAGACTTAACTCTCATTCCATTCATTTTTTTGAGTTTATGAAGACAAAGAAATATCCTCACTTTTTCCTACTCGTATTATCAATGTTCATAGCATTTTGCTGAGTGAATGATAAAAAACCCTGTATTAAAGCAGTATCACTTATAAATTCAACAGAAGTTTTGTAAATGCATTCCAAATAACTCTACAAAGAGCATATATTTTTGAAAACTAGATTATTTACTGTTGTTTTTAAATTATTTTAACTTGCTGTTCCAAGTAACAGCACTTCAGATACAAAGACAAGAGCTTTGTCATCCTTGGGGGGCAATCTAATTTGCTATTTAAAACAGAGTTTAAATTTCTGCTGAAGAAAATTGCCAGCAGGCAAAGGTCACTTGGCTTGTCCAGAATCATATTTAACACATTTTTACCTTGACAATAACCAAACTTATTGCTTTTCAGTGACTCTCTTCCTGTCTTCCTTGTTTTTAGAAGATCTGTTAAGTAGATTATTTTCTAGGAAAAACTTACATTTTCAGAAGTACATATCTCCATGTTCTATGTCTGAACATCTCCTGGCTTTGTTTATGATAGTATGTTTGTTTGGATGAATAACTCTGTTGGAAAGTCAATGTTATGAACCCGGTTAGGATTTTATGAACTTCACATTAATACCATCATGCAAATGTCCTCCTCCCTGATCCCTGCCTAGATTTGAGTTCTCTTTTTTATGACTCTTTTTTGCTATTGCAGCTGTATCTTCTCTGGTATTTGCTACATACCAGAGATCTCAAATGTACTACACCATCCTAATTCTGTGATCCAACAGCAAGTTCCTCCAGCAGGGAACCCTGGGTCATTCCTTACCCTAAGGGAGACTAAATTCTTCCTCAAATGCCATGGGATGCAGCAGAAGTACTCCCACCACTCTCTCAAATTATAAAATTATACTGATCTCTGGGTAAGAGCTTTGCCTGTGGCTGTTCTGTGATCCCAAGAACACCTGTGGGATGTATGTCTAATGGAAAGATCAGGGGTAATTCCTCCAAGAAGACAGCAATAGAAGGAGGTGTACAGATTAGTAGTTAACAAATCATTCATTAAAATGCATCAGATGGCCTGTATTTATGCATAGGCAAGAGCCATGGATCATCCTGATAAAAATCATTCCTGTCACACAGGGGAATCAGAGCATCCCTGTGATAATGTGCCACCCAGATTCATCTAGAATATGTAGGCTCTGCCGCAGAAGTGCTCCATTCCTGTTGGGCAAACCTGGATTCATTCTTCATGGAAAAGACCTCCTTCAAATGTTTCGTCAGGCGAAGGAAGATGTAATGAGTTCTTTAAAAGTCCACTAAATCTCCAAGAAATTAAAGAAAGCAGAGTCTATTGTTTTGTTTTGTTTTTTAACTGAGTGTAAAAGGTGTGCTTAAATTGAGGCAAATGCATTTCCTCACATAGCAAATATAGGACATAACTGTCAGCCTTCATAAACAAAGTGAGATGCAACGGGCTCAAAGAAATATGACACATTGTCATTCAAGCAGTAAGAGAAATGGACCTCACATTCAGCTGTTTCTCGTTCTAAAAACTGTAGAAGAAATAAGTCCTGCAGCATGTCCCCAACTTCCCTGATCCCAAGATTCCTTTATTGAGGGAGGCTGAGTCTTTGTTTATAGCAAGAGCTGCCTAGAGCCTAGAGCCAGGTTGCTTGGAATCGTTGAATCATGGAATCAACCAGGTTGGAAAAGACCTCAGAGATCATCAAGTCCAACTCTTGATCCAACACTGCCGTGGTTACTAGACCATGGCACTAAGTGCCACATCCAGTCTCATCCTAAAAACCTCCAGGGACGGTGAATCCCCTACCTCCCTGGGCAGCCCATTCCAATGCCTGATTACTCTCTCCATAAAAAAATTTCTTCCTAATATCCAACCTAAACTTCCCATGGCAGAGCTTAAGACCATGCTCTCTAGTCCTACTGCTGGTTGCCTGGGAGAAGAGACCAACCCCCACCTGGCTACAACCTCCTTTCAGGGAGTTGTAGAGAGTGATGAGGTCTCCCCTGAGCCTCCTCTTCTCCAGGCTAAAAAACCCCAGCTCTCTCAGCCTCTCCTCACAGGACTTGTGCTCCAGTCCCTTCACCAGCCTCATTGCTCTTCTCTGAACCTGCTCCAGCACCTCACTATCCTTCCTGAACTGAGGGGCCCAGAGCTGGACACAGTACTCAAGGTGTGGTCTCACCAGTGCTGAGTACAGGGGAAGAATCACTGCCCTGGTCCTACTGGCCACACTGTTCCTGATCCAGGCCAGGATACCACTGGCCTTCTTGGCCACCTGGGCACACTGTTGGCTCATGTTCAGCTTCCTGTCAATCCAAACTCCCAGGTCTCTTTCTGCCTGGCTGCTCTCTGGCTACTCTGTGCCCAGCATGTAGCACTGCAGGGGGTTGTTGTGACCAAAGTAGAGGACCCGGCGCTTGGTCTTGTTGAACCTCATCCCGTTGGAATCAGTCCAACTCTCCAGCTTGTCCAGGTCCCTCTGAAGAGCCCTCCTGCCTTCCAGCTGATCGACACTCCCCCCCCCTCAACTTGGTGTCACCTGCAAATTTGATAATGGTGGATTCAATCCCCTTATCCAGATCATCAATGAAGATATTAAACAGAACTGGACCCAACGCTGATCCCTGAGGGTCACCACTAGTGACTGGCCACCAACTGGATGCAGCACCGTTCACCACCACTCTCTGGGCCCGTCCCTCCAGCCAGTTCCTAACCCAGCAGAGAGTGCCCCTGTCCAAGCCATGGGCTGCCAGCTTTTCCAGGAGTGTGCTATGGGAGACAGTGTCAAAGGCTTTGCTGAAGTCCACGTACACACATCCACAGCCTTCCCCTCATCCACCAGGTAAGTCACCTTATCCTAAAAGGAGATCAGGTTGGTCAGGCAGGACCTGTCCTTCCTAAACCTGTGCTGGCTGGGTCTGATCCCTTGTCCATCCTGTAGGTGCTGTGTGATTGCATTTAGGATGATCTGTTCCATAACCTTGCCAGGCACTGAGGTCAGGCTGACAGGCCTGTAGTTTCCTGGGTTCTCCCTGCAGTCCTTTTTGTGGATTGGCACGACATTCATCAACTTTCAATCATCTGGGATCTCCCCAGTGAGCCAGGACTGTTGGTAAATGATGGAAAGCGGCCTGGCGAGCTCTTCCACCAGCTCCCTCATCACCCTAGGATGAATCTCATCTGGTCCCATAGATTTGTGAGGATCCAAGTGGCTCAGCAGGTCACTAACTATTTCCTCTTGGATTACTGGGGGGCTATTCGGCTTCCTGTCTCTGCCTACCAGCTCCGGAGGCCAGTTGTCCTGAGGACAATCTGTCTTACTGTTGAAAACTGAGGCAAAGAAGGTGTTAAGTACCTCAGCCTTTTCAGCATCTTTGGTGACTTTGTTCCCCCCATGTCCAACAAAGAATGGAGGTTTTCTTCCTTGCCCCTCCTTTTCGTATTGATGTATTTGTAGAAGCACTTCTTGTTATCCCTAACAGAAGTGGCTGGATTGAGTTCAAACTGTGCCTTTGTCTCTCTGATTTTCTTTCTACATGACCTAACTATATTCCTAAACTCTTCATGAGTAGCCAGCCCCTTTTTCCATAGTCAGTAAGCTCTCTTTTTCCCCCTAATTTCCTTTAAAATCTTCCTGTTTAGCCAGGCTGGCAGTCTTCCCCACCAGCTCACCTTTCAGTACTCTGGGACAGCCTGCTCCTGTGCATTCATGTTTCTTGAAGCATGTCCATCCCTCCTGTTTTCAGGAGCTGTTTCCCAAGGTACCCTCTGAACCAATCTTCTCAGTAGGCTGAAATCTGCCCTCTGGAAGTCCAGGGTAGAAGTTTTATTGATGGCCCGCTTGGCATCCCTGAGTATTGAAAACTCTACTATTTCGTGGTCACTGTGCCCCAGATGGCCTCCAACCACCACATCACCCTTCTGTAATGTGCTTCTGGAAGTTGGTCCCTATTGCCCTGTCCATAGACTCACACCCCACAGAGATGAAGGCCAGAAGCAGTCATTAAATCATACACTGCAGTATTTCAGATGCACTTGCAGGAAGTCCAACAGCTACCAAGGTCTTTAGCTCAGCTTGAAAACACCAGGAGAGGGAGAATGTACCATTTCCCTTGATAATATGACCCTTTATTTAATCTTCTTCTCCCTTAAAATATTGCGTGTCTCACTTCTGGTTTAAATCAAATAACTTCAGCGTTCCACCTGTCCTTGTTATCCTCTCTGCACTGAATGAAATAGCCCTGTAGCACTCTGCATTTGCTCCCTGTGGGAAAATCTTACTATTGGGTTATCATAGTTTTCACCTGGGAAAGATCTGTTCTAGTCAGCTGACAAGGTCAGTTCACCTGAGTGGAGCTTCCACAAGGGTGTTTGTGTCCGTCACCATCAAAATTTAAGCCTTTAAATGACAGATTCTGTATTTCTTTACTTCTTTTTTTTTTTAATTAATCTCTGACACTACCATTCAAATCTTCAGTGGGTCTGAAACACAGCAGGTCAGTATACACATATCATTTAATACTAAGTGAGGAACCAGCCCCCTGATTCTCACTCTCCTCATTTCTCATGCTGTAGTACCTGCATTCACAAGCTGCTGAATGCATCTAAGAGACCTTTGAGCATCACCTTGTATAATTCATCTGATTAAAAATATTGTCTTTTACACCATTTAACGCTTAAGCATTACCCCACGTCCCTTCTTTGAAGGGTACTCTGAAGAGTGGCAGCAAGAAAACAAACAACATGTTTTTCCTCTGCTGACACAAATGGAAATTGATTTATGGCTCAGATGTACAGCTGAGACACCTTGAAATTCCCCTGATGTGTGCATTGGACTAAAATCCTGATCTGACTTGAGCTGCTCATGTTCGGCTGAAGGGTTAGGTTGTGCAGACTCATTCAGATCCTCATGCTGGATTTGTTCCAAACCCAGTTGACCTCTCTTTTAGGGCTGGGCTGCAGCTGCAAACAGAATGTGCAGAGCCCTCTCTGAAAATAGTCGTCTTTGTTGTGACTAAGATATTTAGATCTTTTTTCAGTAGCATCCTTATTTGAGTGACTGATGTGCCTGGAAGTTATTTCTGAATTTGGGTTATTTCTATTTCTGATGTAAGATTATAGATGCCATGTAATTGTTAAGCCCACTCTTTTCTTTGATAATATTTTTTAATCTAAACTTGGGACCAAACTTTTGTGGTGTAAAGTCTGTATTTGTGTCAGAAATATTGATGGTCACCACCAGACTAAGGGCGTCTTCCTCATGTATTTAATTACATTGCTTAGAAGCATAACAAGTCAACACCATGCCCTCCTGCACTGTCGCTTAGAGATCTTTTTTAGGTCCCTTCTTCCTTTCCTGTTAGAAAAATATAAGGCTGCTCAGTAACTCTTTCCATCTCACGCTCACAAAAGGAAGAAGGGATGATCTAAATTTGCGTATTCTTATACATCGATGACTTGGTCAGCTCTGCTAAAGTTGGTCAAACACTTTGCATTCTGATTAGAAATGGCTGCCATGCAGAATTCAAAAGTGAAATGTAAATTTGACTACGAAGGCTTGCAAAAATCAATATGTATCTGTAAATACATGAAATTTCAACAATAATTCACGGAAATTCCTGAGGAAACCTTGATAATTAAATCTTAACAATGTGCTATCAGAGAGTTCCTGAAACCATGGAGGACTGCATGTGAACCTGTGTGCATGTGCATGGGCGCCCCAATTCATGAAACCTTGAAATAATTATAAGGGAAGTTTAAAAGGGCCTGCTTTAACTGGAAAAGAAAAGCTGGAAGGGCCAGACTAAAAAATTAACCTCAACCACATGAGCTGACTAATCAAAATAATGTACTGTCTGAGCCTGAAAGTTGGAAAAAATAAAACAAACCTCTGGGTTTATACGCAATTCTTTTTGGTACTCAAAACACATCTCTGAGAAGCTACCTTTCACTCAAACACAGGTGCTGTGTTAACAATTACTGTGCTTTCACACAGATCATTTGGAACCAAGAGTGATTCAACTTTTAAGGACTAGTTTGTGTTCTCCATGTCAGAGCTTTACAGTATGTGATGGTTTTTATATTCTCTCTATATTCTTGCAAGGATTAGCAAACATCCATCTAAAGTAAAGATAAACATTTCAGTTTGTGTACACTGAGTTTATGCTGGAGTCATGCTTTTAGCTGTTGCTACAGAAACAGATGCTAAGATGTGGTAAATTTATGCTTTGAAAAATGAGTCTTCCTTTACACACATGCAGTAAGGAGTTTAGAGCTGGATATCTAGTCTCCAAAGCTCTCATCCGTGCCAGGCACATTCCAGCCTCATGGACCAAGTTAGGTACTTGTAATGCTTCATTGTGCTGACAGTGGCCTTTATGGCACCACATGCTTGCCCTGAGACCCCAGGGACAGCAGCTGGAGAAGAGAGAATTCCATAAGCTACAGTACTTAGAACAATCAGTGTAAGTATTTTTTTACGCTAAATAGACCATTGCCTTTCTTGACTATTTTTTTCACATCATTTTTAAGAGGTTAATTATGGAAGATGTATTAGAGCTAGTTTTGAACTGCAGTAGTTCTTTCTTTTTATTTTAATTAATAATAGTGCATGAACATTCTTTGTGTTAAACTTTCAGTAATACCCAGCTGTTCCCACGAAGAGCAGTGTCTTTGTGAGGTGCGCTGTTCAAATTTATCATAATTTCCTCCAAATATCTTGCAGTATAACAAGATTAAAAAAGGAGTAGAATATGGAAGGAAAGCCATTAGAGTAAAAATACACATACATACAGTTAGTTCCTTTTTTTACCCTCAAAAATCACACAGAAAACAACACAAGAGAAAAGAAGACTTGAATATGCAGAAATTTCTTGTTGAGTTGTAAACAAATAAAAAGTCTTGGCAATGTTAGAGAAGATACTAGATCTTTGCCTAATTTGTGTCTGTGTCTCAAAACATAAAGGTATATACACTGTATCCAGCAACATCTCAAACAAAATGTTATGAGTTGATTTATTTCTTTTGGGCAAGGCAATGAGGTATGAAACATGCAGTAAAAGACTATACAAGGTTTCATTCATGAAGCAGCAGCTAACTCTTTAAGCCTAAGGTACTTTTCTTCAATTAGGGAAAATTAGACTTCTTAATATGAACTATGTCACAAGCTCCACTACAGTGCATAATAGATCAACATGGCACACAGTAATTAGAACCTTGTCTAAATGATGACAAGAGGCTATAGGATCTATTTCAGTCTCCAGTCCCATGGAGGAAATAATTACAAGATATTCTTTTGCTCTTACTTTTCTGAAGGCATTTTTTTCCAGCAGTATTAGATGTTTATGTTACCTTTTTTTTTGTGGTCTTACTTCACCAATTTTCATACCATTTAATGATCAAACAGAATACTCACTTTTATCAACATATAAATTTAAACATATCCCAAATAAAATGCAGACAAGTAACACCAGCATAGTAATTATCTTAAAAAAATAAAAATCCTTGCACCCTGCTAGGAACAAAAATAGCTTTCATACAAATCTGTGCGTTAAGTAATAAAATCTGATGGTGTGGGGGTTGGGACCTTACTCTGCAGTGAGACAGACTACTGATTAGGAACATGGTGAAAAACCTACTCATCAAGAGCAAAGGAGATTAGAAGCATCTTTCACATTGACCAAGCCCGCCTACCTCCAGCCATAATAAATGTTTCAGTAGCAGAGGCTGACCATAATAGTATTTTTGGAGGCTTAATGCCAAACCTGAAACAGGGCTCTGTAGGACTTTGTCCAATTTCTTAATTTAAAAAAAATGCAGTATTCATTTAAAAATATATTTTTAGCTGTAGCAGTACAGCTTTGTTGCACTGAACTGTTTTTTCTAACTTTCCTAAATGCTTGATAAACTTCCAGGTTTATTAAAACAATTTTACAGAAGCATGAGGTGAACTGTAAATCTCCCTCCAGCTCCTTGGTAGAGGTTGCTGTAGTGTAGGTCTTCTACTTTGTGAAGTTCTACTTGAAGAGGTTGTTTGTTGGTTAAAAATGTAAGGTCTGAGGATGCCATTCATCTTTCACTAGAGTTCCCTCTCTTCTACTTCAGGGCAAAACAAGGAGAGACCCTGACAGAACTATGGCCCCATAGTATGGACTAACCATTTCCTTCCCACTTCTCCTTGCTTCCACCCTAAGCCCCTTGAAGAGAGGATAGGGCAGCTGAGCTTGTCCAGCCTGGAGCAGAGATGGCTTCAGCAGACAGCAGCAGCTCCCAGGTGCCTGCAGGGAGGTTGTCAGGGTAATGGAGATAGGTTCTTCCACAGCAGTGCATGGTGGGAAGAAGAGACACTATGAACATGAATTGAAACGTAAGAGTTTCAGCTGGGATATAAGGAGAAACTTTTTCTTTGTGAGGTCAGGCAGAGGCACATGGGAGGTGGTGGAGTCTCAATCCTTGCTAGCTGCTATGTGAACACAAAATTTATTTTCCCTTACGTAAGGGCTGGTTAAGCTGAGTGCTATGCAAAGGATTGCAAACACTTCTGGACAAGGTGATTTAGGACAAAATGAATTCAAGACTATGGCTTCTCCTGAAAGCTATCTCAGGGGGAAAAAAAAATCATGAGAATGAAAGATGCTTAAGAGAGAATGAATAAATACAACTATAAAGTGGAATTTCTGCATTTCCCATTACAGACGAATTTGCATGTGGTACTGAACTGGAGAGGCTGGCTCATTGCCACTTTTCCCCCATTCTGCCTCTGGCTAGCAAAGCACCAGGCACAGGTTCAAATCAGTTTTTCTTCAGTCATGCTGAGACAAAAATTGAGGAGCAGGCCCATGACACTCAGAATATTTTGGACTTGTCTGGATCTCCACTCTGACTAAATGGGAAGTACCTGCTTTCTGTTAAGAAGAAGGACAGTTTGTCACCATCTGCATTATATTCACTCTCTTAAATATTATCTCAGGCTCTGCTTTATACCACAGTACCTGATCATCCTCACAAGCAGGAGATATTTCATGAGCATTGACTTTGAGATATTCATGATCTTTCCAAGTACTCACTTGCACCTTATTCAGCTCAGGAAACTTAAAGAAGCCATATTTTGTTGTATTCTTTTTAATGTTGATAATCTGTAGGTTTATGACTGAGATATTGTCTTTCCAGATAGACATCAGATTGACTTTAAGTTTTTGTGACTAGGTTTTGCTTACAGTTAGAAAGATATGTTACTCAGTATTAAAAAATATGTTTTCATTTTCATTTTCAGTCTTTTAAAGGAGTAGTATTGTATTTTAAAGTGGAAATATGCATTGCTGAGACCTCTAAGGACAATGTGTGTCCAATAATAACTAAAGTGGGAATGGATATTATTGACTCATTCTGTGGAAAAGTCTTCAAGAAATACTGAAAAATCTCAATTAGAGAAGGGCCCTGTGAGTTTTACTTGTGGAGCTGTTGCCTGAGGCATCTGCCTTAGGCACCAAACACGCTCCTTTGGCTACACAGAGTATTTAGACTTCTAGTGAGTTGTTTATCAGGGATCTAAAATAAAGGACTAGTTAAGTAGTCAACATCACCTCAATAAACTTTCATTTCTGCAGTGGTTACTGTGATATCATTATGCACTTTGGAGAGTCTAGCTGCCTTGCCTCACTCTGCTGATGCATCCTAGGTTGAATGAGGATGTGGTTGAGCTCCCTCAGCCAAACCTTGTCAGGAACTGCTAAACACCATGACGTTGAGAAACAGTGAACCAGTCCACACTGGCAGAGATGTCATCCTGTTAGAGTGAGCAGCCTCTGGCACCTGGGGGCTACAACAGTATAATCAAGAGGAATTTAAGCTGCCATGTAACCATCATTTGCTACTGAGGGCCTCAGGCAAAGCAGCCAGGACACACAGGTGAACCTGGACCCACTGCCAGAAGCAGGGAATAGCTTCTCTAAATCTGCATTTTCCATTACTCTACTCTGTTTCTCTGAGTAGTAGAAGTCATTCATATTAAGGTTAATGTCTTACCCATCAAGCCCAAAGTTCATATGAAAACCTGACAAATGAATAGCCCTCTCCATCTCAGTGTATGGGACTGCTCTGTCCAGGGAAGAGGCCACTGGTGACACCTACCAGCACCTATATACAGATCCCTGACTTTTTTGAGGACTCCCTTTTCTGGTGCTTTCTGGCTAGCGACACCATCAGTTGTACACTACAAATTCCTTTAAAAAGAGCCATGCTTAAGTAACACCTTAACAAGAGTGTTGCTGTTTCTCTGTATGGCTAGAAATGACTGTACACAATGCCTTTCAGGGGATAAGTAGTATGCTAGTACTTGCTTTTCAAAATCACTGAACCTGTTTGTAGGAAATCTGGTAGAGTTGGGGTAAAAAAACCAAGACAGAACATGGTTCTTAGCCGAGTAATGATATATAAGTAGCTCCCAAGGTGGCTCAATGTAAGCTTTGTTATGAGAGCGCACAGCAAAATCAGAAAGCAGCAGGAACAGATGAACATTTAAGAAACAAAGATCTCGCTCTCATCCTGATGTTCCTAATCATGAATATCCAAAAGAAAACAAAAATACTTCATGTGGAATAGTGCTTTAGACCATGGGGCTTTTTTTGAAATTTTCTTTAAGGAGTCAGGTTGTATTCTTCAGTTTTTGCTGTAATAAAAGGTGACCTTTTACATAATACTGCAATAGCATCTAAAACTATTTTGTTCCATTGCCTCAATGTTTGCATGTACTTACATTATAAGGAGCTAAAATATTATTTGAACCCAGTGAAAAAGTATTAAAAAGGAGCAATTCTCATGACAGGAAAAACTGATCCTTTCATGTTATCCAGCCACACTGGTGTCGTGTAATCTCTCCTTCATATTTAGGTGACTACTGTGCCTATAATCAGGACCTTCCTTTTATAACCTTTACTTGTGAAGAATCTGCTTTTGTCCATTGTTTTCAGTTCCTTGTGAGTGAACTGAAATGTCTCAAGAGATCTCCTCTAGTGTTTCACCTGCGATAAGTTGATGTGGGCCAGAAACAGCCAGAAAAACAGCTGGCCGGACCCAGTAGTCAACAAACAAGTACTGTATTAGAATGCAGTCTGAAGAATAAGTCACTCCTAATTCCTGAGGACTGTTTTATCGTCCATCTGTCTGAGACAAATCTCAGAGATGCTTTCATAAGAGTCTTTTGTAGCACTAGACTCTCCTTTGAGACCAACAGGGTCATCTGCTGTCCTAGAGCTTCCACCCTGTATATTACTGTGAAAGCACTAGTTGTGCTGAGTGGAGATTAGCACCAGTATGAACATTTAAGTCACACTTGTGTTCTGGGCTCCTAGTCCTACCCATGGAGAGAAAGACACAGGCCTTCAAAAGCCTGCAGAAGGAAAACCTGCTTGTAGGATCAAGTGCTTAAACACAGATTCATCAGGTAACTGAAATAAATATGCTAATGAAGCAATGACATTAATTGGCCTAAAACCCACCCTCGGTTTCCTACTCGGTAATCCGAAAGTGTATTTGGTTTCCACACACTCATTCATGGTGAAGAGTGGGTTTTTCCACCCTCCTAAATGAGTCTGTGGCTTCATTAACTTTACCAAGTGCAGTAGGATACAATTTCCAATGCAAATAGTGTTTCATGGCTCTAGTAAATTGGAATTACAACAATATGACAAATAAAACTAACTATATCTTGTGACAAGACAAAGATTAGCTGGTATCATATCTACACAGTAACTTCTCAATGTATTGTCGTCTTCATAAATATTTTTCGCGTGTCCTAAGTGTTAAGATAGCACTTAACGTATCATAATGGAACTATTCAATTATGTTTATTTTATGCTTCACACAAATACTATATTATCTTTTAAAAGACTAAAAGATGCTGCATGGAAACACTGAAATAAAAAGCGCATTTATTTTTCTCCAAAATGGACATAAGTAGATTTGTCTTTCTAGAAGGTCTGTGAGAAAAAGATGGCAGAATATGAGAGGTTATTTGCTGATACCAATGATCAGTTATTATTCCTACTAGCATACTCAGGCTTGTCTCTACTGTGGAGCAAAGCTGAAATGCAGCTGACTGAAGACACGAACACAGCCCAAGTGTCTAGCATATCAGTTCTGTAATTTGGTTTTCTATATTGCAAATCCCTTTTCATTTATAAGGCCAGTTGCAATGCAAGGATCCAGATGTCCCTGCTCCCTTCAGCAACACTCAGTGTGCAGCTCCCCAGAATATGGCTATTCATAGCTCTCCATGCTGTCCACTGCAGTCCTAACGATGATGCATTGATTGCCATGAGCAAAACTGACAATTTAAAACAAAACCACAGACACAGACACGTAGACACGTGGGTGGCAGTGACATGGACAGAAACAGAATTCTCAGGATTCAAAGCTGATGACAGACTTCAAAGGCTCAGTCTCTCACTGAATCATCAATAACACTGCACATACTGAAGCCTTTATTTAGCTGTTTTGGTGAAAGAATTAGCTCTTGCTTGATAACTGTCTAAGATGCTAAACTTGTCCTATGTAGTATTTTTATATTCTAAAGAAATTTAAGCATGTTTATTTGCAAGTGTTTCTCTCCAAAATATCTCTGACTGCTGAACTCTGTCTACTGGTTCTAAACTATGGTTTTGAAAGTCCTGTTAGGCACAGTCCTGAGCCGGCAGCACTGAAGAATTGTTCCCACTAAGAGACTATTCCTGGAGGTGGATTCCTCAGGGATGTTCCCAGAGACCATAGAAAACATACATGTGTCTACAGCCTTGGGGAACCAATTGTAACTTCCCACAACCCCAGGCATCTTCAGCAGGAGTGTGCAGGGAGCAGCTAGGTCCATTTCATGCCACTTGCTGTAACCTGGAGTGCCTCAAAGAGCAAGGACAGGATCTGTAGCCACGTCCTGCTGCTGCTTTCAGGGCCTGTCCCTTGGTATGCCCATATGTGCTGCAAACAACAGCAACTCTACCAAGGTCTCAGATACAGAATTTGGAAATACTTCATTTGTGGCGCTGTCCCTTCCCACGCAAGTATCCCTTTTCTATCTGTGAAACTTTAATGATTCAGAGAGGTTTTCTTTGTTTGCAGGTTTCCTTTGAGAGGTTTTATAACTTCTCTCATTGACTAATTAAGTTAAATGCCATGTTGCTATTGTGGAAACCTCTCTCTTTCTTTCCAAAACCAACATCCCAGTTTTTACAACTTCCAAAAATTGCAACCTCCACCACAACCATCACTTGACACTTTTATCCTCTTGGAATTGAGATGAATTTGCTTTTGAACCTGGAATAAAAAAAGGCAAGATATACTATTTAAGACTTTCTTACAATAAACTTACATTTTTCACTTGATGGTTTATGGCCAGTGCCAGTGTGCAGGGCTAAATGGTGCCCTGTGACATATGGGTGTGCAGAGCAGCAAGTGTGATCTGGGTCTATCCCTGGCCTCTCTATTTCTTCGGGTCAGATAAGCAGGACCTAGATAGTGTGTCCTGGTGTGTACTATCATGGTGTCACCAGACTACAGTAAATGGGCACAGCATTGCTATTTCTCACTGTACTGATCAAAAGCATATACTACTGGAGTGGGCTGACAACAATTTATTTCCCTCACTACTTTGAGAATAGCTAAAAACCAAATGATTAATTGTATCTTAGAAACGTGTCATCACATGAATACAGAAAAATCTGCTCAGCTATTCAGTTATTCAGTTCAGTAAAAGTGTTTTTAACATGATTGACTGAAATTGGCATCACCTTTTATCTGGAATACTACTTTCTAAATAGTGTTCATATTCCTCAGAAAAAGTAATACGGAGATGAAAATTACTAGGAAGAAAGAGAAGGAAGGAAGAGAAGAAAGAGAAGGAAGGGAGGAAAGAAGAAAGGATGAAAGAAGGAAAGAAGGAAGGAAGGAAAGGAGGGAGGGGGGGAGGTTGACTTTGTCTTGAGAACATGCATGAAACAAATGAATCTGAAGGAATAATGCATAGAAAATTAAAAACAAACTGTAGCAATGAAATGTAGTAAATTTCCATTCCTAACTTCAAATATATGTAACCAAATCCTAAAGTGCTAGAGTTTACGCAGACTAGCATTTAGAAGCAAAATCATGGTAGCTCAGTCAAGCAGCTACAAGGCAATTCTCCCTCCCTCTGGGTCACTCATGGTTCCCATGAATACCCCCACTTTATTAGACAGGACAAGATCATAAGCCATAGTTGTATCATGATTTAGGAAACTAAAACATGAAAGCAGAACTTTGAAACCATGTGAATTTCACTATAAATAGGTCCAGGTTTTTGTAAAGTAAATTTTCAGCTAGAGATATGTAAGGTGTTCTGAGTCCGAATGGTCTGCTAGCTTTTCTGATTGCTCAGGGCAATCAAATCTGTTAACAGCTGAATGTAGAGTAGACTACGCTGAGGAAATTAGATAAATAATCTTGAGATGGAACAACTGAAATTGAATGATAACATAATGAGGGATCTACATCCTACAAGGTGTATCATATCTTCCTCTTCATTAATTTAAGAGAAGTCAGAAATACAACGCATTCTCTTTAGCCAAAATTTTTAGCCCAGGGGTTACTGCTTGAAAATACCCTGTGAACTTGCAAAAACTCTTGTCTGAGCAATTTCATTCCATTCTTGCATGTATTTTGCCTAAAACTGCTGTAGAGACTGGCTACAAGGGAAGAGTACAGTCCCATTTGTGTTACAGGGGTTTCCCTATTACTTTAGTTGCCTTTGTACATTTCAGTGTGTCTAAGTCCTCTCATCTCATTTCTTCTTACTTCTATCTGGCAGCTGTGGCTTAACACTCCCTTCACAGTCAACTAAATGCAGTTTACAACATGCATTTATAATTTTTAACATTTGGTTCTTTTTTTTATTCTTTGTTCTTTTCAGTGTTCTTCCCTCTACTTTTCCATTCAGTGTTCATGTCTAATCTCAGCCACCATGCTAGCTCTAATGACTTCAACCATCTCTGCATTACCAAGGAGACCTCAGTTACTCACCCCTACATGCCATATTTGCTACTCTTTTTTTGTTTACCAAGAAAATCTGTAACCTGCTCCCTCTGCATGGCTGTTCTACTCAGCCTGGCTTCAAAGCTCTTCATGTTTAGCTTCTTGGTGTCATCTTTGACTTCTTAGTTTTCTTCACAAATTGCTATCTCCGAATTTACCCCCACTCTGCTACAATCTTCACACATGATTACCCTCTTGCCTGTTCTCTGTGTCTTCCAGAAACTCTCTTCTGGATCACTGCCCAAGAAGTCCTCTTGCTATTGCTGTCAGGACTTCCTTCACTGACAATGCAGCCCTCAGGAACTGCCTTCTCTGCCTGAGTAATGCTGTATTTCAAGCTACCTCTTGCTTTAATAAATATTTATCCTGGATGGGTTCTGCCACCTCTAATTAATAAAGAGAAATAAATGGCCAGATACGCATGTCATTTTGGTCAAAGCAGCAAGTATTTCTCGTATCTTGGATGCAAAAGCAGTCCAATGTTCTAAGACAAGTTTATGCCATTACTTCCTTCCCTCAACAGTTCTTGAGGAGCATTTTTCCAGATTTAAGCAGAAAATGTGCCAACTATGGTCTGTATATACACCTAAGTATACCTAATGCAAGGCCTCTGGGAAAGGCAGTTGAAAACTAAATCAGACCACCTCTACGTTTTTTCCCTACAACTGTTGCACAATTAAATATTTAGGGCTATGACAGTTTTTTATTAAGTATAGTATCAGAGACTATAAACAAGATACAGAAACTGAAGATAAAAAGCTCAGATTGGAGAACTTGTGCAATCAACTTACAGAAAAAAAATTAAAATGGAGATTTTACTTCAGTGCACAAAGTATAAGGAAGAACAAGATATACATTTCCTCAAATTATCAGAAATGTTGAAAGGCTTTTCATCAGCAAAGAATGAGGAGAAATACTGCTTAGTATCTTGAGAGACCACACAGGTAGCTCTGTATATTAATCTACCTCTTCATCAGAAACAAGCAGCAATGACAAAGGAACACGATGGCTATATGCTGAAAATGTTGAATAAATATGCTTAAAATGTTAAATAAAATCCCTATCTCATTGAAAGCAAATGGGAATTTTGTCTGTGGAACTATTGACAAAATATGTAGTCACATACTGAGGAAATTCTAACTTTTTCTGCCTATGTACTGTTCTAGCTCTTATTTATCCTCTGGCTAGAATGTGTTATGCTAATGAAGTGTGACAAAAGTTCATGTTTCCTGTAGGGAAATTAAAGGAAGGCTTGGTCATATAGAGGAACAGCCCTTGAAGAACTTTTGCAAAAGGTTGGATGGGACTCAGGGCAACCTGATCTAATTGAAGATGTCCCTGCTTATCGCCAGGGTTGGTGGGGAGTGGGTGAGCAGTTGGATTAGATGATCTTTGAAGGTCCTTTCCAACCCAGACTATTCTATGATTCTATGAAAATTTTCCTGAAACTGCAAGAAATACTGGTGAAATTGAGTTTAATGTTCTGAATGAGTCAAAATTCAGACAGTAAGTATTTCACTCTAAATAGTATTTCCATTTTTACACTACTTGAAAGATCAGTGTGATTCACTGTAATAAGCAATAATACCCAAAATTACAAAGTCTCCACGTTTATTGCCCTTTTCCCCATACCCTCCATACCTCTGATACCACCAGTGGGACCAGAGAGCCTTTCACCTATCTGTGACAAAAATATACAAGACCAGACCTGTGAAATGGAGCTCAGTCCAAAGGAGCTCTAACAATTATTATATATGTTCTTTTAAAATGCATTCATATCATATATTTGAAGTTTATGTCCCATGAGGGTTACAGTGTAATGTAGTCATGTGAAAGATGCCCCTAGTTGGTTCATCTGAACTGGTATTACTCCAGACAACGATTGATTTCCAGCATTAGTAAAAAATAGGTGATTATTTGGACAATATCCGTACAACTTAGGAGTTTTGATTGCCATTATAAATAATAATAATGGCCCATCTTCGCGAATGAAGATTTGGGGAAAGGTCTTTTACCTTTCCAGCCTGCGCAATGGATTTTTTAGGTGAGACACAGCCTGCGCTGAACTGAGCCCACCCTTTAATCCTAAGGTTCATCTGCCGGGGCCAAGCAAGCTTGGACAATGGCAGTGAGGTCCTCCGGACGTAGGTTTGTTTAGAGTGTCCTTCTCATAGATGGATGGCCTCACAGGGCTAACGGGTTCCATCTGCCCGGGAGGGACTGGGAATTGAACCTGGGTTGCAGCGGTGAGAGTCCCGCATGCTAACCACTAGGCCACCAGGAGTCCCTGCCATTATAAAGACATTGTGTTTTTTAACAGCGCTATGTGAGGTCCACTCTTTGCTGAATGTGCTTGTTACATGGGTACACCGGGTCAGGTAAAACCAAATTATTACTTTGGCAACTTTGTTCTTAGTCAAAAAGACAATGATGATGAAGGAATACTTTCATGTCATTCACAGGAGAGAGGGGGAAAAAATCCAAAGCAAAGTAAAAAAAAAAAGTCTCAGATTGCCACGAACAGCACTTTGGAAGGGAAAGGGGTGAATATTTCGATATAAAGGTAGGACTAATTCAGCCTACATGACTAAAATCTTGGAAGGGTTCATGCCTAAGTTGTTGAGAGATGAAATTAAAGAAAAGGTCAGACATCACTTCTCCTATTGACCTGGGACTGCTGATTACATACATCCCCATAGCTGGGAAGGAGGAGCAGACAAGGAGCTGGAGTCCAAAAAGAGTAGCAAGAGGTCAAGGGAGTAAAGAACATAGCTGGGCACTGAGATAAAAATGTTAAAGACCACAGAGAATCAGTGTATTGGGATTGACTATTTCAGATGGGTAGGTATTTAGCAAGAAAGAGCTCCACCAGACATGTGATGGCATGGCTGTAAATTTCAGTCAGCATAACTTAAGTATGTGCGTAACTACTTTCCCAAATAGGATTTTAAAAAGTTATTTTTAAAATAAATGATGAGTTTACTAAATGCACCCTCTCATCTGAAAAGTACACTCTACATTTCAATATTTTATCTTGACAAGAAAAATATCTGAGGGGTTTAAAGAAAAGATTGGTCAACATCTGTGTATGTTCACTTTGTGTATTACTATGCATCAGTCAGGTCAATATTGCAGTGTTGTGCTAATGTCTGGAATTCACATTAAAGTGGTGTCAGGAAGCCTAGAGTTGGAACAGTATTGATGGTAAATGGATATAGGTCATTTGGACCAGAAGACTCAGATTTGCCATGCTAGTAAAGAAAATGGAAATCAATAAAGGAGCAATCATAAAAAAAAAAAAAAAAAAAAAGGAAAAAACACTAGAAAAAGGAAGAAGGGTGTATACTGATGTATGGATACTAAAGTAAGCTTCATTTTTCTTACCACCACTTTTAGTAACTTGGATTTTTTTTCAAGGTTTCACAGAAAGGAAAGTATTTACAAATGTCTGTTTGACCTCAGTCTAGGATTGACTACAGTGGATTTCAGCCTGGTTGGAAAACAAGCTACAGAATAAAATTCCCATTGTGTCTCAGCACTCATTCCCTTCATCCTCCTGATCATTTCACTCCCTTAGAAATGCCTATCAATACATACACTGCTTTGATAAAATCTGCTCATACAGGATGCAGCAACACAGGAGGTCTGATAAAGGGACACAGCACCTAGCTGATATAATAGCACTGTATGTATTTTAAAAACACGGTTACTGGGTAGTGGGGTGGGGCAGAGTGTAGAAAAGAAAACAGGAAATAAAGAAATATAAATGTCGAAAGACAGTAGTATGTGTTAAGTGAGATACACTCAGAGACTGACTTAAACTAAATCTCATTGTTCCCTATTCTTAACAGGCTCTTCACTCCTCTTCCAGATTCCACAGATCCCTTTTGAATACAAAGCATTGCTGTTTATCATTAACTTTAATAAAGAGCTTTCTATAGAATTTTTAGCATACTACAATTTTTTTCTATAAGAAAGTCTGACATGTTTTATTAAAGTCACCATCAAATACAGCTTCACTAACTCATAATTTTGTTTTAACTGGAGAAGGAAAGCATTTAGCTTGACTTATAAGATGTTTTGGGGTTTTTTTACATCTATTTTGCTCATCATATCTGTTGTTACTCTCCTCAAGGGACTGACTTGAGACCTTTATGTTCTTCTTCAGTTGACTAGAATGCTTGCCTCATTAGAGGCTATGTATGGAGTCATTTAAACTACATTAGCCATCTTAAAGTTAAGGCTTTTGCCTGGGCGGGTTGCCTATGCTCATCCAATAGCCAAAGTATGACTGGTTCCATGTCCTTAGAAGTGTATCCTGGAACCAGTATTCAGTTCTGCTATAGAACACCAATAGCAGCTTTGAGTAGAGACAACAGTTTTACATAGCTAAACATAAGTAAATCTGTCCCACTGTGAAAAAAGTAAGATAAGATAGTATAGCATCGCTTAATTTGAAATATGATGTAGTAGATATATTGTTGTATATGTAGAATAGATAGGCTTAGTACTCTAGAATTGCTGTGGCATAGTTGTAAGACTGAACTGAACACAGTATAGACTTTACTTATTTAGTTCAAAGTAAAATCCACAACTGCAACAGCACATAATGAGAACTAGCATTATCTACAGCAAACTGGAATCCAGGTAACAGAGAAATAGTCATTGAAATTGCTCCAGATTTGCACAATGTCCTCAACTGCTGTGCCATGGAGTAGATCCATGCCATGACAGCTGCACTGAGACCACAGCTACTTTGTACAGCCTCTCGTGTGGAGCTCTTAGAGCATATTTGTTGCACAGTGACCTTCTTTGCTGTCAAACCCACAGAAGGACATTTAGGACATGTCTACATTAGCAAGTCGTGAGAAACAGCAAGACAGGACCCATAGAGTAAAACAGTTGTTGAGAACATAGCAGCTTCATCATTGTGCCTTTACTTCAGATCACTTCTGGTCTGGTTCCATGAAGTAAAGACCTAACTGCTCGTGAAAGAGCTTTGGAGGACAGAGTCTGGTTTAGTTTCAGCCAAAACAAATCAAGACTGCTCAGCGACATGACAAAAAATGTTGTGAGAGGGAATAAGCAGAACAGTTAATGAGGACAGTCAGAAGGGTGAATTCAACACCTCACTTCTGGTTAGAACAGAAATGTTAATATAGATGCATCCCTGTGCACAGTAAAGCATTAATACACAGCAATTAGCGCAATGTGCACGTTTTCCCTTTCTTTGGGTAGTTCCTCCTGAAGCTACAAGGCATGGAACTGTAGGTGAGGGACAGAGGCAGGGGCTGATCAAGCAAAGCAGTCAAAAGAGTGAAAGTTGCACCCATGGCTAAAGCCAAATTCATTATTTTCATACACATCTTCCTTTGACTTCATTTCTCTGGCCTTTTTGTATTATTTACATAAACTTATAATAAGTATGATATAACCACAATGCCCAAAGATTTTGGTTGGAACAAAGACTGCTAGGTATGGTCTCTACAGCTCTGACAGTATTGTCCTGGCTGAGCGTAAGAAATCTGATTTTTTTGAGATGGAGGAAGAGACAAGTGTCTGTAAATAAGTAAATAATATTAATTTAACTGGCTGAGGGGTTGCTTGCTTCCATCATTTCAACTCATTCTTACAAGATTTGAGACAGAGATAATTGTGGATGTGACAGAACAGAAAGATCTTACAGCAAGTAAGCAATGCTGCTACCATAAACACAAGCTCTATTCTGGAATACAAAGATCTACCACAATTGTCAAAGTTACTTGAGAAGTTGCATACGCTCCAATGCACCAATAAGAGCTTAAATTATTCATGGGAGTGCCAAAATAGCTCAAGACTGGAGGGGTGTCTTAGTTTACACCTAGAAGTTATTTTCCATCCAACACATAAACACATCTGGGCAGCCTTTTGTAACCATCTTAATAAGATACTTTATGATTGAGCACACACCAAAAGCAATTTGTCCAGTTGTCTGTATATACCAGCAGATGCAAAGACAAGTGGAGAAACACTTTGCTATGTAAAAGGCAAGACATCACTGGCATTACAGAAGAAAACATCGGCCAGACATGAATCAGGACCTTCAGAAACAGGCTGTGTTTAACATCTCACAACCTAATATGGGTCATACAGCAGTCAATATACCTTCAAAGATTCTAAAACAAATAAACATACACCTTACCTGCAGAAGACTTTTGTCTGGTTTTATCATCACTTACAATGGAGCCAACGTTTCAGGAGCAGAAAAAGATCACTGATTTGCACGAGTCATGTTCTGCATACTGCATACTTAACCTGCCACTGCAGACACTTCCTTGAGAATGAAGCTAATGTTATTATTTAGTGCTAATATTATTAAACCTCTTGGCAGAGACTTGCACAATCTGCTCTTGTTTCAGTCATTCAACAAAGGTCTGTAAAAAAGATGCAGAAGGAAGTAATTTACCCATTCACAGATTAAAACTGAATGCACCAACTTAATGTATTTTGACATTTGCCAGACGAGAAAGTTTGGTAGAGCATCAGATTGCCCCTGACTGTACATAGGTTCTTAAGCAAAGAATATCCCAGTACACAGCCACAGAGTGGAGACCACCCACACTATCACTAACAAATTTTGCTGACAGGTATTAAGAAAAAGGGCACTGTTAGTAGCATCATGCGCCTACTCCTAGGTTGGCTCATCTCTCCCATAAGGAGTAAGAAAGGTTTCTGGTTATTTACCAGAGTACACTGGACATAGTAAAGGTGAGATTCAGGTGAGCAAAGGCAAATATGAGCTAGCATTTTTCTGTGGGTGGATCTATGATACACACACTCAGTTGCCGACCTACCGCAGCCCTGTGGGTGACTATAGAAAAGTCACTTAGTATGGTATTCATCTTATCCAAATCTAGACTCCTGCAGTATAAACATCTACATAGGAGCAAGTCACCCTATGCTCCTTTTGTAGTCAACAGAGAGAAACAGATACTTCTAGGGTGCAATTAATCTCATCCTAAAGAGGACACCTTCCAGATTATTTATGTCTTAAAAGTACCTGTTTTTCCCTCACTAGAAAAGGATTCTGAGGTGATTTTTGCCATATGGACACCTCAGACATGAACAAATAATATATCTAGCAGAACCATAAAGCCATTGATATTCCACACAGCCTACAGTTAGTATAAATGTTTGGTCAATAACAACTCGAGCTGAACTCAGACGGTTGACCTAGAGGTGAATGGCTCTGTATTCCATTACTAAGTCTCTGAATCATCCAGTGTCTCTTTTCTTTTTAAGTAAAGTCTCTCCCTGGGTTTTAGATGTCACTTAATGGAATGTGGATATTAAATGTATGTAAAGCCATAGCATTTTTGGATAGAGCTGCATTCCACCATGTCCCATTATAAACATGATCCCACCCTCCTCTTTGGAGCTGTCAATCTGTCCGGCTAAGGAGCCTGTGGACTCCCTAGGCAAATCCTTGTACTTTCAAGGGACTGCTGCTGCCAAAAAGAAAGTTCCCAATTAAACTAGTTCTTGTGTGGAGACTATCAGACACGTTTTTTATATCCTACGATGATAGGAATTCCTTTAGCAAAAGAAGGGCAGCTTTTTTTTCCCCAAGTTGTTCGTTACCATTTCATTCCTATTCCTGTCATCAGAAGGCTCATTTTGTTTCACAGAAGTTTCTTCTATCATCTTCACTTTTGCTTCCCATTATTTTTCTGCACATTTTTGTACATTTTCCATTGGAATTTCCACTTCAGTTATAAAATATTATCCTTTTTTTGCAAAATCATTCTTGTTGCATTTTTGCCTTCAACCTAGCAGTAAACTGTTAGGGTAGAATACTGTTATTATTAATTTCTTTTTAAAGAGGTTAATGCAGCTGTATGTTCACTAGAACTCCAAATGCCAGGCATTGTTACTTCACAGATGTCATTTAGTGGAATTTGGATAATAAACTCTGGTTTATTATCTGGTTTATTTATTTATCTGGTTTACACACAGTACCAGGGCATTGAACTGCTTTGCACTTTAAACATTCTTCCTACCACAGTACACAACTTGTGTTCTTGTGACATGAGCTAGATAACCATCTTTACCAGTATTTGACAAACAGAACCAGAACTCCATCTTGTCAGATGGCTGTTGCAGTTGTCCACTTTAGATGAAATAGTTTTCCACATTCAAGACACTTCTCAATCACAGTTTTTTTAAAGGAGATACGCAACAGACTGCCCTTTCTGAAACCATCTCTGCACTTCCACAGAGAAAATTGTGTAGCCTAGACTGTGTCTAGAACATGATGTTCCTCTTCTTCTGAGAGCCAGATATTATCTGAAACATTACCCAAAGAAGTACTTTAATCTCCTGTTCATACTGTAAAATCCTGTATAAATCTTAGGCAGACTAAATGTGATCAATGACAGCCATTCTTCAAAGGCAGCTAAACCCCATCTTCAGGGTTTTCAGGAATAGCCTGAATTACACAGAAATGAGCACCTCAAGCAGGTGCCTCTTGCAAAACTGAAGACTACAATGGAGATAGGAAAAATGGTGCTTTGAAAGTGCCCATCTCCAGGCACCTCTCTGAAGTGCAGAATTTTCCTATAGAAATACTTCAGATTAGACAATTATTTTCTACATACCTGAAGCTATGTGAGAAGAATTGTCACTTTATGGCTAAAATGCACCTCTAGATCTATTCATAACAAATAGACTAATTTTTAGTTTCTCTCCACTTGTTTCCTTGAAAGATACAGATGCATTCAGGGCTACAGCAAGTTTGAAATCCATTTTCCATCATTCCAGTGTGGCACTGACATTAATGCAATACAAATCTTGGAGACGAGGAATTTTTTTTCTTGCATTTGTATTTTAAGCATATTACCATTGCTGAGTGGATCGTTTACATATTCAGTTCAGAGAAGTTTAAGATCTGGGCTTTGAACAGAAGTCTTCAAACCCAGGCCCCACCTGGCAAACTTGTTATTCTATCTCTCTAACAGAGATGTCTAAAGTAGTTTTACATAGGTGTCCTCTTTCAGTCAAATTTGAGAGATAATGCATAACTATTAAATCCCTCCACACTCCACACAAGTAGAGGTTCCAGGTAGAGGAAAGAGACCTTCTTGTTGCCTTTACAGGAGGAAAGGCTGTAGTAAAAACATATACCTTATTAAGCATCAAGGTCTTTAGACAAGTTACTACATATACACCCAGATCCTCTTGCTGGACCATACTTGTGCAAGCTTGGGTACTGATGCTTACCCATCCAATTATGGGACTTGCTGGAGTATACCTCTCACCCAACTCTCACACTCTGGCTCACTTTCTGGGGAAAGCTGTGGAGCAACTGGCTGGTCCACTCTGCATGTCACCAAGATGTGGGAGTAGGAGTAACATCATGCTATGTAGCTCAGTCCATAAACACAGCAGCCTTTGCACATCGAGTAGGATGGCTGCTGTCTGTCTGACATAAAACCACAGTAAATCAGGTTGTTTTGGCTCTCTGCTCGTAGAACTACTTGCTTTCTTCAACTTACAGACATATAGAGTTTCTGTAGTAAAATCCAAATACAAGGATCAATTATTTGTTATTATATTTACCACAGTAGTCAAAAAAAATGCAAGATCTTTTCAAAGCATGTGACATTTTTAGGACTGGGTAATTGTTCAACATTATCTGGGATACAAATGCAAGAGTGAACCAACTTTTTTCATGTCCCACATGTCCAAAGCTTGATATGCCTGTCTATGTGCTAAAACAGGTGAAAAATATGAAAAATGCATTTATGAAAATACATATTTACATACATGATGGGGGTACATATGTATATCTACATGTATATAAATGCAACTGTTTATGTCTAGGAGTCACTAAAGAAGTTTTTGCATTTGGCTTTTACGAGCAAAGGTTAACTTCACTATTCTTGTTGGCCTAATTTATTTTCAGCTCCCATCTCCCCAGTCAAAAGCACTTCTGTGGACTTCAGTAAAGATGCTTATCTGGATCAATGTTATCCAGCATATTTGTCAGTTATCACCAGGGAATGTTTGCAGGAAGCATAAAAGGAGTCTTTATTGCATAGAAATCTCCCACACTTATTCTCCCAAAATCTAGTTTCTAGTTTTCAAGACACAGAACATGGTAAAATACAAAGTGGCCTTCGGACTCCTTTTTTTTTTTTTTTTTTTTTTAACAAAAGAGCTCTTCAAACATTATATCTTATTCTCATAGCAGATAGTGTACTGATCTTGAATTGCCACATCATGAGGCCAAAACGTCTTAATCTAATTTATTAACGTCACTTTAAATTCTGACCATGTCATTCAAACTGCTTGCAATGTCCAGCAAATGTATCAAGTTCGTTTTTACACTGAAAGCCAAGATGTTAGCAAAAACTGTTGTCCATCTCCCCACTAGGCTACACTTGCAGCCACACCTAATCAGCAAACTGCTGAAGCCTTTGAAAACCTCTAAAGTTTTTGAAAGCATCATTTCAAAAAGCTGTTTCAATCAGTTTAGGCTGACAATTCTAGGCTTATTTCCTCAGCTTTGCAGAAGACCTTTGTGGTATAAGTCTGTCTAAAGTAGAGAGACATCCCATAGACTTCTTTTCTCTTACTCTCTAAATCAAATGCTTTCAGAGAAGGAATTAAGATTTATTTGACACAGTGTATTCTTGGCATGCTTATGTTGGCTATTTTAACTCTTTAGGGCTCTCCTGCAACTTATTTGTTGTTTATATAATAAATAAATTCAGAAAATTTCCAAGAGCTGTTATGAGACATTGATTATAGCTTCCTGTTTTTTTCAGAAGAAACATGCTTGCTTCCTGTAATGTTACTGCAAAGACTCATCAATAGTTCTGAGATTATACAGGATTGTTTAGCAGGCCCTGGCAGTCTGAATACATCTATCTTCTCTTTAATATGTTCTCTTCCTTTATTTTACCTGAGTTCCTGTCTTCACAATAAAATTAGGGAGAAAAAAACATTGAATATTTCAGACTTCTTTATACCGTGTCTGTCTTGCTCTCCTTTCCTGCTACATAGGATCTATACTGTTTTTTGTCCTCTGGACTATTTCTAGAAACTTTTCTTGCCACTTTTTTTTCCCATATGCAAGGTGAAATTCATTTTTATGTGTTGGACTTTCTGCTTCTATATCCACACACCTGAGCTTTTCTTTCTGCTGGTTCTTAATCATGTGCCTCCTTTTTCACCCACAGACATATAGGCATGGAAAGATTACATTTTTCCGACCATGGAGGTCAGGTAGGTAATAATGAATTTTACTGATTGGCATATGAATGTTATTGATTCTGATATGGTCCTCAAATCCTTCCTGCAGTTTTTTCTGGATTCCAAAAGTGAGTAATTTTGTGCAATAAGCACTTCTTTACTAATTTATTATTGCTACTCACCCTGTGAGCACACAGTGTGACTTCTACATAATGGCATGATGCATAAGAGCACCCTATATCCAGGGTACTGCTAAGAGTAGAGTGCCCAGGAACAAGATCTGGTCACAGATCAGAGAATGCTGCTCTTGACCACTGCTTGCTCAAAGGCTGCATGCCTCCTACTCCTTCCTGGAGGCTCTGAGGTCCCTGCTCTGCCATTAGAGATAGGGCATTCCAGAGTTCCTCTCTCAGGAGCTTCTCCTGTCTCCTTAAACACCATTGGTGTTTTTTAAATTATTTTGATCATGACTTTTTCTTTAATATTAAACAAAAAATATAGCATTGACTGACTCTCCTTGTTTCATTTACGAAAAATTGCAGAAATTAATCCATTCCCAGCTGCCCTGCCCTTTCTCACATTTGACATATAATTTCACTCTGGATAAGAAATTATTTTGGCTGGCCATAAGAGGGAGGAAAAATTTAGTCCCATCAAGAAAAAAAGATGTCAGTGCAAAAAGGACCTTTTTGCAGTCCTTTAGCATTCACTGTTTGAACTAAAACACCTAGAAAACATTACTCCAAGAATTGTAAGAACGTTTACTAGTGTCAATGGAACTTTTTCTCATTTGATTACTCTGTAAATACTCAGGAGAAGTCTTTAACAAACATTTTACCTGTGGTGCAGCTGCAAGAACAATGCTGAGAATGGTAGAATGTGGCCTTCGTCTGAGGCGACATCAGATCTGTGAGGCTGTTTTGAACTGAAGCATTTCTGCACCTGCCAGCAAAGTGAGTGATTTGCCACCAGATCAAGGAAGAGCAGCTTGGCATTTGACAGCACTTGTTAGTCGATGCTTCTGAATGATTTCTCCAGGGATTGAAGAGTTTTGAAGAACACTGAAAAGGGATTTTTCATTTTAGCCTGTATTATTTACTGCAAGATATAAGGGGAGACGCAGCTGTGCTGAGGAGGACCTCTGCGATATGTGTGCCCTGTTCGCAAGGCATGCATTAAAACATCAGCTGTTTAACCAAGACTTTTATGCACTTCCAATTAGAAGGAATTTTTAGCTGTTGTAATTTCCTTTTGTTCACACTGCATTCATCTCATTTTTGTTTCTTATCATATTTCACAGGCCTAATCAAATCATCAAAAGAAAGGGAGGTGTCTCAGTTCCTCTGGATAAGGAATGAGCCCATATCCACCTTACTGGAGGAGTCTGCAGGTCCCTGCAGTGCTCTGTTCATGCTGGCACAGAGCTGCTCCCCACATCTGGGGGTGCCTTGCTGTATCCCACCCTTACCTCAGAAGGCAGGCATCCCCACGCACCTACTCCCAGAGCATCTTCTCCTAGGACTTACTCTGCCAACCACCTTCACATCTGCCCCAGGCCCTCCCTTGCTCCCATGGCAAGCCCTGCCAAGCACTGTCTGGAAAAGGGACCTTCACCCTCACACAGGACACACATGGTGCTTGGGGCTGGCACATGGCATTCCCACAGTACCGTGCCCTGCCAGCGAGCAGCTGTGGTGAGGCCCATTGCCGGTTGTGGGAAGGTACCTCACTTTTTTCAGAGGAAAAATAAAGTACTTCTGGCAGCAGATTCCCCCGTGGCAACTGGCCCCATCACCCTCCTGCGTAGCGGGCAGATGGTGGTCGTGCAGGCATCCAGCCAGCACCACTAGACCCCCACAGCCCCAGCCCCATATGCCCTGCTCAACTGCTGTCACCACTTGTCAGATCAGGAATCATTTTTTAAGTACCACTAGCATGGGTGACACAAATGCATCAAAGGACAAACTGTGTTTTTCAGCATTAGTGGCTACAAGACCCGCAAGCTCCTGAAGCACAGGAGGTGGGTGAGTTTGACTCACTGCCCAGTAAAACACTGGCAGAAGCAATACTACCAGTGTCATGGCTTTCTGCACAGCTAAATAGTCCAACAGAGATGTACCAGGAGAAAGAGAAAAAGGATTTGAGGTCTTCTTTCAGTGCAAATCACCTTAACAATAAGTTTTCCTGCAAATCTCCAAAATTCAAATGCTGTAACTTTATGCTAAAATATGAGAAGAAAACGCTTTGGCAGTTCATAATATAGCTCAACACCTGTACCCTCACTGCTGTCATTGCTATGGCCTGGAGTTACACAGTACTAAAGTTTGGCATTGGAAAAGGGCACTTTTATAGTATTGTGGTGATTCATGCATGAGGGGTTACTCAAAAGAAGGTAAAGTGGGCAAGTCTCTACCCACTAAGAGTCTAAAGCCAAAATAAAGACAGTGAGGCAAAGACCACCTTGAAGGCTACTTAAATGCCCACAGCAACACCAGTGTTATGCCAGAGCCCTTGGGGAAAAGGTTGGCAGCCTGAGCTAGCAGCTTGCCTCCTTTCTCCCTCACGTTTGCAAGAAAACAAGCACCACACTGTGGCCTCATCTTGTGGAACTGATCACAGGTGACTTCTCAGGTAGACAGAGGCACTGCTAGGGAAGCATCTTCGACTTGCGCATGGCATGCCTGCTAGGATAAAGTAAAGCCATCACCACTGTATGGGCATGTGGGAACACAGCTCATGATTGCAAGGTCTGAACATGAGCTGGAGCGAGTCAGAGGTGAGCAGCAAGCAGAGGAGGTCAAGGCACAACAAGACCGGCAGATTTGGATCATCTAGGCTGCAGGGTGCAAATGCACATACAGAGGTTGGAGTTACAGGGAAAATACTGTCCTAGAATTCTTTAGGAAAGGCCTCTTTTGGGACTGCTGGAAACTAAGTAAAAAGTAGAAAGAGCAATTTTAAAATTTTAAATTATTGAACGATATTGTGTTTGGAGACTACTGTTCTGGAAATGAAAAAGAATTTTCAGGAGCCATCCCACCAGTTCTGCCAACCTGAGCCAGGGCAAGGTAGACACAGTGGAGGCAAGACATTTTCCTGGGGCACTTCTATTGACTCAGATGTGCTTTTCCGAGTGCTGTGAGCAAAGAGTGCTGTAACACTATTCAGGCATAACCTTCCCTCTTACCCTGAATGCCCCTTGTCAAAATGAGGCCACACTGGTCCTCAGGATTCAGGATCACATAAAATATTGCCAGAAAAGGGAGCTGTGACTTTTGCACACATTCATTTCACAATTTTTAGCATTCAGAATTTTAAAGTATGACTACAAGAATCACCTTTTTTTCTTTAGTCAATTATGCAGCTTTTGTAACCTAGGGATTCCTAAAACTTGTCCACAATGGTATTATTTTCACCTGAAGTTAGACTAGCTACATTTAATTCAATTTTAGCATAGATAGAATGAGTTTTGATAATGTAGATCCTCTTAAAAAAGGACCAATTTTAAAGTTCCAGGAAAGTATTTACATGCTATTATCAATAGCTCATTTGGTTAGAGCTTGGTGCTAATTATGCCAGGGTCATATGTTTGATTCCTGTACAGGCCATTCACTGAAGAGATGGACTTAATGATCCTTGTGGGTCCCTTTTAAATCAGAATATTCTGTGATTTTCTCTCAAGGCTGTAGTACAAAGCAAGGTACATTAGTTATGTGTAATCCTAGGTTTAGAAGTCACTTCTCAAGCCTCCAAGAGATGTGAATCAGTGAGTTTCCTTTTCTAACTAAGAAAAATGGTTTTCATAGATCATTGGCTTTACAGTAAAGATTTAAGCTGCAAGGCAGATTAGCAGAATACTTGACCTACCTTATTCACCTCTAAACTTGCCTGGACTTTACTAGGGCACTGTGTATATGTTGATGCTGTCTGTTAGACATTCTGATACCATTCTCAGAGGAGCTCTTACTTGGCACATCAAATCGGCTAATGTGACTACATATTTCTTTGACTGAATCAAAGTGGTTTTCCAGTCAAAGGAGAAGAAACCTGTAGATTTTTGAAGCCAAGATCATGGGTCCTATATTCCATCTACCATATAAACTAGTTGTTAACCTCAGCACATGTTTATAAAAAATATATAGATCGTTACCTACTGCACTAAAAATATCTCGGAAAGTGTTCTGAAACTTCATGGCTGATAAGTAAGACCTGTCTTTTCTGCTTAGGCACATGAAGTACCTTTTCTGTACATATGCATTCATTCAAGAGTAAGATAGAAAGAAAAATCCATTTTTAGTTCAAAGAACTTCCTATGTTCTCTTACATGGCTACAGACTCTCTTCTGAGTTGTTTTTTGTTTTTTGGCAAAACCAAAACAGAAGTTATTTTAAACTGAGTCATTTTGGTGGAAAGGGATGGTTTAGGTCTGGCAAAATATAGCAACCATAAAATCAGATCTGAGCCTCCTGAACAAAATCTTGTTTTATGGGTATGTGAAAACTCATTTGTTCCAGCAATCTGGAAGATGAAAGATTTTACTTTCTAGTATCCCTGGGATGCAAAGGCACTGCAACAAATAAATATTTTTAAGCTTAGCAACATTATGAAGACTCTTAAAAGCCATTTAAACACTTTTTTTTTTTACCTCTATATGTTCATTGAGTAATTTTGTGTGTTCAGGTATAACTCACAAAGAAGGAACAAAAAGATTATTCCAGCTCATTGAAGTGTGCAATTAGGAAACAGAAATACTATATCATTAAGCTGATCAACCATGTGGCATAAGCAGCAATCAACACACAGTGAATAGTCAGAGAAGCCATTTTTCCAGTAGCCCACAGGCCAAAAAAAAAAAAAAATGCTACTGCAGTATCTAGAGATCTGGAAAAGTCAGTTACTTTACAGACAATTTAGAAGCAGGAAAAAGGAGTATGATGTCTGAATTTATCAACTAAATTGTTAACTTCAAACATTGTCACCTAGCCATTTGTTCATCCTGTCATGCCTTTGAAGCAAAGACTATTGGTAATGTGCCCCTTCCTGTGTCCCTGTTTTCAGAGTAAAGTATGCTGAGGACACCTGAGATGACAAAATAGCCACTATCCTATCTGTCTGTAAGTGCACAATCTGTTACTGCTCAGAGTCCTCCTGGATTCCTGCCTCACCAAAGCAGCTTGAAATCTAACAATGCTCTTTAGATTTGAAGAATTTGATCCTCGAGCATATGGTGCAGCACCTAACGCACCCGCACAACCTCTGTCTGTATACGTCGCTATTCATGTGGCCAACAATATTCATCTTGCTTAAGAATGCTTGTGTGAAGTTTACAAAGTGGCTTGAGAACACTGGGTGGAAGAGGCTGTGCAAGTATAATAGACTGTCTTCCAAATTGCTACTTGAGGGTGTCATAATAACACAGAATTCTGCAGAATACTGGAATTCCATAGAATACTGGAATAGATTTTTTATCTGCAAATTCTGGAATACAAGAAAGAATCAGTTTAAACACAAAGAAGGTGAGTGACTGATGCTTTACTGGGGTAGCATTTGAATAAATTCTGTTTAATGAAGATGTATTTGACCTTTAGCAATTTATAAAAGGGCATTTAGGTATTAAAATAGAGGTGAAATTTTAAACTTCAGTGTATAAAAAGGGATTTCACTAATTAAAGGTTTAAAGCTATGAACGTAACTTTAATATAAAAGCTATTTTTTGTGTTGAATTTAGATACATTTACAGATTTGTTTTGCTTTTAATAAACCATCCTTTTTGATCAGAAATTCCTGGAGAATTTAAGATGATTGCCTGTTTACTTGGATGTCAGATGTAACGCTGAGTCTTCTAAACACTTAGGCATGTGCTTAACTTGACATCAGCAAGACCACCCCTGTGCATGAAATTAATCATGTGCAAAGATATTTGTAGGACTGGCATCTAGCAGTCTTGTAAACTCCCATCTTGTCCTTGGGAAAGGTTTTCAGTTCAAGTGGGAAAAAGGAGTTGAAGGTGGAGAACACTGATGTGAAAGGACAGCATAACATTACTGTTTCATAATTTGAAGCAAACACAAACAACAGAGTGATTTCTATTTTTTCTCTTTACATCTGCAGAGTAGACATCAACTGTTATTCTGAGGGCTGCTTCAGGATCGTGTCATGACCTTGGCCCATTGGCAGAGTTTGGTGCTGATCTAAAACCACTAAGGATTTGAGTCATCTTTCAAAACTAGCTAAGGAAGTATTCACACTGAAATTAACAGCATTTAAAAAATAAATAGCAAAGCCAGGAAAAAAATTAGATCCACACATCCCAGAGTGCAGCTACTTTCAGGCACAAGTTAAGTAAGGAGTAGAGCTGTGGTGTGCCATGTGGCATGCTCAGTAACACCCAGAAATTGAATTCTTCTCTGTAGAGAATGAACTGTCAATGGTTTGCACAGCTTTTCCCTCAAAAAGCTGTTCATAACAAGCTTATTTCTCATGTGAGAGCTCTTCACAACTCTGGAGTGAAATGACTGTTAGTCATATCATGTACTTACCCCATAGATCTTCTTAACACAATAATCAATTTCCCCTTTTCCAATCCTGTTAAGTTTTGGGTTCTTCTTTTCTCATTCAGGGCCCTGCAGAACTTCACAGATCTGTTGGCATGTTCCCATTCTCCCCACTTGCTCTGTCAAAGATGCAGGACTTTGGGCAGCTTAATTTCCTCCCCAAACACTCTGTGTATTCCAGGCTGTTCCCTCCCCACACACAGCAACTTTCTAATCTCAGTGTCTCAGGAAGTCAGACCTTCCTGCTCAGCACAGCTCATCACTTCCACTATATGCAGGATAAAACTAACAACTTGCACAGCTACTCTTCCTCTATATTTATGAGGTACAGTGTCATCCCAGTTTTTCCAAAACCTGACTTTCCATTTTACAGCAGTATCATTATCAAACACAAGAATGACACTTACAGAGTAAAGCCAAATACATTCATACACACACAGAGCAGACATATAAAGTAATTTTTTAGATAAATTATTTCAACCTGAGGTACCACCTCAATAAGAGATAATGAAGAACTATTACACCTGTCATTGGCATGGGCCACTTCTTATATAGAGCCAGTTCTCTCTCACTTTTTTTACAAAAATAACAGGACAAGCAGGTACTGAGGCTGTATTAAAAGAAAAACATGAGAGACCTGGAAAACCTCTGTGGTTCATAAAGACAAGAGAAGCTGATATAATCAGAAAAAATACTAGGAGAACTTTCAGAGAAAGAGCAACCACGATTCGAAAAAAAATTTTGGAAAACTTTTACCAAGACCAGTGATCATCTGATCTAGGAAAGAACATCTGTATTTAAGCTATTGTGATAAACCAGTTACTTTGAAGAAAAACTGTTTCTGATTGGCAGTAGATAGTAGATTCAATTGACTCTATTTTGTAAATGAAAGTCCCAAATGGATTTGCAGTTACACTGGATTTAGCTACCTGAATAATCTTATTGTGTTTCTTGGACCAGGCTATATATAAGCACTTTGTTTTCTTAGAAGTCACGTAAGAAAACATGACTCATAACTTAGATGTGGCTTAAAATATAAAACCAAATACTAAATCAGAATTTTGCTATAGCAATAACGTATAAAATCTGGTTTCTTGTATTTGCATTTGTCAAACACCACTATTAAGAGCCAAATTAAGAATTTGGCCTCTATCACCATGTTCAGTTTATGCTGAGTTTAAATAATTTATTTCAGATATCCTGAATCAGTAGGTAGCAATTGGTAGGCCTTATGAGTGACTGTTGATATTTTGATTGTGTGGAGTTTTTGTTAGTTTGTTCATTCTGTTCCTGTTGCCACCTCCAGTGTACTTTGCTTGTTCAGTGTTCAGAAAGAGCACATCTTTGGAAATTACATGCTTTTGATTTTTCAGCACCACTTAAAGAATACAGCAGTTATTATCATTTCAAAATGACCAGAAAATAAAGTTCAAAATAAATACACAGACAGCTCATACTAGAGAAGGCATTATTAGCCCAGTCCTGGAGGAGTGCCCCCACATGCGGCCCCACCTTCGGGCTGCACAGGTCTAGATCCAAACTGGAAAACATATCACCTGAATTTGGAAGGCAAGAACTGCTAAAAAGCCAGAACAATTAATGCTAATGATAGTCACCACTAAAAGAAAGAACACAGAAAACTGCATCAGTAGGGCATTAACACGATCCTCAGCTATACAGCCAGATCCTCATTTTATGTCAACTGGAAAAGTTGCAGTGCAGCTAAGCTGACTTATCCTTGCTGAAGATCTCCTGCTTTGGTGCTTTGGGCTACCATGGTGAGTTACAGCTACATGCTTATACATGTAATAGGATTTGTTGTACACAAGAGTTATTGACTGATATTTCACTAACATAAGAAAGAAAGGTGTGTTGATGTATTGAATGTAACCTCTAAAATCTGGCTCAGAGTAGTTACTGAAATTCCTGGGGGCTTTTTTGTGCTTCATCTGTTCTACTTAACAGCTGTTACTTACTCTTGCAGAGGAAAAGAGTCCAGTCTTGCCGTAACATTACCTTCCTTAGAACAGAAGTCAGGAAGGAGACCTTGAACTCCTACAGAGCCTCTCGCCAGAGCTGCTGTTTTTAGTAATCCTTTTCAAGAACTATTTTCTTACATCTGAAAGTGAATCACACTGCTCATGCCCTGACTGTTCAGACTAGCTTGGCACACAAAGATTTGAGTGGGAGTTTTGCAGGTATAGATGCTCAGAAAAATTCACTTGAGTAACTGGAAAATGATTTGTGCAACAGAGACGTACAGATGAGCGTTGGACTTCTGAGCCTGTGAAATGTGAACCACTCAAGTCCTAAATGCTGCTTCCAAAAAGGAAGAAAAAAATTTTCAGGTTGCCTTTTTCTTTTCTGTGAAAAGGAAAAGCCTCTTAGCAGCTGCATCCCTGTCAATGGACCTGGCAAACGTCAAGGAACATCTCTGCCTACATGAGCCCAGGGCTTAACAGAAAGCTAGGAGATACTACCGCCACCACTGTGGGACAGCACATCTCCCCCATCACTCTGACGGTGTCTAAATAAATTTGAGGCACCGGTGGCCTTTAGATGGCACATTTGATGATGATTATCTCTGCTTTTCAGATGTTTCTGTAAATCTAAGAGGGAACCTCTGAAGATAAACTTCAAGGACCAAAAGGAGTGAGACTTAGGTTATTTGCAGCAAAGCATTCTACATCCCCCCAAATCAAGTGCATGCCAGAACATTCAGACATTCTCACTGGCTGTCCCCCCCATCATGCTAAGCTATTCAGCCACACTGATAGTGTGCAGTTGTTCATCAGGTGGTGCATTAGAGCTATTACTTCCTGGAGCGCTTTTATCATTCATACTGTCCCAGCACAGTCCCCCAGCCTTTCCTTCAGGGAACATGGTTAGAGTGTCTCTTGCTCTGGGAGATACTGTGACATTCTAGATACAGTCCAAATTGAGTCAATCTTAGCAGCCAATCTCATTTGCAAATGCAAGTGGGCCTGCATTTGCATTTCATGTACACAAATATGGCATGAAAACAATTTACGAACTCATAGGTAGAGAAGTACCAAACTGCAACTCTTCCCAACCTACAAAGAAACTGATAGAGCAATGCAGTGCCAGAAATACCTATAACCATGCCTGTATGAGTGGTGGCAACTTACAGGGTCAGTGAGGTTGGTTTTGCATTGGAGAGGGTGAATAAGGCACATATGGATATGTGAGTCTGTGGATTACAGACATCTGAAAATGAAGAAAATGGCACTCAGTGCAGATATTTATGATTTGTTTCAATTACTTCTTTTAATCATTGCCAGCTTTTAATAATAAATTGGATATTCCAGCCACCGATATATCTTGATTGTATATCTTTAGTTATTTACATTATTTGTATAGATTTCTCTGATATGACAGTATTTGCCGGCTGACTTTCTGAAGAGAATGTTTTCATCAGGGAATGTGCAGGACATCTTCACTGTAGTTCAGCCATTTGTTAAGGAACAGAGTTCTTGGCCATGTAGTATAAACATTTGATTAGGTAGTATGACACAGTCCACTACACAGTATATCAGTAGAACCCCAAACATGTCCTTTCAGTGAGTGTTTACACTAGTGAACTGTTAAAGGAGACAAAATAAGGGTCTCGCACTCACCCACTGAGCCAGGATGCCCAGCTGCCCACTTGTCCAGAACACCACCCCACTTCTCCACTGCTAGACCGATCGTTTATCTTGGAAGGGAAATGCAATCTGGATGATGATGTAAGGCATTGCAAAAGTGCCACTAGATTATTGTTTTAGAGTTTTGTTTTCTGGTAAACAGTTATGTTTGGAGCCGGCAACTCCTCCCAGGAAGAGCCAGGGGGAGTACATGCAGTCTTCCCTCTGCCCCCATCCCTCATCCCATGAGTGAGATGGTCTCCACAAAGCTGCATTATACTGCTTAGATGACACAACCTATTTGATATGTCTATCTACTAAGCATATAAAACGAGGTTATTTCATGTACTGAAATACCAATAATAAATTCAAATAGGTGTGCGGGAAAACTGTTTAAAGTTTGTGGCTGTTAGGAAGTGGTTTTATGCTAATTCAACCAGTTTGGGATCTTCCTCTGAGTCCAGCTGCTGGTACACTTGGGTGCAAGAGGAGCCTGTAGCCCTGTGCCTGGGTGCTGAGTCCTGAAGCTCTCCAAGTGCATCACAGTACTGTGAAATCAGGGGCCAAGCAAACTCCCTCCCTCCCTCATTCTTCTGAGATTAGCAGATCTCTTGAGAATGAAGGGAATTTGGAATATCCCAGTAGCACCTTCTATGGTATAAACGTTAGAATGCCTTTTGCATTTGAAAGCTAAGGTATTTGTGAGGGTACACTGCGCCTTGCTATGTCAGAGAAAAATGCTTTGATCAAAAGAGTTTCTTTTTTTTTTGTTTCATTTAAAATACCACAGTGTATAAGAAAGGCAAAAATATATGTTGGATCTGGTCTTTTTGTTAAACTTCAGATCTAGAAGCCACTCTGAGGTAGGGAAAAGTATATGAGTAGAGATGGCTCACTGGGGTACAGATAAAAATGCAGAGATAGTTGCTTTCAGTCTCCTTTTCTGGAACTGCTCATCCTTCCCAGGGCTGTACAGAATACAGCTGCACATCGCTGGGGATTTTAGGCGCAATTTTTTTTAATCTTTGAAGACATCAGTGTCATATGCAGACAGCCTATACATGTCACTTCAGAAAATACACACATTCCCTTCTTCCTGGAAAAAGGTGTAATGAAGAAGGTGCCCTTGGCTGGGACTCAGCAGAGGGACCAATTTCAAGCAGAGTCAGAGACATTTTGCTTGATTTGAGACTAAATGCTTCATAACCCTCCTCTCCAATTTACCCATTTAGTTAATGGTGGACACCAAATGCTTCCCCGGCCATAGGTACTGCAAGAGTAATTTTGTTTTTACTTCTGATCTGCTCAGAGATTTATGGTGATGGGACCATATAAGTACAGAGAGAACAGCTGGGATAGACATATGCTACAGCATGTGATTCAAAACTGTCTCATATGCAAAGATTTGAAACCACAAAAACATCTTCCAAGAGAGTGCAAATAGGAATTCCACATCCTTCAAGGAAAAACCAAACACTGTGAAAAATAGAGATGGTTCTAGTTCCAGGCTGTGAATTTACTGTTCCTCAGTACTCATTTAAGATATATATGTAATACAAATATTTTTGAGATATTATGTCTTTTCCTTCCCACTTCCTTAAGGTGACAAATTAAACAATTCCAGTTACTTACTGAAAGAGATTTATTTTCCTGCATGTCCTCATGATACTAGAGCTTCTTCCACACCAAAGAAGGATAAAAAATGTAAAATAAAAATATTACCCATTTCTGTAAGTCCTCATCATGATGATCTTAGGTACACTGTGAGGAATTTATTATTCACCCTATGAAATTTATGCTAGCATTTACTTATGCAAACTCTAGCACTTATGCTCCATGAACATTGTGACATTTGTTTTTCATGGATCAGATGATATCTTTGATATTTGCACATTCAAATTGTCTTTGTGTGTGTGTGTGTGATTTTCAGGTATCTGCCACCTTACTGCAAGTAAAAGCTAAAAACATGCCTATTTATTATTCAAAAAGTTATGATGGAAGTTTAGGATAATCTTGAGTCTTCAGCATGGAGGTGTGGATGAGAACATCTGCATGAGCCTTGCTCATGAAGCAACGGGTCAGACAAAACCACAATATTGGCAGGACTCAAAAGGCATGGTATATGCCAATATGACATAATATTTGTTTTACAATACTCTGTAGTATTGACTGTTAAGAGACTTATGACTCCCACTGGAACCAAAGAATTATGAATCATTTAATGGTTTAAACTGTTGAACAAACTTCTTGAGAGCCCTCAACATACCCACATTGGGTTGAAAGCAAACAGCAAGGAAACAATAGTAGCAAAACTTCATGAAGAAGAAAAGACCAGAAGTCACTCTGTTATGAAAGAGACAATAACTTCACATTTATCATTGTTACAACATTATAACAATATCCTTTCACTCTGTTGAAAAAAACATATCCATTATTACCGGCATAAAATTGATTCTACCTTCAATGACTTTATATGTTGTGACAGACATCAGAATGTGGTTGTTTTTTGGCTTTTCTTAAAGAACACATACATTTCCCACTTTGCCAATTAATTTCCATGAAAAAGCAAACAAACAAACAAACAAACAAAAAACCAGCAAAAAGCAAAGAGGTCAGGGAATAAGCCTATTTTGAATATAAAGGAACATGTTATAATCTCATCTACTTTCAGTCTAATTCATGAGTCACTATCTAAAACAGCATGACACCAACACGTAGCAGGTATACCAGGTGTTTCTGGAACAGCAAGACTGGATGTAACGTAAAAAGGTGGCTAAAGCAGCCTTTATTTCAGTTTCGGGAGTATCCACTTAGCTATAATTAGAGGTGCCAACTGCTAACAAAAAACAGCTTAGTACAAATTTCTCCATGGAAACAAAGAAGAGTTGCAAAGAGGGTGTCAAAAAAGGGAGAGATTTTCCTGAATTTGGGAGCAATAATTACCTTAACAGGAACTCCTCCTTACAATTGACAAAAAAGCATAAGATATAAAAGCCAGCTTTGACTGTCAACCAGGCAACAAAGGGATTTGAAAACTGCTCTTACCACAGAAGTTTGCATTTCTGAGTCCTTATTTCTGTTAACAGTATAGATATCACTGAAGAGAGAGGGACATTCATAGGGAATTCTTATTTTCCAAATCTGGAGAATGCAGAATTCTTTTCAATTTCTACCTTCTGATGATCTAACAGGAAACATGTGAGACTGGGAAATCTCACTCCTGCTGAGGCTCAGACATCCAAGGGCAGGAGTCTGTCTCAGTACCTGAGTCACCATCATTTGGATGAGACAAAACACTGGTTTTCCTCTCCCTCTTCCTTAGTTACATTTTTTTAACCTTTTTCTCCTTCTCCAAACTATTTATTTCATCTATGTTAGCCTTTTTTTTCCCTGTCTTTGCCTTCCTCCCATAAAAGTTACTGGAAGTTGCATGATAAGCCTTTGCCACACAGATGTCTTATCATTTAAGCTAAGACATCAAAATTTTACACAGAAAATCTGAAGGTACAGATTGCGTCCACATATCTTTCCCTGGCACACTGCATATGCAAGTGTCTGCCGGTGCTAACTATGACTTTGTTTCAGAGTTTTTAAAATCTTGCTGAAAAAGAAAAATTTCCAGAAAACACCGTAACATGTCACCTGGAAGTGAAGAGGTGGTGCCGAGCTGAGGATACCCGGAACCTGGGCTTCATTTGATTTGAGCAACAGTATAGCAGGATTTTCAACTCTGGCTTGTGTCCAGGTTTACTCTCCCTCAGAACTAAATGCTTATTTTTCAGAAAGTAATATGACTTATTAACACTTCAGTCTTTGATGAAAGCTCAAGTTAAGAGTTTCTGAGACAGGCATTCTTTACCAGTTTAACTAAACAATTTCTTCTAAAACTGGTAATTTCATGCTCTTTATAGGCCCTCCACACCAGTATACCCAGGGTGTTAAATTCCACTTCATTCCTCCTGGTACACTGGTCACAGTGGTTTATGAAAGGCTTGAAGCTGAAGGGTTTTCTTTGACAGGGAATCAAACCAGGTCAAGCCTAATAACACTAAATCCTGGCCCACAGACCATCAAGAGAGGTGTATTTGTAATAGCAGATTTCGTAATAACCAGATGCAATTACTGGAGTACTGAGAAGAAAGAAAAGAGTATAAATCTCCCTGATGAAACAGTAGGCTTACAATAGGCGCTACATGCTTTGATCAAATTAAAATTTTTATTACACTTTAATTAAGACCAGCAATTTATGACTGGCATGCAAAACTGTTGACATTTCCTCTTTGTTCCAACCCACAGTAGTAGTACAAGCTGCACTTTTAAGTCTAATTTGACATTTGTTCACAGAGTACCAGTCATTCAGTAAATCTCATGATCACGCCTTCCAAGAAGGAGATAAAACTAGCTGTCTTTAGACTTATTTCAGAACTGCAAATGTCAGACTCCATGAGCCAGGACAATGTAATGGTTGTGTTAAAAAGGCTTTTATCAGATCCTACCATCATCACAGCACAGTTCTGTGCCTTCCATCTCTGAGAGCAAAGAAATTACCTATTTCATGAAGTGAATTTTGTGTAACTGGTAGAACTGGAAACATGCCAGAAAATAAATAATATATTTAGCCACTGTCAAGAAGTTATTTCAAGTGGTTTATGTGTTTCTGAAAAAATAACTCAAAAAAGACAGTTTTAAGAAACCATTAAGTGGAGTGAACTAATTAGAAACAGATCACATGATGATAAATGAGGTAATTGGATCTGTTGACTGTACTACTAGCCTGTAAGTATGCAGAGTGACCCTGCAGATAATTGTATCACTACCTGTGCTAATAAGGGTTTATGGAGATCAAAGCTGTGCAATATTCCCAGATCCTCAAGCCCCTGAATTGTATTAAGATTAGATTAGTAAATACATATCAACTAATTTAAAGCAGTGTTATTACAATGTTGCAGTTATGAAATAAAGAGAAGGCTTTGAAATGTGGCAGCCAACCTTAACTCTGACCTGGTCCTGCTGCTCTTGTTCCATAGAACATGAGGGACAGTGAGACAGGAGGGAAGGGGTATTCCAGCACCAGTTTTGGTGGTGTTGTCTGGAAGTGACCTTCCAAACCTTACAGAGAGATACTCCAGAGTAGTTCAAAAATCATGCCAAAATGATGTCTGTGAATGACCTTGGAAAGAAACTAAAATTTAGAACATCCAGTGTTCAGTCCTGTTGACTCTCTTTCTGTCTATTTGACACAGCGACCCTACATCCCTTTGCTGAGAGCAAAGGTTTTAGGTGAGATTTCTGTTCTCAGATCTCCAGGACATCTCTCAAAACTGCACTTGCTTTCGGTGACTTTCTCTCTGGTGGGAGTTTCGTAATACTTTTGTAAAATTTATGCCATGATACATTTATGCTCCATACACTTGAAAAATACCTCTGAAAACTGCAGCAGCTGATAAAGACATAATTGTTCTAAAGCAAATGCAGGTAAAGTTATTTCTTTTGGGCTTACTGGCATTGATTTCAATATCCTACTGTTTGACATGATAAGACATTGTCCACTGTTGCTTTTATCTTTCTTTTTATTTTGAAGATATATTGTATTTAAACCTCTTTACTTGCTGATCAGGAGTTGAAAATATGGCTTGCTCAGTTTTCCTTTTTTTGGTCCCTCAAAATTTCCACTTTTGAAAACAAATAACACTCCCAAGGCATTGTATTTCACAGAATCACAGAATCCTTTAGGTTTGAAAAGACCTCTGAGTTCATCAAGTCCAACTTTTGACTGATCACCACCCTGTCAATTAGACCATGGCACTAAGTGCCAGTCCTTTCTTGAACATCCCTAGCCACCTCTAGGGGGACTCCACCACATCTCTGGGCAATCCATTCCAACATTTAACAAACCTTTCCATGAAGAAAATCCTCCTGATGTCCAGCCTCAACCTCCCCTGGTGCAGCTTGAAGCTATATTCTCTTGTCCTGTCAGTAGTTTTCAGGGAGAAGAGACCAACACTCACCTTGATATAACCTCCTTTCAGGTAGTTGTAGAGAGCAATAAGGTCATCCCTGAGCCTCCTTTTCTGCAGGCTGAACAACTCCAACTCCTTCAGTTGCTCCTCGATGGACTTAACCTCCAGACCCTTCACCAGCTTTGTTACCCTTCTCTGGAGACCCTCCAGCACCTCAATGTCTTTCTTTGAGTGAGCGGCCCAGAAATGGACACAGTACTCCAGGTTCCTACATTATCACCAACAAATACTTACTGTCATCCCTGATATACAAAATTTTCTGTTTTCTTGGTCTATCTTCCAAACATCATGCAACAATGCAGAATTTTGTTGGGAAAATATCTGTAAAGTGAAGATCTCCAGTCATCTGGACCATTTCTAAGTGGTAGACCAGCCAGTTTTTCAAGTCACACAATCATCTGCTCAAACTCATCTCTGATGATCTACATATGCACACAGATGGATAGACTCCCTCAGCGATAGATTCACTGCTCACGCGTTGCCTGATGTGGAGAAACGTCTTGGAAAACTCACATTTGAGGTCTGGCTGCCATTGCCTAAGCTATTCACAGAAACTGCTTTAACCAACTTTTCCCTGGGGATTCCTATGACTTTCTCAAGATTCAAACTGGAAGCCATATCGGTTGTTCTGGCATCCTACTCCCAGACGTGCTTTTGCTTACCTGTTCCCCAATTTTGAGCTATGTTGTGTGATGGACAAAATCCCAGGTGACACTCAGAAACACAGTAGTCAGAAACGTGGTTTTGATCTCATCAAAGCAATAGAGGCAACCCAAAATTGATTTCAAGGAGATTCCTGGGAAACATAACCACCAGAAATGGCTCTTGACCAGGTGATTTGTTCTAGGAGATCATACATGGCTCCATTGGCCATAATTTGATCCCCTTTATGCTGAAGGGTGCAACATCACATAATACTAGAAGAGTTGCCAAAGATGTTAAAAAGTCTTATTTCAAGAAAATTAGAGAGCAATAGAACTCTCCAGAGAAGATAAAATCATAACGGAAATTCAGAGTATAATATCCACAAATATCTTCGGCCTTCATTTGGATGGAGAGCCTTGTTCTACCTGGTCTGAATACTCCTTGGAATGTTACATCTACAATACTGTGAGACCACCTAATCTGACTGGTTTTTTTAGGCATATCTGAAGCTCCATCAAATAAGATGGCTGCATGGAAACTATTACATTTTGCAGAGATTAAATGTGCTGAACACTAATGCAGGCTTTCTTCCAGAAAATATTTGAAAACTGGTGATTTGAAAAATTCTCTCCATTGCTTTTTAAAAAAATAATTTTATTGAAAGTTAAAAACTGCATGTCAGTTATGCAAAGCCACACAGAGGGCATCAAAATGGATGCCAGCTCTCAAAGGGATCCAGGCAACTACATCAGGCATCACTGGAAACAATAACCTTACACAGAGTTGTCTTATGATTTAGTTAATAATAACAGTATAATGGAAAACAAAATTCAGAAATCCCACAAAGCACTCATTCTAAAAGATGAAAAGATTTATTTCCAGTATTCCAAGCCTCTAGCATAAACCAGTCCACATCTCTAAGATAATCCAAGAGCTCATAACAGAGGAATTCTAACAGAGGATGAAGAAAGTATCTTTTCTTTTATCACAGAATCATTTTGTGCACCAACTAGTGCTGAAGCATGAAGTGTCCATGTGCCAATGACTGCATCACATCTCTCAGTGCCAGTTTCAGATCTTAAGTCTCCTCCTGTTAAAAACCACACTATATTTACAACTGGAATTTTTTTCTACCTTTAGCAGCCAGCCACTGGGTCTTGGCAAGAGAAAGAAAAATAAAAAAAAGGTGTCAGCAATTTAGAATACTGTATTCTAAATCAAGTTTGCTTGTTGTGATGGACTGAGTCACTGCCTCAGGGACTGCAAGGATTGATTATTCAAAGGGAAAATTATGTTAACCTTTAGGTCTCCCTGCATTTTGAGAAATTATTGTTCATGTAAGTATAAAATGAACATGGAGACCAAGTCTCAACAAAGTCCTGAAACTTGCCCTACAGGCATAATAATAATTTGTCCATGATGGGAAGGGAGGCTAACCTTTCTATCCACTGTCTCTGTGGGAGGCACAGCCCTGCCTTGAGCTCTGGTGACCACATTCTTCACAGATATAATAATGGTTTTAACACATCTGTTATAATGTTGGTATATAAATATGCACAATGGTCAGTTGTTATCCTGATGCACTGAAAGAGGGTATTACATTTGTTTCCTCTGCTCCCTATTCTACCAGCGCAAGAGCAGGTATTGACAGCCAGGACTTTCTTAGGCTGTAACTGTTCTCACTTTCTGCATGTTGGTGGCACCTATAGCCCCTCTCTCTCCTGCTTGATACCTGGAAGTATAGGGACCCAGGCTGGGTTTACACCATGTGCCTAATACTGGTCAGGAATTATCCCCAGCACCCCAAAGAGCAGAATCAAGCCAGTAATGTCTTCTGCAGGACAGTCCTGCAGTTGAAAATCCTGCCAGTCATCGAGATGGCTGTACCTGCACACAGCCTCAAAACAGCTCTTCATATCACCATGCAACAATTAACTATTTGCACCATCTCCAGTTTTCCTTTCTTCAGAAGATATCTTACATAAACTGGAAAGTACAAATAAAGTCCACTTTATGATTGAAGAAAGAATTGTTTAAAAAAAAAAATCTTTACAAAAGCAGATATTCTACTTGTCTATGCATATTGAGTATGACATTTCCAAAGAAAACAACCAGAGCACTAGAAGAAGCATACCATCGACAACACCTGCACCAGCAAGTTTAAAATCATATCATATGCCACTATAGTGAACATAGTTTGTTTTCTATTATTGCTTAAATATGATGATAACCAATTTAGGGATTGACATAAACCCCATATTGTATTATTCTGAGGCTTTGTTAAGAGCAAAGAATGTGTGACCAAATCAAAGGCTTTACTAAAGCTAATAAACACAGCTTCAGTCATATATGTGGCCTTTATCCACAGCTTGATTGATATCACATTTAACCTAGAATAAGGCTGAGGTTATGGAGAGCTTTAAACAGAAACCAGATTTGAAATAGGGTAGGGTGAGGGGAGTAATATGTTTAGATTAATAAAGCCATTGATCTTTCCACACACCAAACATTTGGAAATGTTAGCTAATAGCATTAAAGCAGCTGAAAACCTATGATTACATAAATCCAAGAAAATACCACCTTTCTGGTACACAAAAAGTCTTCCAAATTGTTCAGAGATTCAGCAAGCACTGAGACATGCTGAAGGAATCATGAAAGAAAACAATTGCAGATTTGAACGGTAAAAGGGGGATTTCATCCACCCATCTCTTCAAAGGGTAATTAATTGTTTTCAGTACTTCATTAAAATGTATAGTTTCAAATAAGGAAAAGTTGATTATTGATTTTAAAAAAACCCCAAACAATACAACAAATTAGATTAACTTGACTCCTCAAAGGTCAGAAGGTTTCTAAATCTGTTAACAGGCCAGGTGATGATTATTTAATGCCCTAACTATTTGTTATGTCTGTTACAAATTAACCCAAATCTTTAATTCATTAAAATGAGTTGTTCTAGCTCTGTTTAAAAGTCCTTTCATTCCTTTCCAAATGTTCTCAGATTCCTCACCCCTTTTTAACATGATAATCTAAATAAAATGCAGTTTTTGCTTTTCTTAACTCATCTTTATTTCCATTTCAAAGTTGAGTATAGTACCTGGGTCACCAAGTACTGTTATGTCTATTATTTTTGCTATTTCTTGTCTCCCTACTGAGATACTTCAATCTGTCATGGGTCATTTGAGGATAACAGTTCCCTGCTTTAACCTGACTAGTTCCTGGAAATCTGAACTGACTAGGGGTGATCATCATTCAGAAGTTAAGCAGTTGCCTCATAGTGAGTAGCTATTATTATGCCAAATAGTCCAAGAGCTCTAGGCCGTAGGGTGGATGTGTAAGAGGAGAGCAAAGATTTTTCCCACTAAAACAGCAGCTCCCAGAATTGCTATAAGAAAAGTTGCTTCTGTTAGAAAATTTCTGTCATTCAGATAGAGCTGAAATTAGCAGAAGGGTTTAAAATAAGTCAAGCAAAGGATATTGTAATAGACAGCCAGGGATGGATGGCATTTGCCAAAAAACTTGAATATAATACTGCAGGACCAGTAAGGAAAAATGAGCTGCTAGGAGACAGCATTGGCCAAAGGGAGATCCTGAGAATACACAGACAAGATAGGAAGAGCCGGGCGTGGGGATGGAGGGGGAGGGGGCGGTCACCTATGGCTTTTGGAAGGTCAAAACAGGTATATTTATCCCCAACTACACTTGTCATTTGCAGGTGCCTGAAGACACGCAAGAAGGGATAAGCTTACTTCTGTATGTGATGCATATACTGCACCCAGTTGCCCACATCATTTTGTATAACCTAAATGGCTTTTTTAAGACAGGCATTTGTAAAGCCCACTGACCAGGTTTGTGAAAAGTTGTTTAAAATCATAACTCAGAGGCAATTAAGTGGGTTAAAAACAGCCAAAGCATTCATGTGAGACCTAACTACGCAGTATAACATCCATTCAAACTTGGTGACCTGACTGGATGTATAGTTTGGGGGAATTTTTTTTTTGTAGTGTCTTGCCACTAATCACTCACCCATCTGGTACACAAGAAAAGAGTAACTGAAGAAAGGCAAAATCTATGTTTTCAGTCAAATCCAAATCTCATTGGACAGATTTCATTGCTAATAGGAACCAGCATACATAGTGCCATGATAAAATATTAAAAATTTATTAAAAGCATCTCCTCAGAGTTGAAAGCAGAAAATATTTAATCAGTCCTGACAATCACAGGATGATCTAGTGGAAACACACAAGATTCATTCCAGCAAAGAAAAGATGGGTGGGCAAGTCTTCTTAATTTGCTCTGATTTATTTCATATGTTTTTCTATGTGCACAGCTCCATTCACAGGTCTCTTATTTGTACCCATTGACACACTGGTACACAGATCATTCCAAATGATTTTCTTTATTCTCCTCTTTGAGAGGTTCTGATTAAAAAGTAAACCTAGGAAATTCTGTTCAAATGAAGATACCACTATTTCACAAGTACTTGTGTCCAAGATTTGGATGAAAAAATGAAATAGCACAGTTTTGGGGAAGTGGCAAGGGAAATGAAAACAAGCAATAAAAGTAGGTATGAAAATGTTGTAATACTTGATTTGAACATTTCAATGTAAATGACTTCCACATTTCCAAGACTATCACACTAAGTGAGAGTACTTTTAGGAATTTCCCAGGGCTTTGCAGATCCCACATCATCCCGTGCTTCGTATGTTACACCCAGCAGGTTACCACACATCCAAAATTATGAGGGAAGCACCAAAGAAGCCAGGTGTGAGTTTGTCCAAGCCTTTGCTAGACATCTGAAAAGTACTTCTCTGATCATCTAGCACTTTACCCAGCACCCAGCTGTGTTCACATATTTTCTTTCAGGTGTCTTCTCCTAGGAGTATTTTTTTACTGTTGTTTCCTGATCAGCTTTCCCCATCCTTCCCATTCTTATTCCACCCAAACAGATGAATCTATAGCAAACCCACAAACTATGTGTTGAAAGACCAAAATAAATGGCAATAGTGGAATGATCTGGGCCTACAGGACATTATGAAGATTTACACCAAGTCCTTCCTTACTGTGCACTTGTAAATTTGCACAAGGCAGCTCTGATCACATCAGTTCCCACTGGCATTTGTGCTCCAGCCATCCCATATAGAGACTGGCAGTTCAATGGCTTTTTTCTAGGACCTTCAGTTCACCCATGGTCCACCAAACACCATCATCCTCAAATTCCTTGGCAAGAACACTGGTCATCAAGAAACCCTGTCAAACTGAGATGAACTGCATTTGATGCCTCTGCAGATATATTCATAAATTGCAGTATTAGCCTCGCTGCTGCTGAACAGCTATAGTACAGGAGCCTGTCCCATCCATGATTTTTATTCCCAAAGGTATTTAAGTCACTTTCATTTCCACTGATGTTAAAATATTAAAATATTGATAACACATATCATAAACCAAAAATTGTTATTTGAAAATATGTAATGTATATGCATGGATTTTCAACAGATCTTGGAAATTAGCTGTGCTAATCTCCTTGACTTCCCAAGACAATTTGGTTCCTGAGAATATCATTCCAAATCATTAACCTCAAATAAATTTTTGCTATTAACTTCAACAGGATTAAGTCTTAAAGACACTTACAGCTTTAAGGTAAAGCTATAAAAAGATATATTGGGGGTGTGTGAATATTCATGTGTCTCTAAATAAAAAAAAAATCAAATTAATTATGTATTCAGAAGAAACAATTAAAATGCAATGATGAAAAAATTCTGGACATGAGAATAATTGTTGTCCCAGGGAAAGTTGGAGGGTATTCTTTGAGAAATAATATGCTAATGGGTAATTAAAGGCCCACTGAAGACATAATACATCAAATAACATACTAAAGGTTTTATGTTCAATCACCATACCTCAACTTTGTCATTCCCTGGCTTACGAATGACTAAATAGACAAGCTTGATGCCTTATAGACTGCTCTAATGCTATTTTCAAAGAGTATCTCTGATAGACCTGACACCCGAATTGTTGCCATGCAACAGTTTACTCCTGCTGTGTGCTGGCCTGTTTACTGAGATGTTTTTTGTATGACTACACTGGCCTAACTCACCAAGCCTCAGCCTGGAAAAAACCTTAATACTCAAAAATCTTAAGAGGTTTAGCCAAAACTGATAGCTTTGATGATGGTTCTACCTCTGGCGCTGTCTGAGAGCAATCAAGGACCTGCAGCCATCCAAGGACAGAAGAACAAAGGATGCTAGTAACATTTCATAAGAGTGCTTCCAGAGACAGCAAGCTGTTGCTTGGGAGAAACAACGGATGAGTAGAAACTCTTTGGCACATCTGAGGCTCAGCCTGCTAGCCTAACAAGCATGGTGGGACTGAGGGCCTCTAGGTAATTTAAACAGGTGGAAAATCCACTGTTTCATTTTAATTGCTTTTGGCTAATATCTTTATGTCTACTAGTAAACAACTAAATAGTGGAGTTTTCCTTAAACAGGTTCTGGGTCACAAAATTTTGTTGCAGGATCGCAACATGCTCCACCATCCCACCTGCTGCAGCAGCAGGCTGGACTCATGGGTGTAGGAATGCTTTATTTATGATAAGAGTGAATACAATTACATTGTAAAAGCAAAGAATCACATAAACACTCAGTGGGTTATAAAGTAGCTGCTGTACATTTTATTTTCTCCTGCTTCTGACCCAGGCGCTCTCTTACTGAAATAAAGCTGCGCAGTGGGATGCACTTCTGAAAGAGCAAGTTCTAGTCAGAAAATCTGTGTCTGCACTTCATTGCTGAAACCTGAGCATGTTTGCCTATCTGGCTACCTCAGTGGGAATATAAATCACAGAATAGAAGCAGCATATGTTGAGGTTCATAAATATAACGCATTTTGTAGTCCACAAAAATGTGAGCATATATTTGGCAGATGCAAATTGCCGAACTCTAAAAATTGTGGGCCTTTTTATCTATCAGTTTCCATGCCGTGCATGGGCTGAATGGGAGCTGGCTCCTGCCCAGCCCACTTGCAGCTCAGCTGAAGTGTGTCACATCTTTTGTCTCCCCTCAGCACAGGATTGCAACACCTTAAGAGAAAGCTGCAGCTGACCTTTCTGAAAACAGACCTCCCAGACACAGTCCTGTTTTCAGAAAATGTCTTCCTTTTTTCCCTTCTCTTGCATACAGAAAGCTATAGGTAAGTAGTGAAAGAGCCTTGGCAGAACACACAGATAATTAAATATTTCATCATTCTTCCGATTTCAAAGCTCGAAACAAGAAGAGGTTACAGAGGGTTTTATGTAAAATACTTCAGATGGAGTCTAGCTATATAAGAAAATACTGGGATGGATCCAGATACAGATGTGCTATCTACCCAGAAACTATTTGGCAAGTCAGTGAACTGTGATATTGTAAGAAAGTCTGGGCTTCAGGACAAGTTTTCAAAAAAGTGCTTGTTGGCTGAGCTATCATAGTAAAGTTGTTTATTGGCAGAGATGTTACATCGTAAGCTGAAACGAAGACCCTGCTTCTTTTCCCACTGTGATTTTTTTTCTCACCACAATGAATTTATTATAGGTAGTTCAGTCCAGACCTTCTGCATAGTGGTTAAGGGACAAAGTCTAGACATAATTTACTGGCCAGTGCCTGTTGAAAACAGAATTGCAGAATGCACATTTTCCCTCTGTTTCTCTTTTTTCTCCTGCCAGACACATCAAGTACGCTGTATGCTAAGTATCTGGTATGTGAGACCAAACTGACTGAGGAAGGTTTTCCTTTTCTAGAGCTGTCCTCTGTCATATCGTGATATTTTCACATCATGTTAAACAATAAATATCAAACTAAACAATAACAGCAGTAAAACTTTGATTACTTGGTATGTTTTTTCTGCCTTTCACATGAGCCCATAAAAACAAGTAGCGGTGTTCATCAGGTCCCTCCATTTCACAATTCCTGTTAGCTGGCTAGATGCTTTTTATAACCACTGTATACATTGACAAAGTGCAGAGCAGGTAAATTACATGATCACAAGATATCAATGGCAAATTCAAGAACAGAAACCCAAAAACCTTCCTAAGTTTTAAAGGGGGGTAATGTGGTGCTGCAGAGAAATATCAGAGTAGTAAAACTTGTGGTATGGAGACAGGCCAGGAACAGTAGAAGTTTGGGACTTGGAGGGTCCACTTCCCATCTTCAGAATGCTTTACAAATGTTAATTTGACAGTCACTAAATAATCTTTAAAAGAAGACCTAGCACAAGTTTATGCTTAGTGGGAAGACAGCTGGCATTGAGAGTCTGCTCTGGGTGTGCCAGTCAAATCAGTAGCAGAGATGAAATTAGAATTAAGCCTTTCTGCATCCCAGGGCCACAACACAGCAGATTAGATAACCCCACTTGCTGTGGGGACAGAAAGGCCTCTGTTTACATGCAGCCATGCGGCTGGGACTGTGAAGTCTTATCCCCCCACTGCCACCAGCATAGAGATCCATGGCTCAGTCCAGGCTCTGGGGTTACAGCAGAGATGAAGAGGATGGGTCCCACAGCCTGACTTCAGCCTGGAAGTGATTTCAAATTCATTCCCTAGACTGCATTTGCCTGGTTAGTCCAAAGGCAACGCAGCTCTGAGACAGTGCAGTGATCTCTGTTGCTTTTACCCACAGCCCAAGCAGTCACTGAAGCTGTCACTGCCAGTGTGCAGAGAGAACAGATGTTACTCTGATGTTCCACTGGTGGTGATGGTGCCTTGGGGAGGAAGGGTCACATTTGAGCTCCAGGCTGTGGCAGGTTTGCATGGCTGCCGATCAGGGAAAGCCTGATCCATTTCTTTACAAAATGGCTGTGTATGGTGCATAAGCTACTGCAAAGTGTTAAAAGGTTGCTGTGATAAGGCTGGTTCATGGTATGGGCAAAAAATTTCACTTTAAATAAGGAGTGCCTATGCTGCTGTCAGTTCACGACAGGAACACTTTCAAAGTCTCCCACAAAACACTGCTGCTCTCAGGTCAGCTTGCCCCCAAGACTGATACTGGCATGGTGTCCTTCTGTCCCACCTGTCTGCTGCACTTGCTCCAAGCTCCTCTCACCTGTTCAGCAGCCCCACCAAGGGTACAAGCTCATCTTCATTACCTCCTGCCCAGCCACTGGCAGGAAGCCATCCTTCTCTGCTTTTTAGGTCCTTATTCTCATCTCTAGTGGTATTACTGCATTGGAATAAAAAATACTATGGGGCCACTTTCAGCTGTTCCTAATTCTCACCCAGGCAGAAACTCAGCATTAATTTGGTGTAAGAATCACTTAAGCAATACCTTGTGGGGCAGTAATCTAGATGTTTTCATGTGGTTCTTTGACAAAGCTGATGCTGATATGTCATTAGCATGGTTGTGAACAAAAATCACATGAATTAAAAAAAGAATTATATCTCTGGGAGTAGAATAATAGAGACCATTATACAAACATGCACCTAAGTCTGAATGGTGATACTGAAAACAGTAAAAGTAGCTATTCCAAAAAACCCCAAAAACTGAGCAAAGAATTTCTCCTAGCAACCTTTCATAAGGATATATAATAATTCTAGCATATAATGGCTGTAGGAAAAGATGGCCTGAAGGAGTGAAGAATTGTAAATTTACAGCACAGATGATATTCCCCAAATACTCAGCAGTTCATTTACAGTATTAAGCTCTTTGTAACTGCTTGAGCACCTCAAGTCTAACTCTTTCATGCAGGATTCAGAAGAAGGAAAGTGAACTGCAAAAAACATGAGAAAGAAAAGCCCTAGCATTAAGGTGATCCACTAGTTAAGCAGTGAATTTATCAGAAGTTTAGCAAGTTTACTAAATTATTCAGAATAATTGCTGTGGATAATTGGGAAAGTGTCTGACTCAACAAGAAACGAATGGCAGATGAAATTGAGTGTAGACAAAAAGTGTCTTTTTTATAATCTAAAAGGTAATAATTATTACAATGAAAAGAAGGGACTTACGGTTATCATAGAATGCTCATGAAAACATCAGGTCAGTTCTCATGATCAGTCAAAACCCCCAGAGTTTTAGGAGAGAAAAATCAAAATAGAGAACATCATTATGCTGCTGTAGAAGTTCCTTATCTGCCTAAATTCAGGAATACTGAGTGCAGTCCTTGTTCCCTTGACCCACTATGGCTGTAAGTAAAATAGAGAGATTCAGAGGATAACAATTATGATCAAAGCTGTAGATAGTACGAGGAGTGGCTGAGGGGACTAGGAACCTCAGTCCAGGATAACTTAGGGGAATTATGATTGGAGCTTATAAAACCATGAGTGACACGAAGAGGATGGGGACTTAGCTTCATTGTTTTCTTCAGTACAATAACTAGAGTCTCCAGAGGAGCTAGCAGAAACCATACTGAAAATAAAAAATTTAAAAAGTGCGTGTTCTTCACACAGAGGATAGCAGGCCTCCAGTGACTCTGTGATTCCCAGTAGTTTACATCAGTTGAAAAGGAGAACAGACAAACATATGAAAAAGCAACACACTAAGGGCTAATAATACAAAACCACACCCAGTTTAGAAATCTTCTTGAACTAGAAATAGTCAGATGTTGAGAAAATATTCATACATGGTTGTCCAGATGTTGAAGATAAGATACTGAGCCAGACAGACCTTTAGGTTGGCAAAGTTTTTGTGTGGTTATGATAAATCAGGATACACAAGCACATCTCACAAGACTTTACAAGTTTTTGTGGGGAAACAAAAAGGACACATTTTCACAGTAGTGAAAATGTTTAACCCTATTAAAACAAAATCTGATCCTAAACACTCAAGCCCATAACCTATATTTTGCCTCTTGAAAAATTCAATCTGAACTCAGAACAAGTGATAAGACCCAGTGCAAAAAAGTGACCAACAACACAAGGGAAAGCAAATATTAGACATCCCAAATGAGTGCGGAGATTTTTTGTTAATTTTGAGATATGGTATGTATATCTCATACGTATTCCTATAGACTGTTTCTACTGAAAGGTGAAATATTTTAGTACAAATAGAGAAATATATCTCTTTTGTTGGAACGCATCATTCGTGTCGTGCCTTCAGGACAAGTATCCACTCAGATAATCACAGCAGCAAATAGAAGAAGTCAAATCTCATACTTCCATGAACATACAAATATGTGATTTGTCTGAAAACAGCATACAGGTGGATGCTCAAAGGTGACCTTGCAATAACAGAAGTCAAGGTACAATATTCTATCTGTAAATTAATATCAGACAGTATTTTAGTGTTTTATTCTTTGTTTCTACTAGGAGCAATGATTTGGATAGCCTGACCTGGACAGTAATGTCCTTACCAGTGTTATCGTTTACTTAATCACATCCTCTTTACTCTGCAAGTGACACAGGAGTTTCGCAATGATCCTCCACCTGTCTGTATCCTTGGCTTTCTAGCTGATTTCATGTTAATCAGCCCAGCCTCATAGCACAATCCTGTGTAATTCAGGGGGCTTCTCTGCTCATGTGCTACCTGAAGTTCCAAGCTGAACTCCAGAATTATGAAAATCCTGTCCAGTTTCCTCCAGGTTTAATTAACCCATTCCAACATATCTATTCTGTGTATCTTTGTTTTCTATTTCATCTATTAAATCTCTGAAAGCTGAAAACGATTTAGATTTTTGGACAGGATTTCAGATCTGTTTATTTTTTCGCTCTATCCACCATAGTCACATGTACTTCACATTTCTGTGAAGTACATACTGAAGAAATGAAATGTCATCATTAGTAATAGTTTCTTATTATTGTTATATCTGTTGTCAGGAAATTACTTACAATTTCCCATTTCTAGTTTTCATATCTTCTTCACTGCTACCAAACACCACGAACTAAATTAAAATTAATAAGCAGCCATGGGTATCTTTTCTAGTCACTCACACGTTCTGTTGGGTGATGAAGTGTTATTTGCAATTTCAGACTTTTGCATTCACTGAAAAACACCTGCCCAGTCTCCAGGTTCAGAAGACACCGTGACTTACGAAACTTTATCCTTATCACTTGATTTCAAACATGTCACCAAATACTTTCATACTGCTCATTAGAAATAATGGAGACATATTTCACTGGAGATTTTCTTGACAAGTTCCACTATGAGCCTTTGTGTTCAGGAAAGCCTGGTCTTGCCCAGCCTTAGGGAAACCTAAGAGCTGCATTCTTGTGTTTCCAGTCCTATTGAGAGCTCTCCAGAATACCCAAATGGACCTTCTGTGATCCAAAAAGGGAACCATCTGATTATGATGAACAATTGTAAATAAGAGATCATGAGAAATTTTACCAAAGCGTTTTGGAAAAACAGGCTTTGGCAATTTGCCACACACATTCTAAGGGACTTCATTATATGATTTTACAATTAGGGAGAAAACATCAAAACATATTGTCACATTCAAGTTAAAAACAATGGCTTGTATTGAAAAGCATCTGTTTCAAGTTAACTACAGATGTGAACTGTTAATACAAACCATGAATATTATCGTTGGTGTTTTTGTTTTACCTAACTTTGTATCAGAGAAAACTTAACTGATTCAGGCATCTTGTAATTAAGTTGATCTTAATCCAATTAGGCAGGAAAATTCTGATATGTAAAAGAAATGGTTATAGTTTGGAGTCCTCTCAAGTAGAAGATTTTCCTAGTGTCTTTTGAAATACACTCATTTTTGTCTGTACAGTACATGAGTTACATGACTGCTGTGGACACTTTGGGTTGATTCAGCTCTCACAAATACCTATTCTACCTCTTTCTTACTTTTGGAGTTATTTTGCATGCAAACCAGCGTGAAAACTGTAGCTGAGCATTTGATATTCCAAGGAAAAGGGGAGAACACTATTTCTTAGCTAATCCCAAAGTGCACAGTCAGTGGGAAGGAGAGAAAACTCACGCAAGACATCAGTCACAAATGAGAACATGGACAAGTTTATGAGTGCACAGAGAATGTAGCAAAAGGGTAAAATGCAGTTGACCAACAGTTCTAGGAGCCTGCAGCAAATCTGTACAGTAGCTTGAGAGAATTTAAAGACAAAATATGTTTTATTGGATCAATAGGACCTCAGGTAGCAGTGCGTGTGTGTGTAAAAGTGTCAACCTGGGGCGCTGGGTTTTCTCATGTGTGGTGTTTCTAAAACAGTTCTGTTTTTACATACTCCGAAGTCCAAGGAAAATGGTCTCAGAAGAATTAAAGAACATTAAAAGGTATTCAACTGCAAGGAAGCATCATATATCTGCAAGGTAGGTTTTCTCCTGATGAATACAAATCTCTAGTCAACAGGTTAAAAGAAAAACCAAACAGATCAGGCAAGTATCTGCAAAAGCTTTTAATTAATTCTTAAAATGAGGTGAACAGGATATTCTAAGGAAATAATAGTATTTTTGACTAATGTTATTAGCGAACATTTAATTAAAGGAAAGTGTTCCCAATTTGATTGTTTTCCTAATTCACATTGAATTCAAGTGGGTTTTTTCCTTTCCTTCTAACAGATCAGTAAGTGTTCACATTTTTGAAACAAGTCAATATTTTTAAAATAGTATTTATAGGGTGATGTGTTTAGTGTGTCAGTATTTCTAAGTTATTTCACTTCTGCTGAAGGCAGTATAGAAAATGATAGGCAAAAGATAACCTAATTACTTCTGTCACAACCACTGTGTATTAACACAGCTATTAACTGAAACATTTTTAACACTTGGTAAGCAGCAATTTCCTACTAATTTATTCCAGGTTGAGGTAACAAAACATAAAAGCTTTCATAAACTGTAAGGCTTTGCACCTTGGAAAGGTGGATTGCATGGTTCATCATTGATAGAGTAGAAATACTTTCCCCGTACATTTTCAATGGCAGGACTAGGATCCAAGGTAAAATGTTGTTCATTTGAAGCTTTCAAAAGCTTACTGTGAGAATTTTTCTAAGTGTTATACAGTGAAATAATTTCTGCTGATCTCTGCATTTTTAAACTTCATATCATCACATTGTTTGTCTGCAGCCAATATACAATCCCAGACATAATGAGATATGTTTCTCAAGGACTGTGTTAAAAATTTACATTTTTTTAAGCAAACAAGTTTTTTTCCACATATGAAAATGCTTAAACAAAAATTTAATGACTGGATCCAGAAAGTTCCCTTTAGGCCACAGAAAATTACTTTAATCAGTGATTTGCTTCCATCAGAAGACAAAACTCCTCAGTCAACAGTATAGTTAGCTTTAAATGTGGCTTTGTATTTGTTCTGCTTTAAAAGTGCTTGTCTCTATCCAGAAAGCAAAAATTAATGCCTCTCTCTGCTTAAAGAGGTGGTGACTGAACAAAGGTGTTTATTGGTAGAACACTCATTCATTTAATAACACGTTCAAGCAGCCACACTATATCCCTGATGAAAGGTTAGTCTTAAAACAACACATTGTAAAAGCACAAATTTAACTCTGTTTTACCAAAAATGCTTCACAGAGATAGTTGTGGAAGGGAAGTGCAGATTCAGAAAGTGTAAAAATCAAGAGTTTAATAATCTTGTTTAGCAGTACTGCACAGTGCGAAAGGTTGCCATGATGAATGCAAAAGCAATCAAGGCCAAATGTCTTTTATGGATGTAGTGATAAGTACAAACTCAACCAGCTTGATGCTCCAGGATAGGAATGAAGAAACCCAAGGTATCCAGTTAGCCTTGTTATCTAAAACTATACCACAGACATTCTTAAGAGCTTCAAAATGTGGCCCAAATGACTTGTCATTAATCTATGTTGTTAAAAATATGCTTTGACCAAAGCAGAAGGCAGAACGGGCTCTTCAGTTTACCAGATTTGTTCTGAACATTTCTTTTATTTATTTTTATGTCAGTATGCTAACAAATATATGTTTAGGTAGCACTGCAGCTTTAAAACTTCCCACTGTGACATAATAAGATTACAGGTTTGTTAATTTCATAAACATAAACAGAAGCCAAAAGAAAAAGATCCCAACAGGGAAATTATTACTATTCCCACCCTTTTCCTCAACATTTGGAATTTCCACCCCCTCAACCCCTCAGTTATGCCAAATGAACCATATGATAGTGTTGCTGAGGAAGGGGCTGGGGAGGAAAATGTGGCTTTGAAGAAGGAATAATAATATCCTGGAGTGGAGATTAGGAAGCATTTGACCACAGATGTTCCCACGAAGCGGTCTCTACCTCACAGGGAAGTTCAAGGGCTGGATGGCAACAGCATGTAGGGCTTCAGCTGAGATGTTTATTTGTCAGAAAAAATATGAGGATAAAAGAATAGGAGGAAAACCAATTTCCTTGAACCTTCTCTTCTTTTCATGTTAATAATCACTTTAAGTTGAGGTGTTTATGCTGATTGATTACATTAAGCAAGCAGTACTAAACTCTGTGTTGTCCATTAAATGGAGATTACCATATAAGACAAACCTCCTACCAATGGAGAGACCTTCATGCAGGTAAAATTTGATGGTAGTGAACTGCCCTTTAGTTGGTCCTACTCAGAAAAGTATATGTATCCATGACCCAAGTTAATACTAAAGTACCTTCCCAAACTAAGATAGAAATACTCAGTACTAACCACCACGGTTTTTGTCATAATGACAGTGACAGAGGAGCTTCAAAGCAGTGACATGAATACCTAGAAGTTCACACACGCTAAATAAAGTGCACCAAGTTGGACCTTTGACACTAAAATCTCACCTACGGTCACTTTTCACTTACGGTTCATGAAAAGTGGTCTTACATGATAGGATAAAACAGAAAACTGCGAAGTCTTCACACATGTAAAACCTCTTAGTCTTAATACGTGTTCCTCCAGAGGAGTTTTACTTCGGCAAAGACAGCAGCATTGAGCTTAACACCTTGGTCAGAATATACAAAGGAAAAGGAAAGCTTTTTCCACTTACAGTATCTATCAGCTGCACTGGCAGTAAATTCTCACCATGAAGGGGACCCTATAATCCTACGTAATAAATCTTTTTACAGAGTTTAATCTCCATCATGAAAACCATTCATATGCATTGACCTTCTGCCAGTCTTAAAAGAAATAAAAGTTATGTACTGTAAAATGAAGCCACCTCAAGCTAAAACTAGCATTAATTCTCTAGTTCTTACTTTTTCCTTCTGAAAGCATGATTGCTGTGTGATGCATCCTTTTGGCACTGTCGAATTAGTTTTCTCATTCCTCTAGAAGCCCTTATAGTGAATTAGAGCAAAACAACATGTTGAAGAGGTTTCTTTTTCCATGGTTTGACTATTTCTCAGCAACTGCATGATTACTTCATTTGCAGTATAGCTCTGATGATGAAAACGCAAGGTTTTCCTAATGCAGAAATTAGAGATTCCCATATTAAAATGGTTAGGGGGCTAAAATATGGATCCTATAAGTTCTCCTCTCAGTTTAAAAGCTCTAAGTTTGGCATAAGGCTGCTCCAATGCAACTATCTGAAGAGTTAGAAAACAACAAAAGCTGCAAATATAGCCACCTCCTTTCCCATTTTCTTATTCCTTGTAAGATTGCAGGAAGAGTTGAAACACTTATGTTCTCCCACATGCCTCCTCTGAGAATGCCATGATGGAAACCCACAGAAATACATTAATTTGTTTTCTTCTCTTTATTTGTACTTCCCAATGTGGTCATTTGATGTATGTTATGATCTTCAAAGTACTACCTTCCCAGTAAGGGACTGAGAGCCATTTTAGAGCACCAGCAGTACAAAGTGGGACTTGCAGGAGGAAATCATTGGTAGACATTTCACCTCATTAAATCTAGCATTGTACCTTTACATAAATCTTGATTCCTTTTTGATAATACAGTATTGATCCAAGAAAGCCAAACACCTTGTATGAATGTCAGTGCCTAACTAATGGCTTTTAGTTACTTGCTTTGAATTTAAATATATTTTACCTATGACCGAAAATTATTTCAGTTTCCAAAGAGGCAGTCCCATGGCTGAGCACTAATCAAGCACCTCTTCAGTGATTCCTAAAATGCTAGGTCACCATCCAACTGTCATCTGCCAAATTTTTTATGGCCACTTTCTATCCCAATGATTGAAATTTGAATTATGGATCATAGGTGCCTCAGAGGGTCATTTCCTCACAGGCAGTGAGGAAATTTAGAATGCAAAGACTAGGGAAGCAGAGGCTGGAAAAAGTGCTGTGGAAAGGCACATGGGGGTCCTGGTTGATGGCAAGTTGAATATGAGTCAGCAGTGCCCTGGCAGCCAGGAGGGTCAACTGTGTCCTCGGGAGCATCAGGTAAAGCCTGTCGAATAAGGTGATTGTTCTGCTCTACTCTGCAATGACGCGGCCTCACTTTGAGTACTGTGGTGCAGTTTTGGACGCCACAATATAAAAAAAACATTATGCTATTAGAGAGCGAGGGCCACAAGGATGATGAAGCATCTGGAGGGAAAGCCTTATCAGGAGTGGCTGAAGTCACTTGTTTTTTTCAGCGTGGAGAAGAGGAGACTAAGGGGAGACCTCATTGTGGTCTTCAACATCCTCACAAGTGGAAGCAGAGGGGCAGGTACTAATCTCTTCACTCTCATGACCAGTGACAGGACCCAAGGAGGTCAGGGGAGGTTTAGGTTGGATATCAGGAGAATTTTTTCCCCCAGAAGGAGGCTGAGCACTAGAACTGGATCCCCAAGAAAGTGGTCACAACACCAAGACTGTCTGAGTTCAAGAAGCATTTTAAGACCTCAAGTCTCAGACCTAATTTCTCCCTTCGACTGCAATTTGCAGTTATCCCCCAAAAAAAGTAAACCCCTTGCTTCTCAAAGGTATCCTGCCAACTACACCTGAAAATGCAACACCCTAAGTGTCGGAGCTATGCATTCACCAAGGGAGTTTTACTTTAAAAATATACAAGGGTCAAACAATATCCACCCTCCATATTATTAGAAGAGCCCTCGGTTCTTTTAACACCATAAGAGAAAGGGCATAGGAGAAAAGCTACACACATTTTCTCAGAGGGTACTATATTGGTAAACTTTAGAAAAAATAAGAGTACTTGGCAAAAGATTAAATGGTAATATATAAAATATATAACCAAAATAAAGCCTTACACAAAGCGTTGACTTAGCACATGCTGACACATACAACTTAGCAAAAACCAACCTATCTGATATCCAGCTACCCAAAATATTAAGAAAGGAGATTAGAAGAAGAAGAAGAAAAGAAAGAGAGATAAAAGGAGAAATATAGCTACCGTTCCCAGATCCAGCGTAGGTCCAGCTGCAGGAGTTCAGGAGATGGAGGGTTTGAACATGTGAAGAGCATGTCTTCAGTTTAATCTGCTCTGACCCCTCCCAGGTAGGACTTGCAGCCTACTGGCCACTCTGGGGCTCCAGGGTGGGTTGAGGGGTGGTGTTCCCACTTTGCCAGCCAGTCTGAGTTTGGGTTAGGGGCTCCGGGCTGTGGTATAGGCCATGGTCCTGGGCTGCCTTTGACTGACAACAGCTCCAGAGTTGCCTGGTGAGGCTGGAAGGGGCTGGGATAGGCTTTACCTCACCTCTGCGAAATTCAATGTGTCCCTTCCCCTGCCCTCCCCCTACTTGAGTTGGTCTGAGCCAATAATTAATATAATAATCCAGTGTCTCACAGGCACATGGTGTGATTCTTGGGGTGTCCTGTGTAGGGCCAGGACTTGGACTCGGTGATCCTGGTGGGTTCCTTCCAACTCAGCAGATTCTATGATTCTGTGAAAAACTTCATCATACTACTTCTGTCTTCCAGATTAGATCCATTCTCCCACCTGTGAAATGGTGGTTCTCCAATGTCTCCATAAATATTAAGTATAAAAAATATCAAAGTATTTTTTAAAAATCAGAATAGCACTAGATGCCCCTAAGTACTCATCACTTCCTTGTCATACTCTTATTTCTATAGTCATCACATTAAAACATACTTGAAAGATGTCAGCTTTGGGACCTCAGTGCTTGAAGTATGCTTCATCACCTTTACTGAACCAGCAACTCAGCCGTATCTATGATCAAATAAGCAACTTCAGAAGAGCATCTGTTAGCCTGGAGTGAGACTATTTACATTGGTCTTCAAATTGCAGATTTTTCTAATATTAATACTGTAAGGCAATTTACTATGCAGTGCAAACATTTGGTAGTCTCTTACTCCAGAACTGTTGCTTACAGCATCACAGGTCACTCCTGATGTGAGAATGCAGAACGCTAAGGGATACAGAAAGAAGCAAAGATAGACACAATGTGGCCAAGACTACTTTTAAGATAAGTATGATGAAAGTGTTTAGCAGAGGTCCTAGCAACTGATATATCCACCACAGTATGGTTGACTTCTGAATTTGAGCGTTTCCACATGTGCTGGGCAGCTGGCACATGTGTCACTCTGTGCCTGCTCAGAATTACTGAACTGGGGAAATTTACCCTGTAAGAAGGGAGCAGAACATAAGCAGAATTCTCTCAACAAATGTAACTATCATTGATTAAACTTAACGTTACTAGGGAACCATAATAAGATAACATTAAATAGTCATTGACTCATTTTCCAAGGAGTAATGAAAATTGAAAGGATTACCATATGCCATTAATTTAAATGATATCAGAAGGGCCTCATAAGAATGAAAAATTACTACCGTGGGTAATTTGTATGTATGTTAAGTCAGACTAATTTAGAATCTTGAGAGTTCTGCAAACAAGAGGACAAAACAATCTAGAAATTCTCTTTTGTTACTAAAATCGTATTTTCTGGAATTGAACCCCAAGAACAGAGGAGACATCATTTGTTGTCACTCCAGATAGGTAATTACCTGGTTGAGACCATGAACATCAATAGGTCAATAATTAAGGGAACCAACATTGGTTTTGATTTACATATATGCAGAGCAGATTCTTGGCTGGCATAATAATCAATGTATCTCTGTCCAAGTCAGTGCTATCAAGCTGCATTGATTTACAGCCATTGGAGACAGAGACAATGTAGACAATAGCTATTTTTAGAAAGTATTCTTTGGAAGAAACTGTTATGAGAGGCCAAATTCTACACCCCTTGCTAGGATGCAGAGTCCCAGTAGGACTGAGAGCAAGAAGAGAAAAACAGCCCATCTTCTGGCAGTTACATCTGAGAGTTGAACATAAATTCTGATGCAGCTTAATAATAATCACATATGAACCAAATACATATACATTTAAAACACTGTAGGAGATAGAGTAAATTGTAAAATCAGTGAGGCTTGAAACACAAACATGTCTGTACTGAAAAGATAAGAAACCAATCCCAGGCATAGATGCTAACATTGTTCTTCCTCTCTTATTCGACAGCTGCTTGTCTGAGGATCTGTCACACGGAAAATATGTGAATACGATGAAACATCTGTTAATGTATCTCTACTCCCACCCAGCTCCTTAGAAGCAAAAACTGTAGACTTGTTTCTACTTTCAATAGTTCCCAGACACTTTTCCTGTGCATCATAGTACAGGGATGATTATTTCTTGGGACTGCCTGACTATTTGGGGCCAAAATGGCAGTGCATTGTGATCATCTCAGACATGTGGGGAAGTACAAAGACAAGGTCTTAAAGTAGCATGTAATCCTAAAAAGTGCCATTTCAGAGGATTTCCATTTAGGAATACTTAGCATGAGGAGAACTAACTGCACTAGCAGCTAGTTATTTTGCAGTGTGCTCTAGCTAGGAAGATAACTATTAGCCCAGTTGATTCTGTTACCTTTTTTCATCTTACTAGACAGTCAATTCTCTGATTTCTTGTATGTTGATGACACATGGCTTTCATACCTGCTGGAAACACTGACAAATTATTCCTGTCATTTTTTATTGTTACTTTGTTTCTTTACTGAAGAAACTGGGAGAATGTCAGTAAAATAGGTGCAATAAAGAAAAAAACCAAGGAGACTCCTTTTTTCATATAGAAAAGGTAATTAAAGAGTCCAAATGATTGTTTCTGTTGGCTTTAGCAATAGTCATGCAGCTTCACAAACTTAATAAAATACGCACCCTTCTCCTTAACGTCTATAGTACATATATTCCTGTCCAGAAACAGCTATCTCTCACCAGACTGAGAATGCAATGAAAGGGATATATGAGTCCAACTAAGCATTATTTTTCTACTGACAGACAAGGTACTTTGTGTCATTTCAAAATCTAATAGTCAGTATATTCTCATCGTGCTGTTTGTTTGTTTTTTTTCCTGTCTGTAAATGCAGCAGTAGGCAAGTTTAACCACATTAGGAAATTTTAATTTTCAACCTGATGATGAGATGACAATCTGTCTCAGTTGCTATCATGATATTCTATCTCAATTTGACATGTTTATTCTTGGCCATTTACACCGTGGTTGAGAATGCCATGAAGGAGACAACTTAAAAATGTTACTTTTGGTTGAATATGGCACTGCAAATAAACATGCCAATACACTCTGTAAGTTTGTCATCCTCTTTCATCATCTCAATGCTGCAGCTGATAACCCTGGGCACCTGCTACCAGCCAGTCCATAGAATAGAATCAGATTCTGTGGGCTTCAGACAGGTATATATGAAAATGACCCATAAATACCAGCTAATAAGAACAGAATTCAGATTGTAGAATTGTAACACCATGAAAAACAGTGTAAAGACTCTGGAAAAAAAAAGAATAGTTGATGTTCACTGCAAAATTCTCTGATACCCAAAAGTCATACCCTTGTTTACAGAAGAGACCACATAGCAACAGGAAGAGAGAATCACACAAAATGCGCATAATTATCCTCATATTGGCCAGTGAAAGATTCCTTTTAGAGAGCAGTATTCATTGTGCTACTCCCACTGTAAAATGGGTGTAGAGGCAAATCTCATCCGATGACGAAGGTGGAAAAACCATACTAAATATCCATTTCAGTACCTTTTGTTTTTACTGCTTTGGATGTGCATTTTGCAGAGCCATAAAAGCATGGAAAAACCTGCCAAACAAGCAAATGCTCTTCTTTAACCGTTTGGCACTGGGCAAGGATTGTCTGGAAATCTTGAATTTTAGTGTCAAGGGTATCAAAACAAAACAAACAGAAAATCAGCTCACAATTCTCAAAGTCTGGCAAGAGAAGCAGACAACATAAAAGCTGTGAAAATTTTCTGCTTTGAAAAGTGGTGTTTAAAGCAGAAATTGAAGAATTCATCTGAATACTAAGTAAATAGCAGTAAACTAATCTACATAAGCTGTTTTTTTATTGTCATGTTCCCGCATTCTAGTCAAAGAAAGAGTTCCAAATAGAGTGATGTAACAAAGTGTTTCTGAGTATTATAACATCACTTTCCCATGTTTGAAAATCCAGGATTGATATAGCTTAACCATTATGTTTTCAGAATAAGAAGAGATAAAAGTAATTTGTATTTTGACATTAAGTTATGAAGGAAGGAAGATTAAAGATCATAGAGTTCCAAAATGCCTACCATGGGCGGAGGCATCTTCCATCCAGCCTGACCTTGAACACTTCTAAGGATGGAACAGCCAAAACTTCTCTTGTTCTTTCCTCTATATTGTTCTGGTCCCTCTGATTCTAGGAATTTTTCTCCTCATCTACCATAGGTTAATGGGGGTTAATTCAAGGTTATCAGGGCTGCTGGACATGCAGCATTTGAAATAGCAAGTACTCAGTGCTTGAGCTCTTTGGCTTGCACCTCCAAGTTTGGCTGTGTCCCTAACTTGATGGCTCTGACTACACACACAGTACTTCTGGGAGCCCCAGTGCTCCAGCAAGTACCCCTGCCCTCTTCATTTGGAGCACTCAAGTACAAAAGGGAACAAAAGGGACTGACTTTGCTAAATCACCCAGAAGGAAGCTGTTTGCTAGAAAAAAAGAGGATGAAACTTAGTTCAGGCACCCCTCTGCTGCACTGCTGCCCTCATTTCTGAACTAGCACACACCTTGCGCTAGCCTTGTCCTCAGTTCATATCTTCTCCAGTTGTCACCTTGGGTGAAAGGGAACATACCTGCTGATATTTAAATCAACCTCGTCCCTTTCTGAGTGCCTCTGGTGTGATCAGAAAAACTCTGGGGATGAGGTCCCTTGGCTGTGTCTGAGACCTCTTGATCTGTCCCTGCACTGTTGACGGAAGCAGTAGGCAGTGAAGGGAGCAAGTGACAACACTCATGGGTCCTATCGGGAATCTTTGTGGAGCAGAGGGCATTGGGTGGCTCCCAAAGGCAGGCAGGCTGCTGAGGTTTCACCAGTCAAGGAAGAGGTCACAACACCAAGCCTGACAGAGTTCGAGAAGTGTTTGGACAATACTCCAAAGGGGCTAAGAATTGGACTTGATGATCTTTGTTGGTCCCTTCCAACTCAGCATATTCTGTAATTCTGTCTACCTCTACTTTCAGCATTAAATCAAGCAGTTCAAAATAATGACTGCAGTTCACTGCTTGTGAAATGAGGATAGCAAATGTATAACTGTTTGAAAGGGCTGCTATGAGGGGTTTCACATGTAAAAGTTTGAGAGGAGCTCAGATATGAGGACAGATATCCCCAAACAGGGACTATTTTTGTAAGAATGTTGAAGCACAATTTCTAGCGCTTATGGCAATTATAATCTTCCAGATCATTCTTCTTTCAATGCTTTTCCTGCACGGTGGGGAAAAAAATTTGGCCATACTTCCGGATGTAGAGCTTCTTCCTTTTTCCCATACACAAGAGTAGGAATGTTTAATTCTGGGGTTTATGTATGGGCACTAAAATCAGAAGAGAATAGGTTACAGAAACTATGACAAGAAGATCTGCAGGTGTGCGTCCCATGATCAGAGGCAGAACAGCTGAGAGGTCAGGAAATTGCTGGTTTTGACTTTGAAGAGGCTATATAATAAATTCAAGCTCCCCTGGGGAAAAAAATCAAAAGCATTTGCTAAACCTGCACATCAACAGATTTCATATTTTACCTGGATTGCTTTTGAGCTGTGTGACTCCTCCTTCAAATTACATTTACATTAAAAGACATAAAGTTCCGTGTACTTTTTTATTCTTTCACCTTTCTGTCTTGATGACTACTGCAGTTTCTGTAGATACCAAAAGACTAAATAAGAAGCACAATGGTCTTTAAAGGAGCTGTGCAAATTTCAGATATGACTCTCATAAAAATATTGCCAATCCAGGAAGTAAACTAAGGACTTGATGATGTTAGGAAAGCCAAACCTCAAATTGCAGTTGAGACTTGTAACAGGTGTCAAGGGTTTTCTTCGAAAAGCATGGTTGAATAGTTGGGTGCAGTGTGTAGTGACTAGTGGATTGTACTCAACTTGGAGACCAGTAGAAGTGAAGTAATGCAGAGAACTCTCTTGGGACTTGTACTGTTTAACTACTTCATCAATAACCTGGAGGAGGCACGAGAATGTTTGAACATCATGTTTACAGCCCAGTCATGTGCATGAACATGAACACTGATCCTTCTCTTTGAGCAAGATGGCATTTATTTTCAATGCACCTGAACTAGACACAGTAGTCCTTCCTTGTTTCAAGCTCTTTGTCCTGTGCCTCATATCACCATCCTCCCCTCCTGCGCCTACCATTATACACTCCTCAACCTGTCCCATTTTCCCCTATTCCCCATGGTATCTTTTCTGCTTTTGCCTTCTTTTTCCCTGATCCCAACCCACCTCTTGTCACTGTTCCCTAATCGATGCTTTTCCTCACTGTTCCTCCACTTCCAGCTAGGCTGTCCTTGAAACACATATTTTCTCCTTCTCTCTCCAAGTTTTTGAACTACTGTCCTGGTTAGAACGGCTGGGACCAATTCATCCCTGGATGGGTGTAACCCAAAACTGTGTATTCTATAGCCTCCATGCCATTTCCCAAAAATTGCTGTCAGTAGAGGCCTGCAAGGTGGGAAGATGCTCCTGTACCCTTTTATGGAATTCCCCGCTCTGATATCCTTATATGGAATTCCCCGCTCTGATAAGAGGGACTGAGCATCCACATGCCCTTTTATGGAATTCCCTACTCTGAGGGAGGGACTGAGCACTCCCGCCTGAACTGGAGAGTATATAACTGGGAGTTTCAGAGCCTTGGCTCTCTCTCTCTCGTGGGACCCAGAGGAAGACAGCAGACCACCGCTGCTCCCAACCAGGCTGAGACCACCACCCTCAACTGGACTGCAATCACCACTTCTGACCAGACTGCAGCAGCTCTCCCACCAGCAGGTTTATTCCCTCTCCCTTTGCTTTGGACTCGGGGGGTGGGCCAAGGTACACCACTTTTGTTCATACCCCAGGGTGCTGGGTTTGTACATTTGGGTTTTGTGGATTAAAACCAATTGTCTGTCTGTATAATTGTACTTATTGCATTATTTTAATAAATTGTTATTCTGACTTATAAATCTCTCTTTTGAATTGAGTTCATTTTGCCTTGCTGGTTAACTTTTAAACCAGCACAACTACAACCAGGAGAGTGTTGAGAGGACAAGACAGGGCAGGTTTACCCTTTTGTAGAAGGCACAATAATTTGTACCAGGGACAGACCCATACAGATGCTGCAACTTCAGCCTGGCTCACAATTGATGATATGGAGTCTTCAGAGATGCTAGTGCTGACCTCTGACAAACAGATGGAAATGGGGTTCCTGGGAGACTCTAACAACAGGGTTAGGGTTTTCCTGGTGTTCACAAGGATAGCAGTAGTCACTCATTTTGAATCTCGGTTTCAATGGTTCCCAGGTAAAGCAATGTGGCCAAAACATAGATCACAATAGAGATACTTAATGAAAAGTCTGTATAACATTTTATCTTCACTAGGAAAACATTAAGACATCCCTGAAGAAGTCACTTTTTTGAGCAACTTTAACTTGAAACAGGAAAAGAAATTTAAAGTAACATCCAAGGTGCAAATTAATCTGTTTGATCAATTTGCAGACGGTGGCAACTGAAGAGGATGGTGACAATGGAAAATGGAAAGGAAACTTAACTCTAGTTATCATTTCCACTTCTTCCTAAACCAAAGACACAACTAGCTCAGCCACCTCTGTACATAGTGCTTCTTTTACAGAAAGTACATATGGACCACTTCCTCTTCCCTAGTACAGGATTAATACAGAGTGATGCAGTAGTGAAGGACAAAGACAATTGATAATTCTTAAAAATCAATTAAGCAGGGGATCCTTGTCATCAGTGGCACAGCCAAGAGATCTCCAGAAGCAAGAGAGAAATAAGTTCTTTCTCTGTTAAATGACGAAGTAATGAAAAAAGGGCTGTTGTCTCAAATCTAGACACTCTTTATATATCCATTCACCTTAATCCAAGAATCAGTTATGCTCATTAAGGATATCTAGTGATTTAACATATTGTAAGGGGAGCCTTTTAAGAGAATTCCAAGAAAATTCTGAATTTTTTTCAAGATTTGAGATTTGTTCATTTAGTATTAATGAAACATGAAATATGCCAGCTGCCAAACTTGACAGTCTAGGCAGATTTCACAATTAGCATGTTTTACTACTCTCTCTTCTTTAGTGGTGACATGAAATAAAAATAACATTGGGGATTTTGTTTCGCTTTGCTTATTTTTTTCTGAGTATATATGCAGGCTTTGTTTCTAATGTTCTTGCTTAATATCATGTTCTCCAGAAGACCCAGAAGTAACATAGCCAAAGATAGCTCCAATTATCCAATATGCAGTATACAGAAAAACAGTATTATTAATCTCTTTTTCTTCTTTCTATATTTTGCATCTGTAATCAAGCTCATGTACAAATAATAATACTTAGAATCCTATGACTTGTTTGTGCCTTTAATTCAGGAAGTGAGATAAATAAGTGGTATCAGCTGTGCCAGCAATTAACTAAGCATTGAATTGTAGTTTCAAAAATAGAGACTAAGTTGACTCTCTTAAAAAGGCTGGTCCCAGAATACCGCTATAACTTGTGCATTCCTATATGTATTGTTAAAATATATGCAGCCATCAAACATTTCCTAATATGCATAGCATATTATGGAGTGGACACCTACTGCTCATTGTGAAAGAATATTCAAAAAGGCAGGAATGGACTCAGGAACTTGCAACATGAACGATACCTTCGGGTCTCTGGTCATATCTACGCGACAGCCTGCGGTGCTGTGCATGGACACACAAGCTTGATGAGCACGAAAAGGAGCATTGCTACAATGCCAGGGTTCCTCCATGGCAGTGTACAGCGTAGAGAACCCTCAGCCCAACCCTGGCCTGGATCATTCGGAACTAACTGGGGCAAGTAAGCCAAGAAGTGCCTTGCAATATCAGCATTTGCAAAGTGAAGGCAACCACAGTCCACTGCATTTTGCTCCAGTCAAACTGGTGTAGAAAGACCATAACCTATTCCAGTTCTAGATAGGAAAATACATCCACATGTATACTTTAGTTGACCCTGCTCTGAGCAAAGACAATCTCCAGAGGTGTCTTCATACCTCAGGTATTCTACGATACCTGACATGGGGCAAATGTCAATGCTATCCATCTCCTCATTAAAATGCCAAGACATCACTACTTCAAAAAACTTCAGACTGCGTAAATGAAGGAGGAGCTGGGCAGAGGGTAGATGCAAGTGAAATGTCTGAATAGCCAGATCTACAAAAAAACAAAGAAAAGAAATTTAAAATGGAAGAGCTGGATAGTGGCACAGGCAGCTGGTCTAGAAGAAAGCTAAACCCTTTTTTAGCGGTCATTTTTTCTCTGAGAGAACTAGAAAAAAACAGTCATTGTCAATATAATGTATGAAGACATCAGCTGTTTTTTTCTGTCAGCAAATCACCGGCAAGCATCTCCTTAATTTTGAGAATTTGCCATATTTAAATGTCCCATAATTTATGCAAATATATTTCCATCATGCACACAGAATACTAGCTATTAGTTATTTATGAGTAGTAGTCAGCTAGCTCAGGGTCGTGACTGAAACTGTTCAAGCAGGAGAAAACAAACAATTTAGGAATAATGAGCAATAAATATTCTTTCTTTCCATATAGTACTAAACCTGTTCCTTGGTGAATATATACTGAAAGTCATCATTCACTGAATAGATATTAACAAAAATCCATTTAAAAATCACATGTAAATAGCAAATAGAAAAGGTTTCTATATAGCAAAGAAGAATTGTAGGATATTCTGGGTCAGATATTCTAGACTGGTGTGAAATCAGCCTCATTTTAGTGACAAAAATGGGGTCACTGAAGTTTCATTGATTTATACTAGACACAAGTCTGGACTTTATTTCTTCTTTTTTTTTCATTCCCGTTGTTCAACCTACTTCACTGCAGAAGATGATTAGAAAGAAATACTTAAGAAGAACACAATAGCAAGCAATTGGAGAGACAAGATTCAAATTGATAAAGAAATGAACAGCTTATTGCAGAGAGGCGAAGGAAAGAGAAGCCAGATTCTGGCAATGTTTCTGTGGTTATGACATGTGATCTTAGAGATGATGGAGATGAAGGGCAGAAAAGAAAGTCTGGATTTAGGAATACCTCCAGTTCTGCAATAATTCAATGCTAAACTTCAAGAGCTGAAAAAATTCTTAACAAAACTCCTAACAAATTTAAGTCAGGAAAAGGTTAGAGAAACAGAAAGACTCATCAAAGTATTTTACCCAGAGCACATTTAGAACAGGTTTTCTTCAGCAGATTTACTGTGGTGTTTATTTTGGCTATTTTTTTAATTATTTTTTTAATCATGAATTAGGACTATGACAGCCTTTTTCCCACTGCCTGGCTTTATCACCATGATAACAAAAAAGGTATTTTTCTAGAAATATTGGATAGCTTGAATTTTCCCAGACAGAGAAACCACGCAATGAGAACTTGTGGTGAACCAATGTGAACTTGCCTAAATTTGAAAACAAAAGGATACTGTCTTACTTATATGTACCAGTGACAGACCTAAAGTACCACAAGACTTGTTTCACCCAGCATAACTGCTATAATCCTGCCTACCTACAGGCATGCACCAGCTTGTACATACACACGTTTTTTCTTCACCGTCAGAGAAATCCGTAACAAAGAAAGAGGCTAGGTTTAATTTGTAAAATGCTTTAAACCACAAAATTACAGAAAACACATGGGAAACAAGAAAAGCAGAAACTTTTGAAGAATAACCACTTCAAACCCAGTTGCTTATGCTCAGGAACCCACTGTTTAATAAATTGATACTAGACATATATAAAAGTTTACTGTCTGTACTAAATACAACATCCAGCAATGCTAGTGGGAAGTAATTTACATTGACAGCTTTTCAAAACAGCTAGTTTCCCTTGATCCAAAATAAAATTTTTAAGAATACACCACAGCTGTTTTTAACCCTACACTTAAGAGTTCCTGGAGGGGAGAAAGAAATAGGAAGAACAGATAAAAATGATTGTAGAAAGGGAAAGGCCTTGTCCCAGCCAGCTCTTTTTCTTCTGTTTCTCCTTTGACTAGGTACTCCACAGTAAAGGAATGGAGAAGGGCAGAAGCCTGAAATCTGGTTCCACATATCAGGAGAACTGCTAGAGGCTGTGCATGGTTTGGCCTTTGACGGCCAATACAAATAAACACAGAGCAAGAGAAAATCAGGATAGAGTAAGTAAAACACTCAGAAATAAAAGCAGTAGCCAGTACAGCATGGAACAGAGAAGAAATATGAAAAATTCTCCCTCTGCATGGCACAAAGGAGAAAAACTAGGATATGCTTCAAGTAAACCAGTCACAAATACACCCCTCATAGAGCCTGTAGCCTGATAGGATTGGCTCTGCTCATAGGAACAGTAAGATTGTGATCACCTCTCATTGCACTCTCACAGTTCCTCACGACTTAATGCCAGTTCAATTGCATGATACACCTCCTTGCAAAGATATAGGGCTAAAGGCCAGCCAAGACTCATGGAGGAGTGTGTCGCTCCTCCCCTAATTAATTCAGGCAGAAGGAACCTGATCAAAGAAGTGCTGACATTCAGTCAAAAGTCAGACAATATGCTCATGAGTAATAAGCACCATCACATTGTCAAGCATTCCACTGAAGCACATATTGGAAAAGGGGTAGGAAGGCCAGAAAGGCAATTGCAACATATGTGACAGAGGCTCAACAAAAGTAAATAGCTACCCAGCCAGAAAATAACCCTCCCTGATTCCCCTATGCACTGCAGACAAAACACTGTGCACACTAAAACTGTTTCATCTCATATAATTGCTGAATGCAGGAGCTTCATCTGGGTGCAAAACCTAGAGGTGCCATACAGTCACCCACAAGCTGCACGCCAAAAACCTTGCCCAGCACAGATGAAAACAACTCAGTATGTGAATTAAGCACACCAGCCGTTTAAAGGACAAGGAAAAGGTTGGCAAAAAATTGACCCTTTTGGAAAACAAATACACAAAAGCACAAGTCATCTTTCCTATCTGCCAGTCCAAGCCACTGTAAAACTGCCTTACCTCATTGGGGTGGAGCAGGAACACTCTCCAGGTCTTCACCATTCTGAGTTTGTCCTGCTTTTTAGGTAGCAAGGTCAAAAATCTTCACTGACAACAGGATTACAAAACTTTATCCCTGATGTTTTCCCCAAATCACTGTAGCACCCAGGTTCATACATAAAGAAAAAGCTTATAGGATATTATGGCAAAATTACTGAAACTGTCTTTCCCTGGAGCTAGGGTTTCTAAGGAAAAAAGTCAAGACCTGAACATGTCTAGCCGTGCTCAAATCTGCTCATTGCCAGTGCTAAACAATGTATGTACCATGTATCACCAGTAGAAATATTAAATATTTATTTCTTTAAACTAATGCTGTATTTTCCTCAAGCAAAATCATTACCATCTCCTATAAATGCCTGTCCTCATAAATTAAAACTCTTACTTTTACCATTCCTTCCAATAATCTGATTTTGCTCATCAGCTGGACATGTCTCGTGGCATGAAAGTACATGGTATAACAACTACAATATGGTAAATACTAAAAATCATACCATTACCTTTCTCTATACTTTTCTTTTTCACACACAAAAAAAATAGTTTAAAATATCTTCAAGAATACATCATGTGTCTTGGAAACTAGTTCCCATAGACCTTTAAAGAGGTGATATTTTTTGCACTTAAAAATATTCTCCTGTGAAGACATCTTTGGTCATGAGCACCTCAATCAAGCAGAAGATGTCATAGAGAAATATGATTTATAAAAGCTGACAAATTTTTACTAGAAATCAGGTATGCAATAGTCAACAACAGCATAATGTGCTTAGGGTTGTAACAGTCTCCTATTTCGTGTCTATTAAATAAAACCTCTGGCTTGGACACTAGGTGTATGAACCCGAAACAGAAATGTTTGGTGTCTGTGGCCTTAGATGACCAGGAGGGGGGTCTCTTCCTGTCTGAAACCTTTTTGAAGCATGTGAAGTGCTGAGAGTGGAAAGGCTATGCTAAAGGGCAAACATATTATGAGCTTACTGACTGGAAAGACACTTGGAATATCACCTCCATGCCTGTGGAAGTAATTTTAACCTTTTCCTTATAGAAAGGTTGTTTTTGCCTGGCTCTGCCTAACGAATTATAAGTACAACTGAGGCAGAATAGGGTGTCACCAGCTCTCCACCACAGTGACAAGAATAAAGAGAAAAGAAGCTGTCAGAGCAGATGCATAAGACAAGAAGCCTGACAGGGAATGTCTGTGAGTTTCTGCCTCATTTCCAGACAAGAAAAGCATGTGACCTTTTTATAAAGTATATTCAAATAAGATTGGGTTTGTTTATCAGTGCAGATCCTTATTTTAAGCTTTTCCATCTCTCTATCTTGCAAAATAATCAATGTTGTGCTTTCAGTACCTGCAGCTCTAAGTAAAAGTCAAAATACAAGTCATTGCCTGTAATTTTTTATGATCCTGTATTATTTTACCACTTTCAGATGGCGCTACATTATGGAGCACATACAGTGTATTATTTTTCAAAAGTCCAATTAAATGCATCTCTAATTTTTAAGCTGATGTTAACAGCTAAAGTCATCTCCATGATAGCAAAGTAATTTGGATATGCGATGGATGTAAAAGGTCCACATTTGCAAGTACTCAAACACTTCTGAAGTTGGAGAAACTGTGTTCTGTTGAAGTTCTATTCATCTCTTCAACACAGATTAACGGTAGCTGTGGACATTCAGCAAGTCTTAAAATAAAGAAACCTGAAGTTAATGTTGTCTTTTCACAAATCTGTCTGCAGGTATGTGCAAGCAAATTATGGATTCTGGCATTTCAGTAAAGAGAAAACTAAGAAAATGTGTTTGGAACCGATACGTCTAATGAGAAGTGCTTGAGTTTTGTTATGGAAACTTCTTAATGTTTTAAATACATTCTTCAGTGGAAGGAAAGAATCTTTGGAGAGACATCCATTCTATCAATTAAAAAATCTAAATATTTGGGGCAATATTCACCTCACTTGTGTCTAGAAATTTTAATTTACGTAACTAAACCTGCGTAAGTCACTGTTGGTTCTTTGAATGGTGAGAAAGAAATTACTCCTGATGTGACACTGTTTTTGTCCTTTGTTGTTGTTACTCTTAGTTTTCCTTTAGAATAAAAGAACTGTATTTTGATAGTACTTGGTGCTCTGGGACAGCACGGTGTAACAGCCTTATACTGTAACTCCATTGTGGGGAAGGAGAGGAGATTGGCTTCTCTGCAGTCAGAGGAGGGAAAGCATCTCTGGAGATCCCCTAGTTCAACCCCTGCTCAAAACAGAGTCACCTACAGGAGGTTGCTCTAATAAATCTGTGAAACTTTTGGGACACTAATACCAGGCATCAGGCAAGGAGACCAACGCCTTTCCAGCATTGTTGTGCTTCACACATGACAAGAGACCAACAGCAGCAGTGAAGGTATCAGAAATTCAAAGCGGCAGAACAGATCCCTTGACCAGAAACACAAATATTCAAAAACAATGAAAAAGACATAAAAAATAAAAAGGGGTGGGGTGGGTGGGAAAGTGACAGGAAAAGATTAAAAAAGCCATGTCGTCCTGTGTAATGACTTGGTAGGAAAATGTTTTCACACTTCAGCCCACTGAAACTAGACTGAAGCTCCACCCTGAGTAATGTCTATATTTTAACTGTAGATAATTGAAAAGGAACACCCCAGCCTTTACTTACCCTGCCTAATGAATGTTATCATGTGGAAAAGGTAAATCAATAACAGCTGCGATCAAACATACCAATCTCCTTTTCAGTGTACAATGCTCTCATTTATGTAAATCTTTATAACCTAACTGCCCTTCTCATTCAAAGGCAGTGAGTGAAACATTGCCCAGTACAGAAGACCTTCTTTCTTAAGAATTCTCCATGCTGCTTGAAAGGGTAGCCCAAATGAATTGCTGGAATGACCATTGAAAGGGCTACTCGTTAGCTATGACTGTCCTTGGGAATTAGCCAGATGTGAGGTAACAAGAGCACAAAGTGCTGTTGGTGTTGGCAGCAAAGGCAAGGTTCATCATAGTACTTCTTGTCTAGACTAGGGATGTAGAAGGAAATAGAAAACAATTCTTTGACTATATACACTTGATGTTCCATCCCTTTTTCTATAGAAAAATGTAAGACATTTGGAATTTTTCATTTTTATTTGGGAAAGAAAAATTTGGAAACCAGACTGACTCATGCTGGAAAATGTCTGACTGGCATGTGATAGCCAGTTTGCTCCAGAAAGTTAAGGCCATAGGAAGAGTTTGAGGAAGGCATGTGAATTCAGATTTGAACGTGATTTAACTCTTAGTATCCTTATAATTCATTTTGCTTTATTCACCATGTAAATAACAAGGAAGGCCCTTACATGGACAATCTATCTGTTTACAAACTGATATATACCAAGAGGTTCACATACCCTGGGAATAAAAGTTTCAGGTTTAGGAATGTGTTACAAGTTCATTCCCAAATGCATTGCACAAGTCTTCTTTCAGGTAAGAAAGAACAGCACAGGTACCCTGGAGAGAAAGTTCAGATCAGACCCCTATTTCTGACTCATTTCGACATCTGCAAAACAAATGCTTTACTCTGCAGAGCATCCTGGCACTGTGGTATCCCTGTCTGAATTGAGATCCACACACTCTTTACACAAAATTCCTTCTCATTTCCAGCTGCTGCACTTTGTTCTCTAGCTCTCTCAGGTTTTGTTACAGCAGGACTGGCTGACTCAAAGCTATAGCCTGAAGGAAAATTTATAGTGTTTTCACAGGATTTTCCTCAGAAGCTGAATCACAGAAGTCTGGGATTTTTATTTTTTTTATGGTCCAATGGCAGCTACTGTAAGCTTAACTGCAGCTCTCACTCTTCTTTGCCTCCTTTCCTTCACCAGGCTGCTGACATCCTCTATTGCACCCACCCTCATTTCTTTTAGGAAGGGTAAGCACTAAGTTTCTTCTGTCGCCACATCTATCCTACCTCTCAGCTCTTAGCATTTACCCATTAACTCATTTCCTAATAATAAATCAAGAGGAAAAATTCACCATCTCTGCTACCAATGTTTTTAGTGTCCCTACTAATTCAGGCTATTAAGGTAAGGACACATTACAATGCCCCCTTCTTTATCACCATCTTCTTATAGAAACCTTGTCTTCTGTTTCCATAAACATATCTTGTTCCCCACTTTATCTTCCAGTGTGTGGTGCCCATGTATCCTTTATTGTACTGAAAAGGGCAGAAGTAGATCTTTCCATACCTGTTTATCATTCCAAATAAAACTTGATGTTCTTGCAGACTGGCATGGTTTTAGCAGTATGACTGATAGCACTCACAGCACTTTTACCTAAACCTACCTACCATTGCGGCTCCTCGTATGACACTGGAGTGCAATGTCGACTGTTTGACACTCCACATATATACAACCCCCTTAAAAGGCTTTTTTATTATTTTTTAATCATTCTCACATTCCCCTACTTCAGTCCCCAAGTACTACTATTCAGGCACAGAGGCAAGGCTTTCTATGCAAGACATTTACAGTGTTGGAGTCCTACCAAAGCAGGCCAGCCTGATTCTTGGACCTCTCTGCTTTTCTGATCTTTGGTTGTCACCTCCTCATTGAAGTGACACCCTCATGTCCCAGCCATGCCAAGGCCTCAAAGCTGGGGCAATGTTTTATATTTACAGACATACGGAGCAGACACATAGAGTCCAAGGAGTACCAGATACCAAACAGTACTTAAATAGAGAAACAACCATACAGATGTGAGCAAAATGGATATCTGCACCCACTTCCTACCTCCTTCTCACTCTTCTATTACTATGTCAATCGACATGGCATTTGTTAAGGAATCAAAGGACTTTCCAGATTCACTCTGCTCTGCCAGCTTGTTTTCTAAGTAACTCTCCAACCATAAAACTTCTTCTCAACTCACTGCCCTTCCATATCCTTGTTCAAACTTCTCTTTATCACCTCTTTGCCAGCTTCCAGACCTGCTTGTCATGTAAGTGATGATCTCATAAGGTGCTCTAAAAGACTGCCCATTACTCCCCCACATTCAAACTTGAGTTAGATCATAATGAGTTCTTTGCATATGTACACATTAAACCATCCAGACATAACAACATCTTGAAACACTCCTTGAGATTTCAATCTGCCATAAAGATTAAGACTAAAAGAGGAAATGCACATGAAGACTGGTGTTTGACAAGGATATGCACATCTTCTATGTGAAGGAGAATTGACAAGTCATCAAGATCTTCACAAAACCTTGAAAAGCAGGAGCTCTTCCTCACATGACTGTCTTATGAAAAGAGATGGCAGAACAGACAGGGAAAACTTTTGGTAAGGACAAGACAAGGGCTGGAATAAAGGCAAGAACAGAGAAGATGAAGAACAACCTGTGTAGCTGTAACAACGAAATCCTAGTCTGGCTCTCAACTTGCAGATTAACAACTGCAGTGCCAGACATTTTAATGTTTCACAATTATTTGGTTTTCACTTAGGGCACTGACATGATTAAATCTATTGAGAAAGTATGTCTTGGCCTTAAAATTCTAAGATATATTTAATTCCTTTTACATATATATTACACAGGGCCAGGTGTTATATTCGATATATAATTTGCATTGAGGAATTATTTCTTTTGGTTCACCCAAGTAAGAAATGCAATCCCCATCTGGTGTCCTGATCATCTATATATGGAAAATTCATCCGTCTTTTAATCTGCTCTGAAACTGGTCTTCATCTGATACTTTGGAGTGTTCAGGTCAATTTTTTCTACTGTGTGTCTTATTTCTGATTCTTTCTGGACCAGAGCCATAAGTCTTACAGTAAACTATCTCTACATGAGAATAAAAGCCCCTTTTTTAATAAAAGATTGGGATAGTCTGGGTCAGATGTATGATCTAAAGCCAAAGCATCTCCTCAGCAGCCTTCTCATTATTTGGTCTTGATCACATGTCAAGACCATAACTCAGATCTGCATAACTAACTTTCATTTGCTCTATTACCTACAGAAATGACAGTAAAATATCTCACTCATCCAGGATTGTTCAGTGACTGTTATCAGGTGAGCTGAAGACAAAATAAAAAAGTATACCTTGCTGATATTTTATAATGTTTTCCATTCACTTCTCTTTTCTCTGTTTAATCAGGTTATCACTTGGAATGCAACAGAGGTACTGCTCACATCCTGAACCCTGTGGTGCTAAGTTCTGTGTGCAAATACGAACAGTGAGTCTTTTCTAAATTAATATGTACTTCCAAGTATTTTTTAATTTGCTATCACAAACAGGGATCTAGATTTCAGTGAAAGCAAAGTTTACTAAACAAATACGTACATGCAGAACTGAAATGGGAAACAAATTGTTGTGGAAAAAATGTTGACAGTTAAGATTAAAACAACCTTGTAATGCAGTGATCAGCTAACTCCTGTAAGAGAGCTGGGCTATGCTTCTCATTACCAAATATTATTTCAGTTTTCTAAGACAGAGTAACTAATCAGAAGAGTTCTCCCAGAATTGAAATAAGAGTGGGCATACACTATATCTTGTTTAAATGACATTATCACTATAATTATTATTAAAGGCTGGTTTTGTGAGCTGATATACATAGAAATGAGCTTAATATACCTCTGTTCAGTATAAGTTATTTGCCACAAGTCTTTATTTCTTACTGTGTTCCACAAGTGACTTCCCCATCTTAATTCCACACTAACTAATCTGTGTAACACTGCACAATCACAGAATTGTACATCACAAAATAATTAAGATTGAAGGACCCCTCCAGAGGTCGTCTAATTCAACTCTTTCTCTAAATAGGGTGAAATAGATCAGATTGCAGATATGTCCAATTGAGCCCTGAACATTTTCAAAGACAGAGGGTTCACAGCCTGGGAAATCTGTGTGACCACCCTCATGGTGACATTATTTTCCTAATATCCAGCTGGAATTTCTCTGTGTTACAACTTATATCTGTTGTACCTCATTCTCTCACTGTGCAACTCCAAGAAACATCCGGCTACATGTCCACACGTAGTTGAAGGTAGCAGTGAGGTCTCCCTTTTGTCTTTTCTTCTGAAGGCTGAACAAGCAGCTTTTCCTCAGCCACAAACATTATGTCCTTTCTCCAGCTCCCTTCCGTTTAGATGACATCCAATGGACTCAATACATTTAGCTGAAGTCTTTCTTGTCCTGAAGAACTCAGAGACAACACTCCAGATGGGGTCTCAAAGGTCCAAACAGAGCAGAACAATACTTTTCTCAACCTGTTGGCTACAGTCTTATTTATGCTGCCCAGATGTTTTCAGTTTTCTGTGCTGCAAGGGCACACAGCTGGCTCATGTTGAATTTACTGCCTATCAGGGCCCCCAAGTCCTTTTCTGCAAAGCCAGGCAGTTGGTCTCCAGCCTGAATTGTTGTATGAACTTATCACCTCCCAGATACAAGGCTCAGCATTTTGTTTTAACTCATGTCCTCTCTATTTCTCCAACATGTCAAGATCCTGGTGAAGAGCAGCCCAGCTCTCCCCAGCTTGGTACTGTGTGTGAGCTGGTTGAGAGTGCACTCTGTCACACCATCCACATTACAGACATCAAAAAATGAACAGTACACATTATACTTATGTATAGAGAGAACTACAATATAGGTATATAAATTGTTTAACATACTTGCCCTGACCAATTATCAGCAGAACAAGGGTTAAAATGTGACTGTTAACAGAAGGATTCACACATATAGCTGCCATCATTACGAGCATTTCTGGAGAACTCAGGCAAAGGAAAATTTTGCTGAATTCAGGAATATTCAAGAATATTATTCTGTCAGGATTGGAGAAGCTAAAATACCAGCCATTATAAACCATTTTTTTGCCTTGTTATTTTCTCTGAGCTTAGCCTGACCATGCACATAAGTCTATTCTAATCTATCATACACATGAGAAATGTTATTTTTATCTTCACCACAGTGGATAGAAAAAATGTCCTTTTATAAGGACTTTGTAACTTGCTTTGGGAAATCTTTAGGCGCCATGTGTTTAAATCTCAAGCGTGTGCTCTCTTCCTCCTTTCTTTGCAAAATATGTCAGGCTTAAGGTGATTGGAGGGAAGCACTATTTGCAAACACTCTAGCTCTTCACACTATTCTTTCACTGTTGCAGGTGGTCCATAAGCCAATAAATACATCGTGCAAATCAACTCTTCCTTTCAGGAAGAGATGTACCATATACTGTGTCTTGGAAAGAAGACATTTCTTCCTCAAAACAGGAAGGACCTGGTGATTCATCTTTGGTACTACAACATTGAGTTTGCCAATGGACATCCAAAATAAAAGTTTTTTGTGCTTGATCCTTCAGGCAGGCTGAATGTTTCTCCTCTTAGTGCATGTCCATGCTGTACATTCCCCACATCACATTCTGCAGTGATAAAATGCATTTCTATCACCTTGCAAATCCTCTTTGAAAGGCCTGCATCACCTTTCCTCACCAGAAAAGGTTTGTGCTGCATGGTCACTAAGCTACATGTGGTCAGGCTGGGTTCTACTATGTTCTCTCTCCAACAGTCTTAGCACCTCTGGTGTCCTAAGTTCAAATCATGGCTGGCTGTCAGCATGGGACACCAAAGTCAGAGCCATCTGAATGACATTTTGTTTCCTTACCCTCATGTCCAAATGAAACCTCTTCCTGAGACACATGTGCTAACAACTAGTCACAGCAACTTCTCCAGGAATGCAAACAAAAGGTCTACAAGTGTAACAGAACTAAATCATGATTTGGGTTTCAAAGCATTGGTAGGAAGCTGGCTATGTTTTAGTGTTTACTTATCCAATTACTCCGCTTGCTATGTCACTCAAGGTCTAGGAGTGAATGGGTTTTCACACCTGTTATCTCACTCTCTGAATTATAGTTGTGTCAGTAATGCTTTGTTAGCTGTGACAGGTTACACTGAGACCAAAATGTCGTTTGCAACCACATAGCCGGGAAATCTGTCCTGAGAATTACAGTTTAGTTGAAGAAGTCACTGAATTTCTCTGTTCCTTGATTTCATTCCTGTGCAGTAGATTAATTTGAAAAGTGCTAGTGATGCTTTGATGGCAATAATTGTTTATTATTATGATTCATTTATGCATGTACCTTGAAACAACAGAAGAATGTAAACAAACAAGTGATGTCATCATGTGTAGTGGAGAAAAAATAGTCTATGAGAACATACCCTTTATTACATATAATGACATGTTTTTGCTGTAGAAAGTCCCTAAGGCTCATTTCTTACTTGCAGTTTCAAAACATCATTATTACTAAGACACCGGGGAATAAAACTGTTCCATGAATCCATTTATGTCTTTACTGAAAACCATACTTTTCTACGTGATCAACAACAACAGTCATTTGCAGTTTTTCCCTCACAGCTTTTGATGTGGGCTAGAAAACCATTTCAGGTAATATGAGTAACTTACTCTGCTAATCTGTGTTGGGTTACTAGCTACCAAAAAGGAGGGAGCCAAATATAAAATCCATTGTTAACCTCATGACTGGTCATATGTTATTTTTACTACTGCAAGGTTTCTTCTTTAAATCTGACTTTTGTTGCAGCCATAAATATTTGGAGCCTATACTGAATTAGAAGACACATATTTATGAAATAATTCAATGGTGAGGTAGGAAGATAACTTGGCAAGATTGTTTCCCACCCTCAGGCTTATAAATTCCAGACTTCTTTTTTTAATTTTTTTTTTCGCCACACCTATTTGGCACATATTTCTTTTTTTTTTCCTTTTCTCTCTCTCTCTCTCTCTTTTTTTTTTTTTTTTTTTAGTGAAGAGCAGGAATAACAATCAACCCTGAAAGACATAAAAAAACGAACCTCCTTTAATGGGGCCCCAATCCTAACCTCCTGAATCTTTTTACTCAGTTCAGCTAGGTCTGGACCAGGCCCATACACCGGATTGCTCCTTTTCCTCAGCATGTTTCAGCTGACAGCCCGGACTGCACAAGAATGCTTGAGAGAACCCTCTGTCCTTGGCATAAACTGGCTGAGTTGTTAATCATTTCTCACCGACTGACATTTTTTTTGCCTTCTGACTTTCCAGGTCATCTATTTCTCTCTTCCTGATGCTCTCAGACACACCCCATTCTGGTTGCTTTGGGGACTTCAGCCACTCTCCATAGTCTTTCATGTCTAGCAGCCTCCTGGTAGCAGGTACCTCCCTGGTAAACAGGGCTCTGACAGATTTTGACTAGCTCCAGTTTGTGCTGCTACACTGCACTAGAAGAAGCAAAGAATATATTTCGTTTAAAAGTGAAAGAAAGGTTAGTTCAGTAATGTGATCTGTTGCAAAACCACTCTCTCCTCTGAGGGCAGTCAGGTAAAATACATTACACAAAGAATTTCTAAGATTCTTTTTTCTAAAGTTGTCAGTAACAATGCAGACCATTGTTTACATTTTAATTAACTTCTGTTTCACTGATTTTTAAATCAGATTAATTAACCTATTGCTTTCAGCTGAATTATTGCAAGTTGAACCTATTCAAGACATCCCTGAGATCTTCAAAACCTAGCACAGCTGGTTTATATAGAGGAAGTCTAATTAGCAATGACTTTATAGCAATTTAGTAGCTCATAAACAATGCAATGATGAGAAACATTTCTTGGAGAATCTCTCCTCAGCAGCCTTTAGTCTTATAGGAATTTTCTTCTTTACCTTTGTAGTATGTACAACTATCGCAGCTGCCTAGAAAAGAAGGAAAGGGAGGTTACATGTGTAGTACAGTAAAAAGTCAACATCAAAAACTCTAGAACTAAAACCCTGCTTGTGCCAAAACCAAAGAGCACACCTGGTCTTGACATCACTCAAATGAAAATAAAAACAGAGAAAACACTTTGAGTGCCACTGTCCTGTACTTACTACCCTCTCATCTGCACTTTCTCTGCCAAAATCTTAACTCCAATTAGGAATCTTATTGCTTTTACACTATGCTTTTCAAATAGTTTTCAATATAGTTACTAGCAAATATGTAACGAATGTGTATAGAATTGGGAGCAAGCTGTGTAACTGTGTCTCTCTGGGAACATTGCACACCTAAAAGGAAGTGTATGATTAACTCATTTATAGGGAATATATATATAAAAAATATGTCTGCCTTCATGAATCCCTGATATGAATCAGAATGATTTCTTGATGGTACACATGTAGCCCCCTAGATCTTTGGCTAGCACTACAAAGCACATTACACAACACAGGAAACGTGAAAAAGGAGTTTCAGGCCAAATTTGCAATGTGCCACTCCCAAACTATGACGTGCTGATCTGATCTTCCAACATCAGTTGTTTGCTTTAAATTATCCCTCCTGTCAGTAGCACAAAAGTGCTGTGACAGCAGCTAGGAATTGTCAGGAAGAAATGAAGTTCCCAGCTGTGCCATCTTTTTTCTAGATACAACCTCTACGTGTACACTACCTTTTTGCCTGGCTTCCTATCTTCTCCAGATCCTCAGGCCCTTCCTGTCTCTTTCAATTTTTGGTCTTATTTTTGGCATATATTTTTCTTAACTGAGTCTTCAGGCTGTGTGCATAATCCCTCAGGAGAAGAACTAATGCAACTAAGAGTTGATCAACCTTTGTTCTATTACCCAGAGAAAAAACATTCCCTTTCTAACAGGATTTGTTGCCAGCCCTGCAGGCTTTTAACAATTTTCATACACTCATAGGAAAATCTGAAGAATATTTTGACATCCATTCCCACATAGCAGTGATGAGTTCACATAGGTAGTTACTAGACTGAACATTGAGGACATAAGAAATTCTTTCCAACTCTGATGAAATTTGAAGTCTTATGTCCATTCTACCCAGGAGATGAACTTCTGAAATCTATTCATGTTGCAAAAAGTTTAATTTTTCATCATACCCTTAGAGGATAAAACAGACAATCACCAGACTAAGAAGCCATAATGATCTGGTGACCTCAGACAGTAATGCCTTGTCCCCTTGAGCTCTTCTCTTTCACAAACAAAAAGTATCCCCACAGTTCACCGACAAATTTTGACAAATAAGTAGTCAGATAAAATTAGATAGGATTGCATGTAGTAGAAAAACAATCCTGAATCTATTTGACAGTAGCATGAGGAAATAGAAACCTTTTACTTACTTGTCATCACATCACAAAACCATCTCAATTCACCAACTAGTCACATGGACATTAGAAATTTCGGTCCTTGTCCCTCTTTGGTTTGGTTTGTTAAGAGTGGGTGAATTAGAGAGGACTTCTCCAATCATAATAACAATAATAAAAAATCTAAGCAGTCCCAGACCACTTTATCCAACAAGATACTCTGGAGCTTAAAATGCAATAGCTTGATCAGTGAAGGCCAAAAAGTTTTAGAAAATACTGAAGTCACTATGCCAAGCAGAATAACATGTGCTTTTACTCATGAATAAACAGGAAAGCCCATTTACTTGGAGATATTATGGTCACAAAATGCCTCTGTTGTCATCCAGCCTGATTTTCTCCTTAACAGATGGCATATGCCTTCCTATTTCTATGACTAACTTCATTTTCAAATTGTTTCATTGGAGTTAGACTCTATTGTTTAAAAGAGGTCATTCCATGAGTACCGGAATGGACGGAACAGGTTTTCTGTGACTCTGAACCTCCAGGCTGATTGACTGATTAGTTAGGTATCTTTAACATATTGGAATTTTTATTAGAGTTTCTCTTTTAAGAACACAGTCTATTTAGAACTATAATCACAGCAGCAATCAAGTGTTAGAAACTCAAACAAAGTACATTCACTCCAGACTTCCCATTCAAAGCTTTAGCAGTGAGAGAAACTAATCAACATGTGGATTTTTTGCGTAGTAAAAATATGTGAACATACTGCCACGTCATGTCACAGAAATTTCAGACTGCTTTTTTTTCCAAATCATTCATAGGAAAGACTGTTGTCTGTGAGAAGGCTTCCTTACCATGAAATGGATGAAAATTAGCCAACTTAGTCTTAAAACTGGGCAGGGGACACCCTGGCAAACAAACAATTAGCATGGTTACCTAAATATAATTTCTAGATATTTCAAAATTTCTAATTTCATTTTCTGTAGTTTAAAATTTTTGTCAGTCATTAAAACCAAGAATTAACATCCAAATATAACCGTCTCCTGTTTTATTCACTATATAATAGAAACATTTAATTTATTTTTTCCCTTTTTACTAACATCTCTGTCATTTTTTTCTGTAAATAAATGTAGCTATTGTGTTTTTTCCCTTTATAAAAGGCTTTAGAAGCTCCTGCTTTTTTCTTTCCTGTTTAGAAATATCTGAAGTCTTCTATTCATAGTTTTTCTCATGTCCTTTTTCTTCCTTTCTTAATTTTTTCAAACTCTTTCATTTCAATTTATATCCTTTCCCATTCATTATTAATGTTTCTGCCTAAATGAATTAGAAACCTACTTCAGACAGGCACCTTAAAAAAATGAAACAATCTACCCAGTCTCCAGTAATACAATGTAATGCAGAAGATCTTTCCAAACATCCCATTCGTAACTCACAGTCATCCGATCTTTGACTATCAGATACTGCAGCAAAGTACTGTAGCTCGTGGTATCTGCTACTGTACTGGATACTTTGCTATTAAGATTCAAAATGGTGCGCAGTTTCTTCTTTCCTGGGGAAAAAAATGTGGGTTTAGCGTGTCCTGGATCTAACTGCCTTTTGATTCCAAAATGTCTGCATACAGACATCCTTAGACCTCTTAAATTTTCTCACTGAGTTACAAGATGGCAATTATCTCATAATACTGCACACCACACTTGTGAGGTTCAGAAAAAAGCCCTTCCATTTTTGATCTCTGCACAAGTTTTTGAACCCAAATAAGACCCTGAATAATTTCAATTCCAGACAAGAAAGTATCATGAAGTTCCTAAATCTTAGTCTTGAGTGGGATGAATTGGGAATTTTGATGAACTTGGATGCTAAGAGCAGAAGTAGAGTAAGAAAGATATTTGCCTGGAAGATTTAGGTTTCAACCTATGGAATTCAGAGTCATGTAACGTAAATTATGAGAAAAGGCAGAGAAACATTGTTAACATTTTAACTTTTAAAGATTTTAAGCTACAACTCTTCTTTTAATAGAAAGACTGAACTTTTTGATTTTCTATGGAATGCCCTTGGACATAGCTCAGAACTAGCACTGGGAAAAACAGCAAAGTAGACAGATTTTCCAGAAGAAAGGACTGAAATGAATCAAAATTGGAAGGTTCACCTCGCTCACAGTAGTTTCTACATTGAATATTTTCCAGATCCAATATTCTGGAATAGTAAAGTTGTCTGAAATTATACCCAGTAAATGGGATTAAAGGTTAGATAAAATATATATTTGCTGCACAGAAACACAAACATTTCTCTAAGCTGAGCTATAAAGTTAAATCTTGCACCATATTCTGAAGCTTTGTTCTCTTGTATGTCTTATCTAAACTATGTGATGTGTGTATAACTGTGGTCTGTAAATCAGCATTGTAATACTCTATCCCAGGCCACTTACCATCCACATAAGCACAGCACCACCTGTCCCATCTGTAGAAGCTGCAGGCTTCAAACCACTTTATGCACAACTGCAAAGCAAGTCAACATGTCTCTTTGTGAAGTAGGTACGTTGCTGTTAGTATACTTCAACTTATTTGTAGTTATGAAAACATAAAAGTGTCAAAAATTCAGAAATTAATATGGTCTGAACTGAAGCTGTTCTGAAAAGAAAATTTTTGAGCAGCAAAAAAAATTCAAAAATTATTGTTCAAACTGATCAACTTTTTATTTCTTTGTTACGGCTTGCTCACTTCACTGAAAATTTAAAAATTATGTATTCACATAGCTCAGCGTCTGAGCCTGAGACACATCCAAAAGAGACAGAAAGAACTGCCAGCCTGCCCCAGATCTTCTTTCCTATCTTCTTCATATTTTTGCATCTTGATGAAGCAGAAAAGAAAGCATAAGAGCTGCTGGGTAGAAATCAAGCTAATAAACACCTGGGCCAGTAACTTTCAAGAAAACATTACAAGTTGACTGAATGGTGAATTGGAGGTGAAACAAAATCCATAAATATTTGAAGGGGATGATCTTAAAGAACAAATGAGATAATTTAAAGCACCCTGATGTATTGCGGGGGAAAAAAACCCAACTAAACCCAATAAAAGAGAACAAGCATACTTAGGTATACAGCAGCTCAAAATATCCATTGGACAAAACAAGCAGGGAAAAGTAATACTTATTTTCACACTTGTTCTGGTGAATTAGTGTGAGGTTAGTTATTTTCTAATGAATTACCAGCATGGAAAATGTATGGTAATTAGCCATAACCATACAGAGATCCGAGAGGGGCAGCAGACTTCACTTCCTAACTAGTTTTAAGAAAACAATAAGTTTATGAGGAGAATGTATGACATAGAATCATGCCTGTTAACCATGTACATAACCCAAAATAATTTGAATGCCTTTAGGAGTGCCATAAGCTCATTGACAAGGACTCAATGATTCTTCTCTGCCTTTTGGTGCTGCTTTGCCACAACTCAAGACATCTCATAACTTTAGCCATGATAAAGAGAGTTACATAGTGGCAGAAATGTAAACATGGAAAACAAGTTAGTATTTCTAATTTTTTTTTATACCAGTTCTCTGGAAATGTTGCCGATTAAAAAAATAAACTCAGCTGAACCAAAATAATAACAGATGTACTGTAAGTATTCCCAGACCTAAACACCTAAACACCTTGGAAATTCTGAGGTCACATTTATTAAAACTGATCCCTATCTTAAGCAGTTTTGACACGTATTCTTGGCCTTGATTGTAAGCAAATCAATAAGTCTTTGAAGCATTCCAAAGCTGGCTAACAAGTATCTGTCATGTAGGGCTCTTTTGTCCTTATATTTTTGCAAAAATTTCTCCAGCTTAGCTAAATTCATGAAGATTTTTGAAGTGATGCTTCATGGAAATGACTTTTTAAAGCAACAACCTGTCAGCCTGGGCATGTGTGTGTGTAAAATGAAAGACAGCACTTACATATTCAAAACTCAAGTGAAGTGATACAATTGAAAGTAAACTGGAGGTGACATATCATCAAATAACTATAAAAGTATTCTCTAGTGACTAGATTCGAATATATTTTCAACAGAGACATAGTTCCTTACATCTTCTTCATTTTCCTGATTATTACTAAACCAGTAAAAAATCTTTTCTAATTTAGTATATTGTTTTAATTTGGCATAGGCAGGCATACCCACTACTGCAATATGACTTGGTGAACATGATGAAAGCCATCTGCTTCCAAAGGTTATGGTTCAGAATTTCACTGAAAATGTTGTGCAATGGTTCCAATTACAAATGCTGACATTCATGTGCCAGTGGCATTAAAGACCATGAAAAGTCAGTCTCACCAGATCTGTCCAGAAACAGGTTCATCATAACTTCCCAGATATTCACAGACAACCCCAAAAACACAGCTGGACACATCTTAGCCACCCAAGATATTTCCACACCACCAACTGGTATTTATATATTCCAAGGCATTGATTTTTAACTGTGGCTTTACAGTTCTGTTAACCTACATGAAGCTTTAGGGAAAAAAAACTGTTGAGGGTAAATCCTAAGGATCAAAATAAAACAATATAGATGGAATAACTAAATGTATGTAAGGTAATGGTGACAGTAAGGTGGTAATTTGTTTAATAAATACATAAATAATTAAAATTTATAATTAGAAAAAAAAATCAGAAAGTACAATAGATGGGTAGAAGGTTAAAGAACTAGCAGGGTCTACTTATAGTGATTCAACATGCAGATCAGTAGGATGGTTCTTACATCCTTCTCTGAAAAAATTTAAGGACAATGCATCAAAAATGTGTACTTCCTGTGACTATGAAAACATATCCCTTTTAACCTTCTATCTTCCGTCTTCCTTAATATTCCTGTTTTCTTACCCTGCTTATTCTTTCCTGTTGGCTTCATTAGACTGAGTTCCTCGTGCCTGGAATCTTCTTTGAGTTATAGAACCAATAAGACAAATTTGGTTGTGATCTTGACTTCCAACAGCAGATGCTATCGTAGAATAAATTCTCCAGGCCAGTAGCAGATTATCATCCCTTGTTTTTCACCTTTGCAGGGCACATGATGAAGTGTTCAGTGAGAAGCACAGAGTGAAGAAAAGCCATAATTCCTTCCACTGGTCTTTGGGTTAGCACACAATCCAGCTCTGTCTCTAGAGCGCCTTTATAGCAATTTTGTGTATTAAATAGCTGTGGATTTTTTTAATAATCCAAAGGTTTCTACCGAGAGGTTACTAGCTTTTTCTTTAAAAGTCAAAGGTTGCTGGTGAGGTGAAGACAAATCTTAGTCTAAGACTTGGTTTTGATATGTATGGAAGAACAATAATGGATAGTAAAACAGTTACATACCAAAATATACAGAAAGACAGAATCCTAATTCACAACTAAATTTAAGCACTTAAATTAGGCAGACAGGGTCTCACTTCAGAAGTGTCCAAATCATTTACCTCCTTCCACCAGCTGAGGAAGGAACACTGGGCTCTCCTCTGTGCAGAACTGTCTCACTAAGGGCCTACAATTCATCCTCAAGCTAAGCACCTTACTCATGAAGACTGGACTCCATCCAAAATCACGTCAGTTAGTCAGGAACAGACAGCTCTAAATGAGCTGGAAATATCATCAATCAATGTGAAGTAAAATACATCAGAGAATATAAAGTGAAATTAATCTTACAGGGCATTAGAGTCTGTATAATGGCAAATGTAGGTACCGTTGCAGACAGCACACTAAGAGCACGCTCGTGGTCCCAAAAAATCTAACAGTATTCAAATGCTGTAGAAGCATAGAGGAGAGGATAGAAACAGCACAGAAAGTATCATAATGCTTTTACATATAAAAATGATAGAGCATACTTGAGATACTTCTTGCAGCACCAGACGCTGTGTCCCAGAAAACAATACAGAAGACTTGGTGAGAGTTCACACAAAAATTACAGAAATGGAAATGTGGTCTTATGAAGAGAAATTGGAAAGACAGAGGATTTTCCCTTCATACAAGAATGAATGAAAGGCAAAATGAAAATATTTTACAGATTAATGTTATCATATAAAACAGCAGGGAAAGCAGATCAGGGGCTTCCACTCTGGCTCTGGAAGGAAAAACAGCAAGGCATTCACTGAAATTAAAAGGTGGGCAAGTCAAAACTGATAAAAGGAAATACCTTTTTATATTACGTGTAATTAAATTGTGGAACTCATTGCCAAAGGAAGTTGTTGAGACCAAAAACTCAACCAGATTCAACAAGAGATTGGATAATATATCGATATCATGGATATCCAGAGTTACCATAATTAAAGAAAATAAAACTTTAGGAAGAGATATTAAACATAGTGCTTCAGGGCTTAAGCTAATTTCTCACAATTAGTAAGTAGGATGAGGAGATCTTTGTGGAGGCAGATTATTCTGCCGCTGCCTCCTGCAGGGTTCTTCTGTCATTCTTTATAGCATTTGGTACCGGTTATATCAGATAGAGTAACAGACAAAATGGTTCTCCAGTCTGACTTAGTCAAGGATTCCTCTATAGTTCCACTCCTCTGTAATGAAGCTCTACCCAGAAGTGGGTGTGGATATGTCTTAAAACTTTGTGTGAAAGCACAGGATGGGGCCACAATTTGATCCTTGGTCACATGTGAAAATTATATAAACACATGCTTACATGCTTGCAGGGATTAATTGCTTTTCAGATTTTAGTGTGAGGTTTTCCCAGCACTTCAGGATTTCTTATTCCTCACAAAGGTGCAAAACAGTCTTGAGAGATAGGTAAAGGAATTATATTTAACAGCAAGACAATCCAGATAACATATCGTGTTTGTGGTTCCAAAATAACAAAGCCCATGAAAAGCATAAATCAATACACAGGACACTCTAAGAAGCATTTTTTTGAAGGAAGTAATTAGAAAGATGCCTTTTTTCTCTATTTCTTCTCACCCTGTATTAGTTTTGCTGAGTCTCAACAGAAAGTCTCATCCTCACTCTGGCACGGGGGTCTTGAAGCCTGAGCACTCATATAGACCAACCATGAAAAAAGCAACCCATCGACTTTCCTCCCCGAACAGATATCCTGTCCACTATATGCAACTTAAACTTAAAAATCAGCAGCAGTGAACTTTTCTAAACTAGGGGGGGCAACAGGGAGATGCCATTATCATGGTTTGAGAAGACATCCGAGAGTAAACTGTCAATCAGTGGGAAAATATATCTTTTGTATTATTTGCATATTACAAAATGGGGAAGAAAAAAGCTTTTGGAATTAATCCAGACATAATTTTTACCTCTTTTTGAACCAACAATAATTGACCTAGTTTTACTCCAAACAATAACTGACCATGACAAACATAGGAGGTCTTTAAAAGCTGACTTTTAATCTCACCCACCCACCAAAGCATTTTCTTTTTTTGGAGAATTAAATTGCCTCACTATAAAGAATTCATACTAGCTTTAGTTCTAGAAATCTGATCCTACATTTTTTTCCCATGAAGAATAATTCCTTGATCTGCTATCTTTGGCACTTTTCCTAATCCTTACAAGCATTCATTATCTATTTTGTTTGGTTGGGTTTTGAGCTACATTGGGAGATATTGTTGGCAAGTACTTGCAAATATACAGTAGCCTAGGTAACCCCTTCTTTTGTGTTAACCTTCACACACAGGTTTAGTTTAAGCTACCTCTGTCACTGTGGGTGGAATTTAATGAAGTTCATAGTTACAATTTTCTTCATTTGACCATCCTTGAAGGTAATTTCTTTAAAAAGTAGTAACTGCAGACATAAATTGAAAGCATTACAGACAAAGATTTTTACCCTTCTAGCTGCTATTTTTGCCCTTGTCTGGGTGAATTTAAAGATAAAATTCTTCCACCAGCTCAGGTTTTTACCCTTTAGTGCAATTGTTTTCATTATTTCATTTTGAAAGCATTCCGACAATGACAGCTACTTAGAAAATTTCTTCTACCCGCTTGTAAAATATGAACTTTAAAAAAATGGATCAAAAAGTCAGGTTTCATACAATAGTGTTGTGACTAAAATTTGTGACTATTTGCTTAGTTTTAACTTTCGATGTCTTATTTAAGTTTATATAAACAACAACAATTCAGATTTCTATTTTTTACTCTCCTATCTTACTATTTTTCCCTTTTTAATCATCTTGTTTTAACCCCCTCCACCTCTATACACCCTACTGAAACAAAGGCAGAGAAGGTAAACACTGTGTGAAAACTGTGGAAGAAAATGAATTCTGCACTTATTTATGTCTCCCAAATGGAGAAATTCAAAATTATATGAATGAGAAAATTATGTTTGAGGTGATAAATAATAACAACAGTAAAAGCAATGCAATTCTACAGCTGAATAAATATATGAATATGTAGTTGTGCAAGTAGTTTTAATTTTCAATAAAAATTAATTTATACAGACTTCTCTGCAAGCCTCAAGCCTGCTTCCTCTGACCCAAGTATTACTGTCAAAAATGCAAAATTTCATCTTGGAGTGATTTTTTTATAAGTAACTCATAACCCAGTGCATATGGGCTATTTTTAATGGAGGAATGCTGACACAGTCCCATCTATTCTAGCTCAGACAGTGCTACTCAGTTTCCTGCACATAAAACTCATATAAATGCAGTGATGACAAGAGCTTGTGTTTCCACAAGCCTTATAAAGTTCAGTTCAAACAAATACCTGTTATCAGGCTATTCAAGAAAAGGAATGTGGGAGGGGGGTTGTTTTAATGTTTTACTTAGTTTTGAAGTGGTTGAATGGTTCATCAACCCACTGAGTAGTTTCCTTAATAATTTTCTTTTTAATTAATAAACTTGTGAACAACCACAACTGCCTTGTGGAAACACTAAACAGATGACTAACTTGCAGCAAGCAATCTACTTAATACAGTCTGCCTTAATTTGAGCCATACATGCTGAAAAATAAAAGCATGGCAACTATGCAGGTTATTGTATAGTTTTGTGTCTGCTTTAAGTTAAAACAAGTCCCTGGTGAGCAGAAAGCAACAATCATAAAACTGAGAGGAACATTTTAGATTTATTGCCACCTGTTAGCGTGATTTTGAGCCGTGTAAGGGACGTGCATTATCAGCCAGGTTTGTGTCACAGTGCTGGTGCTGGTGGCAACTATGGCTGCGGAAAGGAACGGTCAAGTGTCAACTCTGTGGACTAGGGCAGACGTTAGCGCCTGATTACAGGAAAGATAGCACACATTATCGCTCTGCTTCTTCTGTCCTGTTTCTGGATAGGAACCATCTACTGAGGGTTCATTAGAAACCAGCCTCGAGGCAAGCAGCTCGTAAACTACAGCTGTCTAATTGGTTTTGCTTGTGTGCGCTGTCTTTGCTTTTGTAATGGGGAAAAGCAACACAGCCTTTCTAATTAGATTGTTAAACATAATAGCTGAATGGCACAGCAGTAAAGAATTTGCCCTACTCTTTGTAATTCCAGAATAAGGCACAGCAAAGATCCAGGATTTTTCCAGCCCATTTCCCCCATCATCATATCCAATGGTAATGAGACCGGGTGGGGTTTTTTTTGCCTTAAAATAATGCAAACGATTGTAGGCCTTGCTAAAATCCAAAATAAATGCCAAAACAGAATTCCAGGAGCAAACACATCTCTTCCTTTATTCTGTTGTCTCTGCTTTCAATTGCTTCAAATGCTGCGGCTATGCACTAATTGGTGTCTTTGTTGGCAGTGAACACAAAGCGAAAAAAATGTACAGGCTTGGAAGATGAACTCTCCTCTCTGTCTGGAGGTGGTCCCCCTCAACCAAGGCTGAAATGCACTGGTGCAGTGGGGAAAGCTCAAAAATCACAATTTGTTGCACCTGTTTTGTATATTAAGAAAGGAATTTGGTCTGTCAGTTCAGCACCTTTCATAGGCTCTAAATTGATTCAGAAGGAACAAGAAAGCTCCACAAAGCCAGTTTTCTTCTCAGTGCCTTAGACTCAAAGTTCTTGATTCTTTTATAGGTCCTTGCTGGTTTTCACATAAAGATTTTATTAGTATGTTGAGCATATACTGAAGGATGCACAGAGGCCTCTGTTTCTATTTGCTTTCTACAGAGTAATTCAACACATATCCTCACACACATGATGTGGATATTTGGAAGGATTCCTAATACAGTTTTTCCCTTTTTTAACAATCATATTCTCTTTTCCTTTCGCAAGTCTATCCTGGTGCAAAGAGTCTCCATTGGATCCATAGGATAAACAGAGTAGTGGGCAAATCATCAAGTATCAAATAAGTGTACAATTTGTATTGATTCCAAGTCACTCTTGACAACATGCTAGCATATTTTTACCCCAGTCCTGAAATCATTCAGTGACTCTTTGTCAGATACCCTTTCTGATTCCCCAGTTAGAAAATAAGGAAATGGAGAATGGCTTGATAGAACATGAACTTCACCGTAAATGTTGTGCTTGAAAAGGTAAATTCTTCAGTACACATGCAAAATAATTATTTTTCTAGATTAGCACAGACACTGATGTTTGAGATGTATGGAATATGTCACGAGAAATAGCAAACTATTCAATGTGCAACTGCAGTAAATAACAGCAAGAGGAACCAGCTGGGCAACATTTATGTGAGTGTCACAAAGGAAATAGAAAATGAATAACAAAAGATAAGTGCACTGAACGTTTAGCACATATTACTCTCTACTGCCTTAAGCCTTCTGAGTCAAAATGAATTTGATTTCTGAACAGCGACACTTGCTTATCTCTCAGGGTTGCACCTTGTTCTGCAGAATATCAGAACTAGAAGTCTGAAAGGAATTGGTTGAACCTCATCTTGCACAGTCTCTTTCTATTATGTCATGGTCACACAGCCCTGTATTACCAGAAATACTCACAGCAAATAAAACTCATTTTGTTTTCAAAACTGGAGACTTTTTTCTTTTCTTTTATCTATAAAACAATAGTCTATATCATACAGCTCTTTCAATTCTTGAAAAATTGCTATGTTTAAGTAATACCTGTAAATAGCAAATACTGAAAAATTTTGGATTGTAACACTAGAGGATCCCAAAAAGCAACTTCTTTTCTGTAAGAGACTATCTCTGAATATGACAATGACAACTGGGTAATTTAAAGAAATATGCATTCATTCCTTATCTGCCTTTCACCTGACTCATCCTATTATGATATAAACATCATTTTAATAAGTAGATACAAGTCTATCACTATTGTGTTCACCATCCAAGATCTAAACATAATGGTAACACCTGATACCAAAAATTAAGTTTCTAAGATCCCCATTTAAGACCTTCATTATAAAATAGGTCTGAAAGACCGTAGGGGCTCACTTGGTTCTTTTTCTTTTTATATGAGATTGCTCATGGCTTTTTTATGTCAGGTTTTGATTATCTCCAGGGATGGAGTTTTTACAATATCTACAGGCAATTTGCACCAGTGTTAGACAACCCTCATGGTGAAGTTTATTTCCTGATATCCAATAAACATTTTCTTGTTTTGCAGTTTGTGTGTATTCCTTCTCATGCTTTTGCTGAGCATCCCTAAGAGAAGACACCAATAAGATCTGGCTTTGCCTTCTGTCCTTCAGTCTGAGTAAATCAAGGTTTCTCGGGCGCTCCTTGTACATCAAAGTACTTAGCAGCTAATCATCTCAGTAAGTCTAGGTGATAGACTGGACTCATTCTGGTACCTTGGAATTAGTCTTGTCTTGAGGAGTCCAAAACTGGACATAGGCCTTCAGATGTAGTCTCAGAAGTGTAGAAAAAAAGAATATTCTATTGCTTCAGTCTGGAGAATCTACTCTCACTAATTCAAGTCATCCACCAGGACTCTGTTAACTGGCCTTCTCCCCAGCCTGTCCTGTGCATGAGACCACTCTATATCATATTGGAAGAACTTACATCTGACTTTATTGAACTTCATGAGCTTTCTGTAAGCTCACTTCTCCAGTGTACTGAGGTATTAAGTATGTTTCTTCCTTATTCTTGTCACTGCTTGTAAGACAGAAACTTGCCCTCCCACTACTGGTTGCCAAGGCTTTTGGGAAACCCCCCTATTAAAAATAAATGAAGAGTTTTCTCCTTAGAACAAGTTAGTAGCTTTCATGGAAGTTCAATAAAACCTTTGTGCAGGAGAGTCCCACCTATCTGAAGCACAAACTCATAGGAAAGAATGAGGTAGGAGCCAGAAGGAACTGTGTTGCCTGTATGATGTGTTTGTCTGTATGACCTGGGAGGGATGTGTCTCTGCCACCATCCTCAATGAAGATAGGGAGGGCAGGAAAATGAGAACTCTTCCCAAAGTGGCGAAACTTTAGAGAGCTACAGCCTGGAAGATATGCATGAGCTGTTAGACACTACTAGATAGGAGTAGAGAAGCTTGTGCCCACTTTCACCTGTTTGTGTAGATATTCATCAAATGGAAAGAAAGTATGTTTGAAACCATTCGCTGCTACTGAAGAATTCTTGTTGATTGTCAAAGACTATCACAATTTAGCAGTGAGACCTTTTTTTACTGCAGAGTATAAAGCAGTCAGACTGGAATCTTTCTTCTTGAAAATGAAATTGATATAATAAATTAATGAACAAATGCATTCTGCTAATTTACATTAAAGTTAATCACAAAATTTTAGTGAAGAGTAAAAAAGGAAGAGAGAGAAAGAGAAGTGACTGTTGGCCAGAACGTTCCAGCATCATGCTTTTTTATTAGGAAGTGCCAGTTCTCAAAATATAGTAATTTTGTGGCACTGGATCTGTTTTAACAAGACTCCATGAAGAAATTTTCTGTATTTAATGAGACAACAGGTGAGAGGCAACCTAATAATGTAGTGAGCAGATATTTTTCCATAAGTAAGAGGCCCATCCAGAAGATACTACTCAGTCTTGATTCAGGTCCTTTCTTCTTGATCCAATGATATGAAACAGGCCCAAAAGCAGACACAAACCTATTTGTTAGGGCACTCACCTACATTAAGTAGCCTTGATTTCTCACTTTGAATGAAGCCAGACAAGAGCTTGGCTTTTCCCCAGACACTCTTCAGCAAATGCTTTAGGTAGAAATCTACTGTTCTGGGTAAGATTCTCACAAATTCCAGAATTTCAAAGAGTGTTTCTACTTAACTTGTAAGTAAAATGTAACCATTGTTCTCTGGCCAGACCCAGACTGCCAAATTCTGCCAAATTTATAGAAGACAACAAGGCTGGAATTCATCTTATTTAACCCCAAGCATGCCCTTATCCATGGAAAGAATTAAAATTTTCTGAGGTACGATACATCTGGTCTTTCTTAGATACCTTAGGTGAGACTTCTCTTACCAGATGTTCTTACGTCCAAGCTGGTCTCCCAAGCCAGTGGACCAAAAAAGGCAACTCTAGAGTATGATTTGCTTCATTCTAAGGTAAATGTCTAAAATTCTCTATAACTGTTAGTTTCTTTCCATAGACTATAACCAGAACAAAGAAGGACAACTCAGTGAAAAACATCTTTCTCATAAACATTTGACTCTGGATCCAATGAATCCTATCCTAAGAGGCAAAGTTTGTGGCCGTTTTTATTTGGAGTTATGGCTCATATCCAGCTTTAATGAAGAGAGCATGAAAACAGGGATTTAAGAGAAGTGTGGGGGTGTTTTCTTGGGTATGCTATTTGCTTTTGTAGGCTTTAGAAGAAAACCTATACTGTGTTCTTTCTTAGGCTATGTGTTGAAACATGTTTTTATGCTCTAAAGATTAAATAATTAGTAGAACATGGTCAAGATCAAAAGGCTGTTCTATGTCATAGCTAATTTGAGAGTTACCACAAGTATGATAACTAGTGATTCCTGCTGGTCTGATACCTGCTGTAGCTAACCATGTGGATTCAGAGTGAAATGTATTACACTCGCATTTTGTTTTAATTCAAGTTGTCATAAAGTGTTAATTTAAGAACTGAATATACTTTTACCACTCCTCATCTCCCAGTTACTATTAACATAAAAATGAATAATGGGCTTCTATTCTAAGGAAGAATAGTTAAACACCTGGCCAGTGACCTCTCAGACACCAGTTTCGAAAAAAGTGTATGCAATAAAAAGCTTTATGCTGATTCTATGCACAGCTTTATCACAAAGTAGTCTCACAATACTGTTACTGCATCTTGGGGGAGGGGGTGATTATTTTTCTTCTTTCCTTTCTTTCTTTCTTTCTTTCTTTCTTTCTTTCTTTCTTTCTTTCTTTCTTCCTTCTTTCCTTTCTTTCTTTCTTTTTCTCTCTTTCTTTCCCGCTTTCTCTCTTTCTCTCTTTCTTTCTCTCTTTCTTTCTCTCTTTGTTTCTTTCTTTCTCTCTATCTCTCTGTCTCTTTCACATTTGGCATATTGAGGACGTCCATCTATGTATTGTATAAGAATCAGTATCTTTGTTATGCAGCAAACACAGAAAATGACTGATTTAAAGAAGAATTATTTCATTCGGCATTATTGATAGATGTGAAAAGCAGTAAGCAAGAACATTCTATTACTCTGATGCAAAAAATTAGTCATTCTGTGCCAGTGACTCATGCATCAATGCTTTGATACGCATAAGCTGAAACATTCACCCTCAAATTAGGCTTTGCATCTTGCTGTGATCTATCCACCGTCTATCTTAACCACAGGCATTATTTGTGTGGAATATTGTTCCTACGCACTTCCCTGTAAACACATTTGAATACACATGATATGAAATATAGTCTTTGACTTCTAAAAGACCTCTGATTTGGATGTTTCAGTTTCAGAGGGAGAACTGCCATAGCCTCATCGCCAGAAATGAGAAGAACTGCTAATTGCTACAGCTTTTGTTAATCATCTGAACAGCAAAAATCGTGAGTTCTACTACTAGGTACATCCAGCTACACATGACTTTGAACTATTCAAGGTGAGAACGTTACACTTAGTTTTTTGGAGGTTGTCATGTATCTCATATCTTTGCATAAAACTAAACTCTAACAGAGAAGTAGCAGGCTCTCATATGACCTCGAAACAGTTGTTTACAGCTTTTCCTTCCTCTTTTTTCTTCCATTCCAAAGCTGTAGGTCTCTTCTTTCTCCTATGTTATTTTTTTTTAAAATTCACCTTTTTTTTTCTACTAGAAGGGTCTTATAACTGCCTTAAATCTCTCTTTTCTTCCGTATTCCTCTTAGATACTATATATTCTATCACACGGTCTGGCACTAACCTCAAGACCTTCCAGTAGACTCTCTTTTTAACTTTGTTCCAGCAATTATTTCAGTTAAAATTCTGTTTAGGAATTTTTTATTAAATATTTTTTGACCTTCAACAGATATAACAAACCTTAAACTTTTCATCATTATGTTCCAGTAGTGATTGAATGTAGCACAGTCAGGGTTGCATGAAATAAGACATTATCCTCTATTAGCTGAACTGGGGAAAATAACAGATATGGTTTGAACTTTGAAGAACACTAAAGGTAAAATAAGGTAACTTGCTTAAATATCTTGTTTTATTCTGCAGCGAAATTCAAAATACCTTACATTTGTTAATAATTTGCTATGCCGCTCAAATTTGACAGTGTGCCAGTACATACAGACAAAAGAAGAAAACCATCTGAAGGCCAAGAATGATTTCTGATCAAAATAAGAGATAGAAGAATCCACATACCAACTAAGACAACTTAGTGCTCAGGGCACTTGCCTGCAGGGCTGGAGACCTTGATCAAATCCCAGACTGACTTTTTCTCCCTCTGATTTACCAAGAAAAAGATCAAAGACCTTATTTCTGTTTGACCCTGGGTTTCAGCCATTTGGAAACTTCAGTAAAGAAGAAAACCTTTACACTTCTCAAAGGAGGAACGGTTTTAAACCCTTACATCTCTTTTGCTATTTTTTTCATTTGTGTTTTAAAACTCTACATGCATATTTATTTTGTAAACTATGTCCTATTTGTGATATAAGTAAGACATTGAACTTTCAGCACTGATAATGGCAGCTAAACTTATTCTGCCTTCCCAGATGAGCTCCAGTCACCTTCCTGTTTTCTCCAGTATAAGTGCAATGGGTATTCAGAGCTTTTGGATTTCACTTTTACCTAGATGTCTTTTAGCTGTCTTCCTTCAGCACATGGCTGATTTTTAACTGAGGTGCAAAGTGCATTGGTTACTTTACTGTGGGATTTTTTTTGTTTTGCTTGCATATTTGATTATATTTTTTGTAAAGCCATATATCACATAGTGTCCAGGGGAAGCTTCTCCAGAAATATTCCTTTTTTACTCTTTCATATGTCCAGATTCAGTGGAGACAATGAAAATTAAATCAGCTCTCAGTGAAGAAGATGCAGTATTGCCAGAGATACTGCTGTATCAGAGGGCATCTGAACCATGATTAGTCTTGGAGAGCAGGTTTGAAGATGCTGACACAGATAACAGAGCAAGAAAACTATGCATGTGTCATAGCCTTTTGAAGAAAGTCTAACCTTTCAAATTCCTGACAATTTGAAAAACCATGAACTTTATTTTGAAATCATAAGAGAGATCTATATTTTTAGAGTGATCTCAGTTCTTTTTTCTCTTGTTCTAAGGATGTGAGATTTCTGTGAAGGGAAAAATTAACAACATGACAACTATTCTAGAGTACATGCAGTTGCTTATATGTGTGAGAAAGTATACAGATATTCTTTCTCCAGTTTTGCAACTGTAACTCAATTTCATGAACTTTATCATACATTCATGGTCTTTATTGAGCCTAGAGAAAGCTGTTTGTGGGTTTCAACTTAGACGTGGATGAATGATGGTCAAAAGTGAATGATAGTCAAAAGCAATGGACTCTGTTCTCAATTCTTTAATATCTCCTTGACTGAGGTCAGAATTGGCCTTTTTGGCCCCACCAACATTCACAGGACAAGGCACAGACCACGGAAGTTTGTAAAAGGACTGAGAGAATGGGCTCATTCTGTCCTGAAGTTTCCAGCACAGCTGCGTGGGGCAGAGGAAGAAAGATGTAGTAGCGGTGGTGTCTCCCACCATGGAAGCTACCCATGCTGTGCAGCAAAGCTCTTCGAGGCAGCCAGCTGGAGGACCAAGCTAGAGCATGGACACACTCCACTCCTCACGTGAACACCAGGGACAGGGCGAGGGGGCTGCATGCCTGCTGAAGGAAAGCCTCTCTCTCTGTGTACCCTGTCAATACAGAGGATTTAAACGGTGAGAGGATGTAAAGGGCTCTGCTTGTAGTTACACCTGCCCTGCCAGAGAATGCAGGAACAGGCAATGGGACTGGAGGAGCACCCCAGAGCCAGGGAAAGGCCCCAGGGTGTGAAGCTGAGGAACAAGCCTTTTCCTAGGGAGACAAGGGGCTCTGCCCAAAGAAAAAGGCTGTAGAGAAGTCTTGGGGTGGCCTAGACCTCCATGGCAGCCCTGTAGGACTCAGTCCCTGTCCCATCGGTGCTGCAGCAAGGCCAGGCTCAGCTCCCCACAGCACTGCCCTGCCTGACTGTGGGCCCCTCCAAGCCAGACGACAGGGTAGGTGGCCCAACCTGTTCTCAACTCACCCCAGGGAGGTGTCTGGATGCCTGGGGCTGGCCAGCTACCCTGCTGCCCTGCCTTCCTAACATGGGGAAGCCCATAGCCTCTGGAAGCTGGACCACCCATCCATGAAGCATCATACCCATCTCCCAGGCTTCACCTCTTCTCCTCCAGAGCCTTCTCCTCTGCATGCCTTCAGGTGCTCTTGGTACAATGTCTGATACGCAGTGGAGAGCAGGAATGGAATATCCTCTGCCACCATCTCTGCTCCTGCTTAACCTTTGATGTCAGCCTCACATTCCCTACTGAAAGCAGGTAATCAGGAGCCTTGGGAATAGGAAGCATCAGGACCAGAGGGAAACCAATGCTTCACATCTTGGATTCTGTGCCTGAGAGCTCCTTTGCCCGTTGGCAATGAGAGAGACAATGATGGAGGTTACAGAAAGGCTGAAGCAGAAAACTACCTTCCCAGGTGAGGAGAGGAACAGGGGCAGACAGTCGTGTTGATCCATAACACATCCTCTGACCTGCTCCTTGGGATCAGCATGTCCAGGCCAGGGCTTTAGCCTGGAGCAGACAGCGCAGCCCAGCACTCTGTGGTGATTTCTCATCACCTTTATTATTTTAGAGAAAAATGTGTGAATACTCACGCATAGGCTTCACTATGAGGTATCATTTCGTAATCTATTCTCATGCAAGTTTTCTTCCTCATGTGTACGCTATTAAATATGATTGTTTAAGGAAGTTAGCTGGAGTTACTAAATATTCCAGTCATATGATTTTGGGGAGACTTGTTTTCTCTAGGTCTATAAAGACATATCAGAATTTACAGCATATACCACATATACTCTTGGCAAATAGGACTATGGGGAAGCAACTACAGTGCAATAAATAATTTCTGGCTTCCCTCTTGTTTTAGTGATACAAATTACAAAGGAAATATGACTTCAAGTAAGCATTTATGTGGTTCAAAATGCTACTTAAACACTTTCAGATCACCTTCGGGAATGTATTTCCCCAAGGATTTTATTTTGGTGGCTATATGTGAGTGTGCATTTGTGCACAAAAGTGTTTCTGTGTGGCAGTGGAAGGCCCATGGGGATGTGTTCTAGTGCATTATGGAGACATTTATCACAGCAAAAACTTGCTAAGGAGACTTAGTCTTCTGTAATTTAAACAAAACAGTTGGTTTTGTTTCATCAGCTTTCATAATGTCTGTTTATAGGTAAATAGGTAAAGGAGGGGAAAAATTGTTTCTATTGCAAAATGTTTAGAAAAATATTAGAAATTAAACTAGTATCTTTAATTTCTCTCTAGACTCTGCCACTTACTTTTTAACATACAGCTAAGTATTCTCTAACAAAAAAATATTTTATCCATAGTCTCACATTAGAAGTTCCAACTCATCATCACATTTTTGTGTATTTGTTTGCATGCATATTTACTTTACTGTCTATCTCACACCTAAGTAACATGTGTTTCTCTGAATGTTGAAGGTCACTACTCATTTCCTAGCTTGGAACTTGGGTTTTGAACAATACTTCTCTTCCCAAAACACAGATACATTTCTCTCCATTTATCCTCGGTTTTAGTAACACCCATCAAAGCTAAATCAGAAGGCTATACTGTTGCTGCAGTTTGCACTGGTGTTCGAGGCTGCACAGGTTACTGGGTACAGGGACATGCAGTCCAGCAAACATCTGCTAGAGTGATTAGAATTACATCAACACTGGTGGAGAAATGTTTGTAAAACTCTTTGAAGATGAAAAGTCGTATGCACAGGATAATCGTATGCAAAATTATAACAAAATTACACACAGGTTCCTTCTTCATACCTTTTCTTTGCTGCCAAATACCTTATCAAAATCCCCAACATCTTGCTGAGAACATAAGTCTAAATGTGTTTGTTTTGCAAGGAGAGATGAATATAAATGAGTGAAATTGTGAAGGCGGTCATTTCAGTTTACTGAGCTTGATTAAAAAGACAGAGAGTAGGTTCATACAGCTACATGCCTATGGTCATCTGTTGTCACATTACTCTCTGTGCGTATTTGGAACCCACAGAACACCACAGTGTGTGTCTAGGCACTTTCAAGGCACATAAAATGCAAACAGCTGTTTGGAGGTCATATTATATGCTTTCTGTAATTAATGTTATGCAAGTATAGAGCTAGACTGGGCAAAGACTCTGTACTTAAACTTTGCAAGCCTCCAAAATGCAGCTCACAGTCCTTGTGTACTGGCAGACATGAAGCATGACCACCTAGGCACTGAGGAATGAAGCACAGTGAGGAGCTTCAAATACAGGCTCCAGCTGGAGAACCAGATAAGTTTCCATCACAGAAGAAGAAACTGTTCTGAGAACAGTTGAAGGGGTGAAGTCCAGAGACAACAGTTATCAACAGCTGCCCAAAAAAGCAGAATAACCCTCTTGTGTCCCATGAAGTTCAGACAATATGCTTCCAGCCTCTATTCGTTGTGCGCGTGTGTGTGCGTGCACAGAAGTTGCATTAGTTCATTTAATGACTGAGAGTCAGGGTGCCTGAAATTATGTTTTATTACCCTCTTCTATACTAAAAAAAAACCCAAAAAACCAAAAAACAGAAACAAAACAAACAAACAAAAAAAACAACAAAGAGGGAAAAGAGGAAAAAAGAAGTCTATGTTGCTGTGACCAATGTTTGCTGATCCCTGACATGTGACCTTCCTAATATAAAACACAGGTTCTGTACTGTGGCCCTGCATATGATAGTGATTGGTTATTGTATAACCAATTATTGGTTATTGTATAACCAATCCACTGTGAGCACAGTATTAGACTAGAATTTTTCCAGCTGCCATTTGCATTATCAGATGAGCAATGCTTAGTATCAACAAAGTACAAAACTTTAAGTTTCCTTGTGCAATACCCTACACAAAATTTCCAATTGTTCTTTATTTTTCAGACTGGAAAACATTTATTAAATTTAGTCTTCCCTCATGTGGGGCAGCCTTCATCTCAAGCCGTGAATTTATGATTTACAAACAATTATGAATCTTCAGGAATTCTACAGCACAGTTTGGAAGAAAAACCTGTGGTCTTTCTAACTTATAATATTCTCTTCTACTTAAATCTTTGTCTATTTCAGTTACTCATCAGACTTCAGTACTTGTTTAGTCCCAGATTTAGTCGTCAGAAATGCAAGTGTTTAGTCTAAGCTAATTGTCTTGGATGGGGAAAGGCTGGCATTTCCAGAAGATAACCCTTTCTGCCTACTGGAACAATGTCCCTTTAAGTGTCATGAACATTTGATTAAGGTGCTTGCAAAAGTCTTGATTAAGGATCTTGTAAAGGTCTTGATTAAGATCTTTGTCCTTCAGTTATAAAAGAGATTTAGAGAACTAGTAATACCTAACATCAAGTGAGAAGTACATTACTTTTCCAAACTTATGCTCAGATTGTAAGGAAACTTCCATACCTTCTAAGTTTACACGGGCCAAGTAGTTCCTCAGACAATACTTCTTTTGCTTATTCCATTCCACTTACATCTGATTTATTCACTGTGTTGTACTTTATAAACATTTCCAGTTAATATGTTCTGAAGGGAACAAATAACAGTTTGCCTGCTATGAATGTGGACTTGTCTACCAACTCCAATACCGACTGTACAGAGAAAAAACTTCTTCATTTTTCCCTTCAGGATAGTGACTGGAAATATGTTATAGTTGTGGGAAGAATATTTTTCTGCTGAAAAGTAGTATTCAGTGCATAAACAATTCACTTTGCAGAGGAACCTGAAACTAAAAAAATGTTGCTTTAGGAAAAACATTTATAGCAAACTGTACAATAACTGTAGTTATTTTTTCCTCTAAATTTGTGTTGTTATAAAAAAAATCCTTTTGATATTTTTTATTTTAGAAATCATTTTGTCCAAGGAAGAAAACAGAAATAGAAAACTATAAAAATAAAATGTCTAAAGGAGGAAATTTGTGGAATTATGAAATGGTTAAAAATGTGTAAATTTTGGGTTTAATATTGGTAGAGAGGAAAATCTGTGTCAAAATTTCTTACAAAAAATTGTTCATGATCCTTTGAAATGTTTTGAAAGCTGACAAAAATGCGAAACAGATTTGTGCACTTAGGATGACTGATGTTTTTTGGATTGAAATGTCTGGTTTTTACTCAGTATCACAGCATCGACATCTGGAATTATTATTCTGTAGGATCCCTTCACAGTTTTGACAAATGTAAGAGCAGGTTCCCAGGCCAGAAAGCATCAATGTGCCTTTGCAGTGCATTGGGTCAACCTCAGTGAACACTCTTGTCCCTCAGGATAACTTTCTGTGTGCCCTAGTTAATACCGAGGAAGTGAAAACATCCTTGTGCCTGTAGTACAATGACACTGTAGCCAGGCAGGTACCACACAGCAACCAACACTTCAGGTTTTTCTAAGGCGTAGTGGGAGACTTTCTTTTTTCCCAGTAGGCGAAGCTGAATTTTAAATCTCCACAAAATGAAATAAAGGCATTTTCAGCATGTGTATTGCTTATCAACTCAGTGTACAATTTGTATCTATAGCTTCATATTTATCATGTCAGAGATGGTAGTGAGGACCACTACTAAGATCAGACTCCTTTGTCTGAGTTTTAATTATTACAGCATAAAGGGATCTTCCAGTCTCCTGAAAACTATCCTGTAACATGCAGAACACTTATCATATATCACTATCATTGCAAGCAGGGCAGGTATAAAGCCCTTCCTAAGTCAGTGGAAGGAACATCTTTGATTACTCCACTGCAGTCAGGCACAGCTTGCACCTGCAGAGCCAGACAACTGCCCTTGCATTCCATGAAGGAATGTTTCCTTGTGATATTCTAAGTGGGATCTCTCCAATGAGGTCGCAAAAGGAGTTTTAATAATGTCCTTCTTCTACGACAATGGAGATAAGCAACATACAACAAGGATAGTACTAGTAATACTCTGTTTCAGACTACACTTCCAAGGTGTCACTGTTGTCCTTCCATTTCTTTTTGAGCCCTTGTACTGCAACAGCAATAGTGTGGTAAAGCAGCACAGGTCAATATACAGAGCTACACATAACGAGGTGGCACCACTACTTGAAATAGCATCTTTTTCAGGAGCCAAGACACAAGAAAAGCCTTTCTCTTTGATATTTTTATGGTCATGAACTTGGCCTAGGAGTTGAGCGAGTGGATATGCCAGTCCTGCAGGACAAGAGCACCTATTCCAGCTTTCAAACACAGCCAGTACAAGTTTTGCTCCATACTGCAACAGCTAGTGTTTCCTGTACTCTAGCTAACTCATTGGAAGCCTTGATGAAATGCTGCATACACAGCACAGATGCCATCCTTGCACTCTCTGATGATGCAAACACCAGCTTCTTGCTTGGAGATGCATGTTTGCACTACTCCCAAAGCACTAAAGCAGTGTGAAGATTCTGGCATCTACTATTGAGAGACACCAGCAGCTGTGTTGTCTTTGACAATGAACTGTCCCAGCAATGGGGCTGCTTTACAATTTTCTTTAGAGCTGTGTTTTAAACTAAATACATTTTTTTCTGAGAACAAGGAGGTATTCTAAAAAAAAATGAACAAACCAACAAAAAAACCCCCAACCAAACAAAAAAAACTTGAAAATTGAAATTAAATTTCACAAAAATCTCCAAATAAGATAATCTTCACTTGGTGCTGTGAATGTAAAAGTAGCAAATTATATGCTCACTACTCAACCTCTCTGGAAAATGAGCTACTAGGAAGAAAAAGCTACTTATGAGCCACAAAGTCCCTGCTTAAACACTCTTTGGGAGTTTGGACAGAACAAGGCCTTCAGGGCTTGGCTTTGGAACACAGGCACCTCCAGTAAGAAGGAAAAACCATCAGGAAAAAGCATATGAGTTTAATGTAAATAACTATGTTCAGGAACCCATGTTTGAACATTTATTCTAATGTGAAAGACTTCCTTTAAGCAGAAAGTGACTACCTGGTGTGTTTTGGATCCTAACCCAAGGGAATACATCCGCTCCCATCACCCAGTGAAATCACATCCCTGCTGTTAATGGCTCCCTGCACAAAGACTAAGAGCCTCTTCCACAGTCTCCTGTTGTACTGCAGGGAGAATTCGGGACTTGCACTTAAAAGCACATGATTTCTGTTCCAGGATCATGATCCCTTCTCATCTGGCTGCTGCACTGATATAGTCACATTTGCTTTGTAACTGAAGTGTGCTGGAAAGCTTCCCCAGTTTGATTATCCCTTCCAGAGCTGGTGAAAGCATGCTTTTTTTTTTTTACCAAGTTATCTTGTTTAATCAGGACAAAGTAAACATATTACACACTAATAATAAAATCACTAGAAGTTCTCTACTTAATCTCCCTGATTTTCTTTAAAGGACTCAAACAAAGACCAGCAGGATCTCTAATCTTATGATCAACAAAGTTACATCACTAGCAGCCTCTGTTTTATCTGTTTACAGATCGGGCTGATGTTGTTAGAGGGTGGTGACATTAACTCTTACTGTATCAGTAGATAGTGCAATTGCATTAGGCAGGTCAAACTTTGCCGTCACTTCTGGTTCAAATTGCTGAGAAGAAACTGCAGAAATTATTTTTAATACCACGAGACAAAGTTGTGGACAAGTTTGGAGCAGTAGATCGCAGTTGCCACTGAAAACGCCATAGGAGCCTTTGCTGAAGCCTCCAGTCGTGCAGGAGAAGCATACCAGCTGCAACGCCTTTTGCCAGTACAAGACCTTCATTGGGGCCAGGCAACCCCAGCTAACTGGATGTGGAGAGAGGAACTAGGGGCAATAAGATCAGTCTGCTCCCCACTCCTTGGGCATGATGTCCCTCCAGCTAAAACTTGTCCTCCACTCTCACACTCTGACTTGTTCCGGGGGGATCCTGAGTGCAGGTGGATAAGGGTGAAATTGGCAGTGCAGGGAGTCAACCACCAGCCCAACAAGAAAGCACTCTGAAATGGGGGCTGCCTGCCATCTCAGCTGCTGCATGGTTGCTGCATCACCTTTCCTGCCCCCTCCATAGGCTGTGTCCTGGAAAGAGCCGTAGCTGATTATCATCATGCCTCCCACATAAGAGGGATGTGCTGGAAGAAGCATTACTCCAGTGAGCCTCCCACAGCTCCTTGCTTGAAGTTAAAAGCCTGATCTAACCCTTAACAAACACGAATAAAAGTGCTAGGAAAGGAATTTTAATTGGCCAACACTAAATGCTTTGAAGATGCTGTGTCATTATTTACTGACTTTCAGCACACCTGAGCCAGCCAGAGGGCAGTGATGTTAGTTTTGAACCCAAGGTATTACTGTTACACTGTCTTAGTACCCCACTGTTAAACTGCATCATCTCTTTCCACTGAATAAATTTGTTGTGCCTCATAGTATCAATAAAACCTTGCCTTTCTTCTGCACTGAGTTTGCAGGGAGGGTTGATGCTGGTTTCTTCTCACACCTCTGCCTGGCACTGTTCCATCACCAGCGCATGGTTCACCCACATGTAATTTTGAGCACCCACAGAGTGCAGCAGCATAGATAACCACATCTTCTATCCCACTTCTTGGCAGAAGTCCCCTCCCTACCCTGAGCTGAGCAACATACTGAGTGTTGTTACTCCTCCATGCAGCTGCCATTGCAAAAAAGAGAGGTTAACAAGGACAAGATAACGAAGGAGAGTTCATCTTAACTGACATGAAATCACCCAAATATGAACCTGAAATGATGCACACTGAGCCCAACAAAATGTTCCATATGGCATTATGGCATTCAGGTACTAAGTGTTTGTCAGACAAGACAAAGCAGTTAAATTCATAAAGAGCTACTGCACAGCCTTGTCACAATGCTTTCCAGCAGACAGGAGAACTGTCTTTGTATCCTCTGCTGAAGGAAGTCAGAAACTCTATATCTCAATCTTTTCGAGTGATATCACCATAAGATGTAGGGAGCTTTGTTTCTTTTTCCTTTAGAAAAGGTCCTTTTAATTAAAAGTAAATGGCATTTGATATTTAGGTGTCTGATGCCCTTTGTCTCCTATGTGATCACACCAAAGCATTAGGAATACTTACACTATAAAATACAATATATGATGAAGCCCAGAAGAAGAAACCTCTGTGACTATTTTTTCCTTACATAAGGATGTGCAGGACTAAATCTAAAGCTTATGCACAAAAGTAAATGAGACATTATTTGTGGAAATTCTGCCAAACTAACTAAAAACATCACTATTTTTCTTTTTTGATTTGCAAGCTACATTTTTCATTTCATGGACCATTTTAAAGGCCCCTTTTAAACATCCAGGAGACAACAGCAAGCTTTTATTACTCTTATTAACAGTTCCTTAACAGTTCCTTTCAGCCTCCAACAAGAAATTTCTTCTCTGCTTTTAAATCACTAGTTACATTAGTTGAGAATCCTTTTTACTTCCTTCATCTATCCTAGCTGTGTAGACAGCATGAGTGTGCAGTACATGTACAAGGCACAACCAGTGCTAGAAACAACTGCAGTGGGAACAGGGGACTTGCCATGGCAGAGGGACAGACATCCCCTCCAAGGATGGGGGAAGGGTTCCGGCACCCTTGGTCCCACCAGTAGTCTGTGCCTGAGAGCAGCCCAGTTCACATGATAGCAACAGTTAAAAAACAGCACAGAAATAGTTCTACCATTACAAGAAAGTCTATTCATTTGTATATCCACGCTTCAGTGACGGCTTTAGAAACATTAAGCCTATTCCTTCAAAGGTCAGTAGGTGGTATATGTGCTACCCTGAGACACTGAAATGCCTGAGTAAAAATAGACTGTTGAATGAGGGACCTTCTACAAATGAATTTTCTAATAGCTTTGATATTGTTGTCAGCATAGATTTCATGGATGAGCTGAAACTAGACTGAACTTGCTGTGCCACACAAGTTCATCAAAAACTGCAGGAAGAGCTTGGATGGGGAGGGGAGAAAGGCCCTAAAGGTGATTCCCACCACCTTTAAACCTAGGCCAGTCATCTAGAACAGCCTCCGTGATCTCTTTGTGGTTCACCATCATCTGGAAGAAATCCTCTGAACCATCACAGTTCCCAGATAAGACCATGCAAAATAGGTTATAGACAAGTATACAGAATCCAGTAACATCAGCCTGAGAAAGTTCAGGTTGGATATTTCTTTCAGACAAGCACTTCATATACATCACGACCTTCAGAGACTGTAAACTGTTATCCTGTTGAGGTAATTTTTAATCAAAGGCCAATGTGTCAGCAGCTGCACGAGTGAGGAATGCCTAAGAAAATAAATGCTAGTTAGAGTGCTATTTAATGCTGTTAACTGCAGTGGGTGGAGGCTGGAGGGCAGTAGCTTTTAACAGGTTTTATTTGAAAGACTCAGTGTGGTTGTCACGACAGTTGTCTTGGTGACTGAAGTTGTATTGCTAACAGATGGAAATCTGGCAGCTTTTTCTAATTTATGCAGATGCTCTGCAGAAGGAATTACCATCCTAGGTGATTCTAATATTAACCTTACACAAACCTTTCTTCACTGTGTTAATAAACAGAACATTCTGCTCAAAACAGTCAGAAATGTTCAACTGTGCCTCCCTTTTAATCTCTTCAGTTACTCTTACAATTTAGCATAAAAATTTTTTTGCATAAATTCTCTTACTAAACTGAGAGTTGGATATGTAGCAAAAGTCAGCCTAGTTCTCAAAATACCTATTTTAATTATAAAATTACCTACCAGGTTGTGTCTTCATTAATGAGCTAAGCTTGTGGACTTGTTTTGTTCTTGAAAACTGGCATTCAGTACAATAGCTAACAAGAATGATTTAACAAGAGAAGTATCTAAATTGGCAATCATTTAAAAGGACTGAATAATATTCTTAATAGCTGTGTAATGTTTCTTCTTTTTTACTTTGATTGGCACTTTTTTAATTGTTAACACTCTTTTCAAACTGGCAACACATTGTCTCATTCTAATCTGCAGTGAGCCCTACCATATTACAGACTATCGCAAGTGCTAAACGTGCTCAGGAACAACACACCACTGAGATGTTTTGAGGCATTATGTGTATTCTGTGGATCTCTGTCTGTTCTTTTAACAGATTTTAGGAAATCAGGAGACCATATGCTTTTGTTTTGCCCTTTGATGATTTAAAAACGTGGGTGCTGGCTGTAGAACTTGCTGGCTAAAATATATTTGCATCATTAATGCCCTGATCAGCTGAGTGAAAGGGATACTTGCTATTACACCTGTATCTCTCTGAGATGATTGATCATGTGCATCCACACTGTAGGTGACTTAAACAAAAGAGTAAAACTCTTGAAACTCTTCTCTGTTTCCATACGTGAGACTTTGACCCTCACTAGCTGAAGGCAGTAGTCATACAACTCTGTAAGGAGCAGAGAAGAAAACATGTAATATAGAGACAGACAGACCATTGAAGGATTTCAGAGAAGGACTAAATATTAGTTTTGACTATTTGGACATTATCTGCATGACTCATGAGCCATCTTTTGAGTCTGAGCAATCCGACTTGAACCAAGATGCCTTCCTTAAGTAACACACCCACCCTAGAAAATAAATAGAGGAGTTGGATCCTAAGCTTAGATGCCATATTCAGGCAGGTCAGACCTTTCCATGGAGGCTTTCAGATGCCCTTTCTCTTTGGCCATTGTCTTTACAGGAAACACGGGCACTTCCTTTGGAGACCTTTTCTATCACTAATTTAGAAGTGAGGCACAAGTCAGTTTTATTGAGAGGATGACTATCCTTTTTTTCCCCCTGTGTTCAAAAAGCCTGAGTTGCCTGCAACCCAAAATCATCTGCCTTTTCGGAGTGCACTCTGAGAGGCGGCAGCTTCAACCGTGAAGTCTCCTTAGCAGCCCCAAAGCACAGAGACACTACGGTCAGAGAAGGGAAACGAGTGTTGGCTGCAGTACAGGAATCAATTTTCCAGGCATGTGACTTGGGCTTCAGTGAAATGGCCTCTGTTTCCTGCCCAGAAAGCTCAGGTAGCTGTTACAAAGAGAAGAGTAGGTACCCCAGTGGGGCAGGCATACTTGCCTTCTGTTGCTTTACAGCCCAAAGGATGATCTTGGTTGCATATTAGTCTCTCTTTTTCCTTAGCAATCCAGCAAGAAGAAATCTCAAGTTGTGGTGACCAAACATATCTTGGAACTACTTGTAAGTAAAAAATTTCCAGCTCCCTCCTGAGGGACCCATATAATTTTTCTGGATTATATTGTTGAAGTGACCAGATAACTTGCTATTTCTACTTTATTTATGCAGGCTTCTATGTCAGGATATTTCACCTGTAGAACACCAAGAAAGAGACAAACTTTTCCTTTAAATCACTCAAAGTTTAAAATCCAGTGTCGCAGGCAACTTCTGCTTGAGCTCTATAAAACAGGTACAGACATTCAAGTGGCAGAACAAGAGTTGTGTTCTGGGAAGGATGAAATAATGACTGGGAAGGATGAAACGGGTGAGGACTGTAGGAGTATCTCCCAATTACTCTGACTGTGAAATGGCAACTCAGCAAAGGAAATAATCTCTATTTGTATTTCTAGTACTGGGGCTGAGAGATTGAAGGCTTCCCAGAGTGGTCTAGTAATGCCCCAACTTTGATTGAATAGATGTGGGAGAGTAAGCAGCCACTTCTGAAACTCAAAGCATTTTGAAATAGAAAGGTTTTTCAGTTGCTTGACAAATGTTATGAGAGTCCAGAGGGTTAGACAATATGTCAGGTGGGAAGTACCATTAGTCCCAAACAGTTTTACAAGAAGACTAAACCATAAAAACCCAAATTCTGTGCCTAAGTAATACTACACAATTGAGTCTAGTAAGAATTTATAGTACTTTGTGCCTTAGGTGTCTTGTGAACTAAAAAAGATCAAAGGCTGAGTGCCCTCAGCACTCAGTCAGACCTTCAAGAAGGGGTCCAATATCCCTCCTAGTTGATGACTGCTTTACAGGAAACACTGAGCAGCATGAAGAATAGGGCCCTAAATGCATATTTGGTACCCAGTTAAATTCTAGAGTAAGTAGTATTTTTTTAATCAGCATTTGTTACACCCCAGTATAAACCACAGCTAAAAGAAATCTCATGCACCTGGTCTAAATCTTGGTCATTAATTAATTAGTCTGTCACTAACAAGATGTCTTTAGAACAAGAGTTAGCCTATTTTGGTTAACCAGTTAGTGGTATTGTTCATGTTTCTTCTCTTTTTCCTTCAATAGGCTCTTTATTGTAGATTTCACTTACAAAATTCCATTACTTACATAGATAGTAATAACGCATGAAGTATGTCTCCAGCTGTTTTCAACTTTTCTGACCTATGCAAACACCAAGCTTTGAAATAGTTTATGCTAACTTCTTTTGAGAATAAGTCAATTCCTAGGCTGACTGATTCTAAGTATTTTAACGGCTGTAAGTACGTGGTCTCAAATGAGCTTTACATTTTGTATTTCATCTCAAAACAAAGCAAAAACATTCACATGTCTAGTTAGAAAGCCGTAAATCAGTACCGTCTCTTTATAATATTTGTACTGTCACAGGTTTTATACTCATATTAAAAAGGCATCTCTAACATTTGCAATACAGTAAGTGACTCACACTGCAAATTTCCCCAGGTAACAAAATGCCCTGTCAAGTACAGCACCATAATTTCTCCCGATTCTACACAGAGAAACTGCAAATGCACAGTGTAATACTCAAATAAACCTATTGTAACTTTAAAGATACATGATGAATATCTGTCGGGCACAGTCATTTCTCTCTACAAACCCAAGAAATAGAAACAGCTAGAAGCAGAATTATTAATAAAATGCTATTCTTTGTAGACATCAAAACACTAGACAAAGGTCCGTATTCTGATCTGTTCTTCTCCATATTCTGACTACTCGTGTTTATGTAGGATGAGTTCATTTAAAAAATGACATTTTCTTTTTAAGATTCACCCAAACTGGAGTAGCCATTTTTGATCTTTGTGAACAAGCAAACCACCAGCAATTCTTCCTACAAATCAGCTTGATGCAATTCCCTGTGCTGATTCACATACAGAGACCACAACTGCACATAAATCTTTCAGGGAAGCCTTACTTTTTTAATGGTCAGAATCTACCCTTGCAAAATGCAGCCATGAAAGAACTTTTAGATAGAATCATAGAATGGTTAGAGTTGGAAGGGACCTACAAAACCATCTAGCTCAAATCCCCCTACCACAGACTGGGAGACCTTCCACCAAGTTGCTTAGAGCCCCATCCAACCTGGCCTTGAAGACCTCCAGAAATGGGGAGTCCACAGCCTCTCTGGGCAACCTGTTTCAGTGCTTCACCACCCTCACAGTAAAGAATTTCATTCTAATATCTAATCTAAACCTAGTCTCATTCAGCTTAAGGCTGGAAAGCACACAGAAAGTTGCTATGCACGATACATAATGTATATCACAGGAAGTGGCAGGGGAGACTCTGTTTCACCTTCCCAAATGTTTGAGTGATGGATCAGTGAATGGTAGATGGAGGACTGGAACTTCACTCCAAGGCATATTCACTACCTACAAAATGTTTTCAGTGACAGTTGTTTACAAGACAAAACAAAAATCAACCTTGAAATATGGATTTCCAAGACTTGCTTTGTTTTTTGTTCCTTTGAATATAGGCCTTAATAAGACAGTTGCAGAAGTGTTTTGTAAGAAAAGAATTTACTGACCAGATTACACATCTTCAACAAATACCCCTAGAAGATTAATTTCAGCTAGAATTTTCCAGTTATTTCTTTGCCAATCTGAAATTGTTATTTTATTCATTCGAGCTAACTGGCATTCAGTGCTCCAAGTGCCAGCCACAATGACATTCAATGTCATGAGCTACCATTTTACAACTTGGACAAAAATTAGCGGTGGACAAGATTTTTCACACTAATCTACAGCAAAAAAGCAAAAAAGCTGAATTTGGTCTTCTTTGGCTATGTAATCTCAAGTCAGTAAACAGAACTAGGTGAACTATAAACTGAGGTTGAAAGGAAAGAAGGGAATGGTAATGCCAGCATAAAGTTTAATGGATCTGTGGAACATATCAATGTTACAACTGCTACCCAGAAATGTAAGAATTGATAGCACAATCAATTTCTTTTAAAGTTGTTACTGTAAAGGGAGTAACATCACCACTTAAAGTCTCACCTTGTGATCTTGAAAGAAATCTTTTTCTTAAGGGCACTTGATAGGGACATAAGGCAGGACAATGCATCTGAAGCAGCCACAAACTAAAATGTGGATCATTCACCTCAAGTTCTTTCTACCTCAGCCTGAGACATATCTGGAAGAAGTTATCCCAGATTGCATGTCAATCCTTCCAGGAGGATATAAACCCAGCCTTTTTTATAGAATGTTTTCTTCCATATCACCTTGAACATTTTCACGATTTGGAAAAGACACTATTACCCTCTTTTTCTTACCAGAAGAAATAGTGACTGATCAATTTCTCTGTACACCTAATTACACAACTAATCAGTTTACCAGTAAGCTCTTTGATCAGTTAATAAGACAGCTAATAATGTTAAAGACCATTAACTCTCACCAATATTAATTTTCAGTGTGTCAATTTAAGGGTCAGAAGCATTTTCCACTAGCATTTTTTTTGTGCATTTGTGCATGAGGGTACAGACCTACCTAGTCTTTAGTCTTGCAATTTTGAATAAAGCACTTATACTCTTTCATTGTTTGATCCAACACTGTAAAACTAGGCAAATACAAAACAAAGTCTTGACAGAATCAGGGTCATGTGTCTCAGACATGAAAAATCACTTCAGTAGTCTTCAAACAGGTTTTTTTGCACCTCCCCAAGCCATTTTTGACAAATATATATATTATATATAATACATATATATAGTGTTTGTAGTTGCTGATTAAGAAAAGCAGAAAATCAGGGTTACCTGGTAATAGAAAAACTGCCATTTAGCCATGGCATCATCAACTAAATCAGCTGACCTTGAGAGTCCTGTAAATTTGTTATGATGGTTGATCCTAATACATAGAGCAGTAACATCTACTGCTGCTCATGCAATCTAGGAGAATGCTTTGCTAAATTTAGCACAATATTTATCCTTACTGTGCCTATATGTTCTGATTAACCTGACTGTCCTTCATCAATTCCAGAAATCAGCTAAAGTGACTGGCATTTCTAGTGTGATACCAACTAAAAGACTCTTTCAGCACCTGTCAGTTTATATACTTTGTAAAATTAATAGATGTTTCCAATCCAGTTTAGTAATCTCTAAATCACCTAACTTGTAATTAATTTTCTTCCGTAGAAGTGCATAAAATGATAGTCTGTCCATCTACTTTCCTCATTTATTTATGTAAAGGCCCTGGTATTTGAATGTGTGTGTCATCTTCATAAAATGGTGACATTCTTGAAGGAAAGTAAAGAACTAAGTACTTTTTATTCATACACAGAATGGCAGTAGCTTAAGCACCGAAGTCTGAGGCTAGTGTGTTTCCGAGCACATCCTGACTTTCCACTCAGCTTAGTCAAAGGCTTTTTAGCCTTTTAAATGTATTTGCTATCACCTTTTCCTACTGAGAATATCAATTAGAACATCATTTGCTCACTACCAAGCAAGCTTAACAAACTCATCCGAATTAAGACAGTTCCTTCCTGAGAAAGTAGTGTGAAAAAATTTTCTACTGACTTCCATAAATGCTGGATCACACATAGAAGCCATCAGACAGATGAAATAAATGTGCTGGTTGGAAGGATGTAATAACAATAGGAAGAAAGGAAAAAGCAAAATATAGTGTTCATTACTTGCATGAGTAGTCCTAATCAAAAGTTGTGAGTATTATGAGCATTCAACAGCAGACGGAGCAGCAGTACTGTCTGAGTTTTTCACTGAAGATCTTCAGTACCTCCTGAGCTGAACCAGTGACATTAAGTCACAGGAACCGTATCACCCTGCAAGTCTGTGAGTCCTTTGGACTTGTGTGTTTTTAGCACTCCTGAAGGATCTCATTTAGCTTGATACAGAACCATCAGAAGGTGCTCCAAACCTGCACATTAAGAATATTTTATAGTTGATAACTCTTGTGAATCAGGATTCAAATCAATCTAATTAAAATAATCCAAATAATTATTGTGAAGGTTTATAGAGGTGATGTTAACTGTGCTGACCTCTCAGAAATAATTATCTACTTACAAGGACTAAGGAACTAATCTACATGTTGTGTATCACCACAATTGCAAATTTATCCTCCACATATTATATCTGCTTCTCCTGCATAATAATGCCATAAACGTCTTGGCACTTTTAATTGGGATTCTGACTACAGTCCCTTGCCAGAAAGGGCTGTAAACATAAAATAGTCCTCTCCCTCCATGAGAAAAGAAACAAAATTTTGCCAGAACAGATTTTTATTTGTAAAAATTACTTGGCTGACTATGCAAAGAATATGGTATTGTCATATGGTGTTCTTTGTAAAGAGTTGAAGAGGAGGTGCTGCCAGGTAATGGCAGAAGAAAAGAATCCCCCAGCATGGGGGAGCTTGGCACAATTGCTGAAGAAGTTCTGGCCAATGCAGAGGTTCAGGGGAGAGGAGGTTGAGGTCAGAGCAATGGAAAAGGACTTTGTCAGCTGCACAGTGGACTGACTGGGAGTTGGAGGAGACCAGTAGGAGGGATCAGGAAGGAGAATACAAATATCAGGAGAGGAGGCTAGCTGTAGTTGGAAATGAGAGGGATATGAACTTGGATGTGCGAAAAAAGAGCTACTAAGATGGAACTGGGGCTTGGATGGGCAGGGAGAAGGAAAGTAAAATCTAAAAGTGTTGCCAAAAGTAATCATGTTATGCACAGAGGATTATAATAGTGATGCTGAGAGAGGACAAAATTGTTCCTTGGTTCATTCTCCCACAAACAGAGGCCAGTGGAAATCCTTGATCCTCTGTGAATAAGTAAGTGCCAAGAGGAAAGCAATCTGCAAATGGCATAATCATTTTCTGCTTTCCGGGGGGAAGAAGCAGCAGAATTTTGGGTGGGGCTACAGGTGTCTCCTAGTACAGTAGAAATAACCAGGAGATGAGTAGATGCTGCTTGATGTTGCAATAGTCAGTTTTGAAGGAATGTCTCTGTAACCATTGCGAGAGCTGTGTGATCACTGCAGGCCTGCACTGCAGTGAACAGCTGACATCTCTCACAGCAAATGCCACTGAAAGATGTGTGGTGCTAACACAGCTGCTCATAAAACTTGGTAGGGTGCTGTTGGGAACATGAAAATTGAAGCAGCAGCTGATGCTGTCGAACTGGTGACTTACCACTTTTAAACTGACACAGGTCTTTTCTTATTGAAAATTTTCATTCTGAACTTTAACATTTATTTTAACAAAGTTGTGGTTAAAAGAAATATCACAGTAATAATCTTTCTAAGGCTCACCACAGCATGGAAATGGTTCATCAAGGCATGTTTTGAAACAATTACATCAACAATGTCTTCATAAAATACTTTCCAAAACTTTGTGTGTGAAGTGTTCTATTCAAACAGCCCCAGGAACAAGGAGGTAGCCTTTTAAGCCAAATTTACACCTTCATATAAAGCTGATGTTGAAAATAGGACCTGCCTTGAATGACAGTCTGTTTTATGTAGCATTCTTTTCTCTGGAATGCTGACTAGAATTTGAAAACTACAAATTATAAATCTGCTAATTTACATAAGGCTTCCTTTTTATTTTGGATAGTTCAGAAATGGTGATGTATATTAATGCAGTGAGTGCTAAGGGGAATGTGTAAGGTATGTGTTTCTGATGTACTGCTTATTACAGAATGATTTTTTTTATTTTTCAGCTTATAAATGAGCAAACATGAAAAATTCCCATTCAAAGCTGCTTGGGTTACCTTTTGGAGGAAAAAAAAACAACCTTGGATGATTCTTTTCAACCTCCTCTTGAAACTTTTCCAGTCTCTCATTTTGTACCTCCTGGGCTGTGTGAAGATGCAATTAATAAAATCCTGTCATCAGGAGCTTCCTATTAAATTAAATCATTTCACAGAGTTTTCTCTCCCTTTAATTCTGTTTAGCTGAATGTTTACTGATGAGTCAATTAGTCACTGCTTTGTTTGTTCAACTTAATGTCATCACATCACCATGAGATCACCGCAGAAAACATTCATCAACAACAGCAATGTCATGTCTGGCTGGTTGCTACAGGCTAGCCTCAGGCTGTCCACATGCAGGAGTCCGGCTGGTCAGTGACCTTGGTCTGGCTGCAAGTACCCAGGGCAACTCTTATGGTGCACAAGGTACAACAATTACTTTGTAATCGTTGGTGAGGATCACCCCTCCTTACAGTGCAACTCCTCAAGCATGACATAAGGAGGTAGACCAGTTTGCAAAGGCAGCCATGACAATAAAACAAGGGCACATGAGTTGACGTCTGTGGCTGGAACAGACTTCGTTATGCGGTGACAGTTACTGCAAGAAGTTACATTTTTAAAGTACCAGCAATTATTAGGGAGCAAGGTAGTAGAGATATCAATGGGTATCAATATACCAGCCCAGAAAGTTCCAATTATATTGACATACATGGTCAAGAACAAATGAGCATCAGATTGTTTTTTGTGCATTGAGTGTTACTACCATAGACTCCAATAATCTGGAGCTGAGCAGAAGATGGTAAATTCATGTTAGTGTCACTCAAACCTAATGGCTGAATTTCTTTTTTAAGTACAGTACCCATCTGCCAGGTTATGTCTTCAGAGGTTGTTTTCCGAACTACTTGTAAGTAGACACAGTCCAGCTGAAGGTACACTTAAGTATATCAGAGAGTGATATGTTTCAGAGGGGTTTTTTTTGCTCAGTGCACATAAGATCCTCTCACAGAGATGTTGAAAATTTAAATCATTCTTGAGGAGTACCTGTTGCCTTTCATGGTTTAAACAAGTAAGACAAGGGGGTTCTTAACAAAGAAATTTCATCAAGGGGGCCTGGATGTGACTAGAGCATACACTTGTGACCCCTTAAAAAAACAGTGCTATTTTCCTCCTCTGCAAGCCTTTTAAAACCTAGCAATTCATCCCCAGTCTCTAGCAAGGGCATAAGTAGACAAATAAGCTGTTCCAAGGGGAATAAAAGTTTGATAACCAATCACGAAGGATATCAGACCTAACAAGGACAGGTCAGTCCACAGATCCTGTGATTTAGGGAAGCAAGGAGGAGAATCAAGCAGTTGCACAGCACTCACTACATAGTCTGTGTCCTCCATGTAGCCCTAGGTCCTAATAATATTCTGGCACTGATGCATATTAACAGTGCAATTTCAATAATCAGCATATTTTGTCAAATAATTGTTAGGCTGATGGTTATAAGAGGTGACACTGCCAATATCTCATAAAGGCTGAAAGAAATATTTCCCATTTCCACGCTGCATAAACAAAGCATGTCAGATAACCTCAGGAATGATAATGATCTCCAGTACTTTAGTATATTAAGTATTCATCAATTGAGCATAGACCACAACAATGTTTTGAGAGTCCTTAAACACATGAGAAGCACATGAGAAATGATGTAAAGTTTATATGAGCTCATATAATCTTGGTCAGTTATACAGCCAAGTATAAGATCATAGAAATAAGGTCATGTGTACCATACCTTTCCTACTAGAGGGTTGTGCCCTACATTATATTTTCTGGTGCCACATCCAGCCCAGATTTAATTGACCCAAGCAATGAGTCATCCACTTCTTCCCCTACAGCATTATTCCCCAGTCTAACAGATTACATTGTTGGGATTTCTTTTTCCTTGATAATCAGTCTTTACTGTCCTTAATTTCATCCTATTATATAATACCTCACACTTATGCTGTAACTGCTGTCCTAAAGGTTTTCAAGTTTAATTGAGTTTCATAACAGCCCCCCATGAAATAGATCAGTTCTGAGTCAGAGATGCAAAAACTGAGTTACTTGCTGCAGGCCACATACGGGATCATATCGAGCACAGCTGGGTCTGCCTCACTGACTGAGAGCTGTTCACATGCAGTTTATGCAGTAATCAAGACATAAGAACTCTTTTCTAGGATGCAGCCCTATGGTCTCCTACCAGTGTCTATCTGCACTGTGAAAAACAGTTTAGTCCTTCATTAATATTTGTGTCTTTCAAGTGTTCACATGTATATCTTTCCCTAGTAATTATTTTTATACTGTTGATATTTGCTCTATCTATAAATAAACCAAGCCCTTTATTATGTGGCTCTTTTCTCTCTGATCTCAGACATGTCTTTGCAGATTATGCGCCCAGAATGCTACTCTGTGGAGTTTATGGAGATAAGTCATGCCGTGACTGTTAGCCTCCCAGGCTGTGACACCATACAAGAGGAATAATCCAGCTGGCTGCTCCAGACTTTGTCACCTGAGACACAGTAGCTCACTGTGCATGTGCTGTTACCCCATTGTGAAGCAAAGTAACACGGGTTCACATGAGTCACCGTCGACTGACCTTGTGTTTCCACGCAGAGTAGCAATGTATCTGTTCAGTTACCTCATCTGAAAAGAAGGACACTGACTAACAGCTGGGGGACAAGAACCTCTACAGGCCAGCACAGGCCTCCTGTTCGACAAACCCTTAATTTTCTTTAATTAATGCATTTGCTTTTTAACTGAAGCAACTCCGGCAATATTCTAGATTATAATGCAATTGCAGGCAAGAGCTAGAAATCTTCTGGCTGCTTTGAAAACGAATGCATTTGGTGTCAATATCTCTTGCTGAACATAATTTCTTTCAAAATATTTATCTTCAATTTGCTTACTAGATTTTGGGTGATACTTAACTCACAACTGGTTTTCTAAATCAGATTTAACCTTATTGCTCATTTATATTTTTACAATACCTTCCTCTAGGATCATTTTGTATCATCTTTCTGGTGTCCTCCCTGCTTTTACTACTCTTTCTTAATGAACTGAAAGGTAGAGTGGATGATGGAGATTCCTGCCTTGTAAAATTCAGATGCTTTAGCATGGCAGAAGTGCATATTTGAAAAAATAACTAAAGTGGTGAGGGACTCAACATTTTTTTGTGTGTTCTGCTACGTACAACATAGAGATCATAATATATGCAAAAGTTTTTTCCTACAAGGAAGTTTTTGTACAGTATCTTCCCTGAAAAAGATCTTTATGCAGTATCCATCCCTTCACCCTGCCAACAAAAGCAAACTCGCAGAAGGAAAACTAGCAGTCCTCCCTTGCCTGAGTAAATGAACCCTGGAATATGGGAAAAATCTTTCTTTCCAGAGAAAACGATCAAAGACAGTTCAGGGTATGAACAAGTGGTTGTCTCACCTGCGTAAAATAACGAGTGTTTCTGAGCTTTTTACCTAACTTTGAAATTGCTTTCAAAAAGGTTCACAAAAACTGAGACTAACATCTTCCATTAGCCAGCCCTGCAGCTCACAGATCTCACCAAAAAAAATCTGCTACTTGTGCATAATTAAAGGATCTGCAAACTACCAGTCGAGATAAAAAGATCAAGGGCTATCATAAATCATGCTGCCTCATGGGATGAGCTCACCAGCAGCAGAAAAAGATGTATGTTTTCTTTCTGTGAGGATTAGTTGCTCTGGTACAGTATAGGAGTTTGACTCTCCAGTAGCTGTACTTAAGGGACACAACAGAATCTTTTTTCTAGGACAGCTCTTGTGTCCAAAAATGCTGTCAAATTATTTGCCTATCTGGTCTGGCATTTAGCCTGGGACCACACTGAGCAGAGCTAATGTGGAATTTTATTTATTTACTTCATGAGAAAGTGCTTATGGAGCAACACTGACATTTTTTCATGAAAATGTGTCAACTCAGATAAAGCTTTTGCCAGGAAAGTTTCCTACCGTAGAGAACCCAAGCTAGAAAGACCTAGGGAAGGGCAGAGGTCTCAAGTGATGGAAGCAGAGAATTCGGTATCTGTCTTCTCTCTACATTTTGTCCCTGACAACAGTTGTAATTAGCAGGCCCCAGCTACATCACTTGCACCAATTTTGTCATTTTTTAAGATGTCAAAAGAAATTAACTTTTTTTCCCCTTTGTTTCCTATTTTCCTTCTATATGAAGGTTTTGGGTTAATCACAGAGTGGAACACTGACAAACAGTGAAGCCTGCAAAACAGTTCTTGCTTTCTATTTGTTCCTAATACGATATTTGTAATCAGGAACAATTTCTTCTTAGGACCCTGTGTAGTCTCAGGGAATCTGGAAGCAAAACAAAATGTTGATTAAAAGTCTTGAGCTCAAGTTCTATCCCAGCCTGATCATTTATGAACTGTTTTCATGTCAATAAATAATTTTTCTAACTTGTTTGCAGAGAAAGCAAGCAAGTCTTCCCCCCACCCCTCATGGCCCCTGCCCCCCCATCAGCGTTATCCTTTTTAAACTGGAAACTTTGTTCTAGTAAATATACAAAACCTTGAAAACTCTTTCAGGACAGTTAGTCTCATAAGTCAGCAGTGGGAAAATTCAGCAGTGGGAAATCTAGGAAATTTCCACGTCCTACATTTATAGCCAGTTATCAGTTTCACTTCTCTGTCTTTTTTTTTTTTCAGTCTGTTAGACTGCATAAAATATAACTTTTACAGGCAGACAGGGAGCAGAAAAGGTAAATAAGGTAGATGGGATGCTTTGACTCATTCTACCTATGCAGGGTAATTATCTTGTGACTGTAGTAACCTTTCATCTATTTCACTTGAGTTCATGCCTTTCTCCGCCACAGAAGGGGCTTAAAACAGGCTCCATGCAGCAGCCAACCAAGAGCACCTTGGGATTACCCCTTCTTCCAACACTGGAGGGAATGAAGTTGCTGCAGCTAATTATGACTGCTTATAGGTAATCTCTAGTAATACTCTGGAAAATCTTAGTTTCTCCCTAACAGCCAAATTTGGATATATCAAAAAGCAAAATCAATGCAAAAGTAAAGCTGAGAAGGGCCAGGTGAATGACGTGAACGTGAATGATGGTGCTTATCATGTCTGACTCAGCTGGATGCTGTAGTCTTCAGCTACTGTGAACTCACATAGAAGCACTAAATTGCCTCAACATAGATTTCTCATGCCATTTCAGATGATGCAGAGTATCTGGTATGACCTTCAGCTGTGGATTTAGAAGGGTGTGGGTCTCCTATGAATCCTTAAATCCCTTCTACCAGCTCGGGGGGGGGGACTTAGCTACTTTAGAGCATCTAAAATGTCCTAATTGGACTATATTTTGGCAATGGGACCCTGCTTCCTGTGTCGCAAGCTACGGGAAACATGTTTTTTCACTTCCACGAGAATCCCCAAGCGTAAGAAAACTAGAATGACGCAAAATCTCACCAGAGTCAGGTTTACTTTTGCAACTGTGACAGAGGTTTGGTGCACTGTATTTCAGGGAAGCCATCCTTTGCTGTACATGGCCTGGGGTGGCCATAACTGCGGCAAGATAAAGACCTTCCAGGAAAATGCTTACTGTCCAGGGCTGTCTTTGCATCCACGGTCGGACTCTTTGGGAGCTACTCTATAAAGCAAAAACAACCTCTGTGCCTACGGTGGCCTGGAAGTGCAACATAGCACATCCATTCCTTGGGAGCAAATGCACAAACATGCATAGTCTGGGACTGTGGAAGGGCACAGTACATTGGGTTGCAGGGGACTCTTCTAGAGAGAAGACGATGCCATGACCACTGCACACCAGCCCCTGTCTTCTCTGCAACACCCATGCTGGCCCTCCCACCAAACAGCAGAAGGAGAAAATCCAGGAAAACAGCTCCCCACCAAGCCAATCTGCTCTTCAGGACAACAGCGGGCTGACTTTTAGTGGACATCTCAGGGAGCCCAGGCTGACCACAGCTCTGAAAGTGAAGCTGTGGGAGCACAGGGGAGAATTCTCACCTAGTAGGCTTTAAAACAAAGATGCAATCCCAGTGTCTTTATTATCAAAGTGGGAATGGATATAATATAAAGTTATTCAGCTTTAAAAAAAGAAAAATCGCATTCATCCTTTTTTCCCCCACATTTTCATCTGGTGGAAAATCTGATTCAAAAGGGAGTTGTGTGCTTTGGAAAATCTGACTAGCGTGTTAGTTCAGTTTAAAATAGTGCGGAGAACAAAAAAGCCAAGCTCCCATGCTCATGATGACCCCTAAGGGAGCTTAATTAAAGGTGGTGGTGAAAGAAAGGTAAGCAGTTAAGACTCTACACCAGACAGGATATAATAAGCCAGACTACTCAGTACCTGTTAAGACAATGTTTGTCCCTTCCTCCCATCAATCTTTCCTTCCTCAGTCCCTGCTCTCTGATGAAAGTGAGGGGTAGAGCAGGGGAGGAGGTAAATGGCAGGCAGCGATGCCATTTCTCAAGTCCTGTTTCCTAGTTAATTGCTCTTCCAAAGTTTTTATTTCACTCTGTTTCTTTTTTCTCTCATACCAGGAATCTGACCCAGAACTTGCCTGCCACTTACCAAAAATTATTAGAAAAGGAAAGAAATAAAGAAATCCTGTGCAGACAGGGTCATGTTCCAGTGAACTCATTCTAAACATAACTTTTTCATTTCAGCAATCTTGCTCTGGCAGTATCTGAATTCCCTTGCTCACCTGGTGACTGAGGCTTAATGCCTCTATTCCCATCACTCTCCAGCCCTATAAAGGAAAACCTCTGTGCCATACAGGAATGAGATAACAGTCTCCATGGGGCTGAGTCACAGTACTTTTCATTTAGGACTGAACAATCAGCTTGCCATCATTCTGCTTTGCCTCCTGCCATTCCTTTTGTCTCTGCTACAGAAATTTGCATTTGTTCTCCATTTTCACGCTGTCCCATTAAAAACTGTCTCAGGCCACCATCTCCTACAGCTCCCTTTCACCAGAGGGACCATGGTACAACCATCCCTGTTTGTTGAAGGAGGAGTTTCAGCAGCCTACAGGTGGAGAAACACAGCAAGACAGTAGGCAGCAGCCTCAAAGAACTTCTCTAAAACTTTGTTTTTCTGTGCTTTGACTAGTGCTTAGTTTGGGGAACTGCAAAACAGCATGGCCAGTCTTCACAAACGAAGATTTGGGGAAAGGTCTTTTACCTTTCCAGCCTGCGCAATGGATTTTTTAGGTGAGACACAGCCTGCGCTGAACTGAGCCCACTCTTTAATCCTAAGGTTCATCTGCCGGGGCCAAGCAAGCTTGGACAATGGCAGTGAGGTCCTCAGGACGTAGGTTTGTTTAGAGTGACCTTCTCATAGATGGATGGCCTCACAGGGCTAACGGGCTCCATCTGCCCGGGGGGACTGGGATTCGAACCTGGGTCGCAGCAGTGAGAGTCCCGCATGCTAACCACTAGGCTCATTATAGCTGGTGGAGATGAAACTATATGGATCTGATGAAGAGGGAAGTGGGGGGATGTGGCCCATTTCTCTTTTCTTTTAGAAACTCTGGGCTTTTTTGCATTTCCTTATCCATAAAGTGGTTGATATCCTAATTTTGGTTTTACAAATCATTAACACACAGGGCAGGGAGATATGACTATTCCTGATAGAGGATTTTTGCATGACCTTGATAAGTTGCCCTAATGAGATCATGCTGGTGCTCAGCAACTCTGAAAATCAGGCCATGGAGTTGCCTAAATATGGATGAGATGCCCACATGTCAAATGCTGAACTTAACTGCTTTGCCCTTGTATTTCCCTACTTGCAAGAAATCGAGCTAATAACATTTTATCAGGCTTAATACTTTTCTGAGGAAAGAAACTGCAGTCACTTGCATAAATTTCTAGCAGAAGTGTGTTAATTCATTTTTTAAAGGCCATTTAGAATGGTAAGATGGAGTTGCTATATAATTGCAAAATACCTCACAACATTTTTCTTCTCTCTCCAGATATATAGTTCATGCTTGCAAACGTGTGTATCAGATCTCTGTCTTATTAAATATAGAGTCAAGAAAGTGTTTCAAAGCAAATGGATTAATATTATCTTATTTTCCTGTTGCAAAAATAATAATATCTGCAATACAGATAAAGAATGAGAAACAAATAGATGTTACAGAGAGCAACTTCCATTTGGAAGATGTGCTCAAAGTCTCATGCTAATGAAATGTCATAGGCTTTCTAAAAATTATAGACCGTAAATTTCTGACACAGAAGCTTACTTTGCTTTGGACTTCATATGATGGATAAAGATGAATTAATCACTGGAGTAGAAGTTGGTCGTTGCCTAGGAACCAATGATCATGACCTCATTGCATTCAATATACCCAAACAAAGGATAGCCCCAAAGAATACAATATATGGGATAGTTCAGAATGTCTACTTCCAAAAATCTAAAGGAAACTCTGAATTACATTAACTGAAAGAGAAATATTTTAAAGAAACTATGCTTATACAACTTTCTATTCAGCTACAGTAATACTTGTGCCAGTGGTGCTAATTTTTAATGAACCTGCAGAAGATAATAATGTTTCAAAGGACTGGAAGATAGTTTGAAAAAAAAAATAAATACACAAGCAGAAATCTGGATAACTACAGTTTGACTAGTTTAACATTATAACCAGTCAAAATAATGGAAAAGGTAGTATGTGCTTCAGAATTAACTCGTGTCAATGAAGTATCTGCTATAAAACAAACAAAAATTTAAATAGGTCATAGTCTTTCAGACTACAAATTCAGATTGCAAAGGCTATTTGCAAATGTTATTTGGGAATATTGTTAGTCATTTAAAACAATAAAACATAATATTAGTATTAGAAACAGCACTGTTCATCTCTGGAACACTTATTTAACGGATCTTAGAAATGGCCAAATGACAGGTCTTGAGTACTGATAGTAAAAACTCAGTGAAAGACTGTGTTCCTAGTGGGATTATTTAAGGATTGTTATTATGTCTTACATTGCTCAATATTATTTTATTAATCAGGAGCAAGAAGAACAAATTTGGTGCTCACTGAGAGAGTAGTGAAACAGTATAACATGATGGGAACCAGACATTTATTTAGAGCAATTCATTTGTTCAATAAACTGTGATCTGTGGAACGAAAATATATCTTAATACAGGGCAGAAAAATATATCTCCAAACTGCTACTAAAACATGTTGCTATGACATTCGACCTTGCTGCAAGTTGCTGTTAGTTGGAAAGTTATTACAGAGAAGGGATCAGATTTTAGGTTTCCTGTCTTTGTCCTCTGTCCCTAACCCTCTTTGGTAAGAGAGCAGGCACTGGACTGGCCGAAATTTCCATTTCTCCCAGCACAGATGTCCTTACATTTTAAATGGAAAATCATTTCTCTAGTGTCAAGGAACAGATACGGTTCAAGAAATGGCTAACTGGTTCAAATACACAGAAGATCAGACTGGATTTCTGGTTGTTTCTTCTAGTCCTAAACCCCATAAAACACAAGAGGCCTAATGCATAAAATGTTCAGCAAGGTGATATCTAAGGATTTTGCTTAGTGTATATGTTGTATAAGAGAAAGCAGTGTCTTCACCCCAAAGCCTAACACAAGGAATCATTTTGCCCCTGCACGGAGCCAGCATGTGCCAGTTGCCTAGCATTTTTTAGATTCCTTTGAAATTCCAATACTTTTGCTTTTCTTTTCATCAACAAATGATAAAACTTAGTTGAACATTTGAATCTTAAAACAAACATATTTATTATTTGAAATTGTCATTAGGAATTTAGATGAAAAAAAGGAAAGATTTCATCCTCTTGAGATGGCACGTCTGCTCAGTAAACTTGCACTAGACTTTACTGGCTTTGTTCTTTTTTCTCCCAACACCTACCCCAGCACCTGTGAAGACAAGTCAGACAGAGAAACATTAAATGGACGCTAACAATGTGTACTGCCAATTCTCAAATCCAGTTTGTGTCAGGAAAAAACAAAACGGATGGTCTGAAAAGCAAGACTGACCATGAAAAAAATAGCCAAAGTGGGCCAAGTCAGCATATGTGAGAGATCTACCTCACAGAATATGTAGTGGCAACACTGAAATTTTTAAAATAGTCAAAACAGGAAAAAGAGTTCAACTTAAGTGTAATCATGCCACAAGAGTTGTCCGAATAGTTCTTGGATCATTTCTCGTGATACTACTTAGAGTAATGTCAGAGCTTACTGATGATCTTCCAGAGAATCGACCAGCTGCCTGCTATCAACTATCGCAGCACTTGTACACTCCTCTTTTCCTCTTCATTACAAATTGGACTGTTATTGCTTAAAAAGCTCTTTTCCCCTTAAGCAGCAGATATCCTGGTTTTTTGCAATTATGTTAAGAACAGCCATTTCATTAACAAGTACTTGAGCTGTTGCACACACTTACAACTATATGAATTATTAAGTATTTCAAATAAATTGTTCTTAATTATCACACTTTTAATATGTTAGTAAAAAAATAACTATGATATTCATGTTCTTATTACTGTATAATAGTACTTGGAAACAACATTTATATGAATCACAGACTCTCTGTGGAAATCTAACATTCATTTTAAACTTTTTAAAATCATGTCACACTGCTACAGCACACTGAGAAGCTGGTCTTGAAAGAGGATAAAAGTGAAGATGTGACCAGATGCAATAAAGCACAGGAGAGAAAAATGGTGACAAGGGAGGGGATGGAAGGACCTCAAGCAATTTATTTAGACACTCTGTGTCTCTCTCTTGCCCACCTTGTGCTTTCAGAAGTCGTTGGAAAGTTAAGCACCAAGACTGCAAAGACGAAGACATACCTGCCCAGCTGATGTCTTACAGCACACAGCTCATCTGCACTTGGAGTCACTGAGCAGTGACAGTGTGAAAGGTATCATGTCATTTCAGCTCTTATATATATAGGGCTAAAGAATTTAAAAAATGGTATAGCACTGTGACAAGAAACTCACTGCAAACAAAATGCCAGTGACTTCTGCAAATTATTTTTCAAATCAGTCACTATATTAAAAGAGAAAAACAGAACTGGAAATCTGGATAACTCAATGACAATACTTTTGACAATTATTGCCAGTGGGTAAATCAATACACTGTGGATGAAGTCCTGACTTCACTAACTGTGACAGCAGGTCTTTTAACTGAGCTCTTTCAGGATCCTAATAGCAACACAGTGCAGATAAATGAGCCGTAGATAACTACGACGAGTTCAGAAAGAAATTGAAAGCTGAAACAGAGAAAAATAAGCAGGAAAGACACAAAAATTACTGTAGTTTACTTGGATTTTTTTACCAAGCAATGTGTCTTCAGCCATAGCCCCCTACAATGGTCAAGGAAAGAAGTAAGTAGGAATTATTTTTCAATGTAATTGTATTCTTAAATATTTATTTTATTCAATTGCCTTTCAAACACCCTGTGACCCACTGCAGAACTCTAGCACATCACCACACATTTATCTGTCTGAATTGAGGACTTTTTATACAAGAAAATGGTTTGCACCCATGAAGCACTGGAAAGAAGTCACAGAGAGGTATGGATTCACAGGAGTGGCGTGTACAGCAGTAGCATCTCTCCACAGCACCCCTCACCCTGTCAGTGGCACTCACTGCTGGTCTGGTACCACACCATACTCATGGCCTCATTATACCATCATTCCCTCAGTCTGAGCAGGGCAATGTACCGGTAGATCCTGCTTGAAACGAGGTACTGCAGCATCTCTTCCCGGATGCCCAACAACACTAAGAGATACACAGGTGTTAAGTAATAAATGCAGTTGCTTCATTCTAGCAATTGATAGTATTTCTCTATCTGAAATACTCTTGGACCTCCCAGTGTTCAGCTGATACATTTTACACTTTTCTCAAAAAAAATCAGCTTTTCCCTTAAGTTTAGCAAGAAAGCAAGGGCGAGGTGACCTTCCACAGCCATGGATTACAAACAATACCTAAAAGAACTCAGTGGAGCTGTAAGTACAATCTAAAACTAAAGATATTTTATGGGGTTATTTCATTACAAAAAAATTTGTTCACAATATTTTATGAAATACTCACACCATTGTCCATGAAAACAGAATGCTGTATTTATGAGGCAACCCTTATGAGAGGTAGTTATGTTTTTAGTGCCTTACATTGAAACCATGCTAAAAATACAGATTGTTGTCATCAGGGAAAAGTTATAATGGGGAAAAAAAAAAGCAACATCACAACCTTGAAGACACATTGTTCTGAGGAACTGAGAATTAGGCAAGGAGTTACAGCAAATTGTTCTCTAGTGCTAAAAAGCTACACTGGCTGCCCAGCCTGTTGCCTGTTCACCCAGCCCAGTCCACACAAGCTGCTTTCTCTCTCATGCCTCACTCCTGCCAGTCTCCTGACTTTTGAAACTCTGAAGCAGCTACAGGGATGGTGTCAGGAAGCAAGAGACACGTGTCAAGCTCAGTGAGTCCCTGCAAAACCCTTGGAGTCACAATTTTACCTGGTTTTCTCAGTGGATTGCAAATACAATGGGCAGAAGTCCAAGGGAAGCGCCTGCTGCACGCCGGCAGCGAGGTGATGCATTCCCCCGTGTCACATTTTTGGAACACAGCAGTAGCAGCTGAAAACAGTCAGAAGTCTTTAAGTATGTGCACGATCATCAGAAAGCGAGGGTGAGAGCCTCCGCTAATGAGAGAGAAGGTAAATAGAGCCTGAGAAACTGGAAACATTCTTTGGTTTGGCTTAAAGAAGAAAAAAAAAAATCTTAAAAAGCATTGTGCAGAGTGGGAAGAGAGGTCATTAATCACAGGAAATGCACTTCCTCAAGTACAGTAGGGACATATGAGAGCCTGTCATTTTTCAGATCATTACTCAAAAGCTTTCCAGAATTTTAGAATATCCTGAACCATCCCCAAGACCCAGGTAACATGCCATGGAAACAGAGTGACTGACACAGGAACATGACTGAATTGACAAGGGTGGCAAAGAGCTTTGTTATCCTGGAAAAGACATAATTCCTAGGTTTTGGAAGTCCACCACAAATTTGACAGAGGTGCCCCACCTGCCTTGGCAACAACAGCCCTTCCCAAATATCCTGCTGGCCACGTATATGAGATAAGTGACCTGGGAATCTGCCGAATTGTAAAAATGTGTCCATTCTTGGCACTTTCCAAATGACCCATCAAATCCTGGAACTGATGTACTCTGCTTTAGCAGTTGTTAAAAGAATTATAGAAATATTTCAAAATCAATGGGTAAATTGTCATGCCTTTTTCATGCTTTCTTTTCATCTGAAAAGAGTAATTTATTTAAACTTGAATAATATCTCTATGTTAAGTGGACTTAAAACCTAAAAACCCAGAGCCAGGTGGAGTATTTACATTGTACAACCAGCGCTGGGCTGTAAACTGGGAATTTTAGATATCTGTGGGAGCTGGAAAAAATAATCTCTGCTGACAATCATATATTAGGAATTGACAGGTTTTAAAAGTAACAATTTTATATAAAGCATGCTGTTTTAGTAATAATACCAGGCCCTTATCTGTCAGTTCACCACATTTCCTAAAATACTCCATGCGAAGGCCTATGTACAAATTAACCCCACCAAACTGAGGCACATTCACTCTAAACCAAAAATCCTTCACAAATCCCCAGCAAGGTGGAAAAAAACCAACTCCAACAAGCATCAGAGTAGTTTTTTCTGCTCTGTGTTTTTGTCTCTAATTATAGGTAGCAATCATCTTTTTCCCTATACTTCTGGATGATATTTCTCTGTTAAAAGTGCAACAGACCTCTTCTGCTGGAGAAACAGTAGGAGGGAAAGTGTTTCCAAAAAGCTGTACCCATTAAAATGAGCCAACTGCACACTGCCTGAAGACATGCTAGCAGGAGCTGGGCTTTTTGTTTGTGACACCAGCCATTGGTGTGGCTCACTGCTGCCTTCTGTAACACTGTGGGTCTGTCCACACATTGGCATTGGCTGCAGTTGCTGCCTCCCCACCAGTATAGCTTTCTGTGGCTGCTCAATTGTCTAAACAAAGAGGAAAATTACAGCGGAGAACCATCAGCTCTGTATGAAACCCAAAAATGCTTTTCCATGTTTATAGCATTAACACCTCCATAAAATCCCAGGGACAGAGTGGATGGTGAAAACTCGGATTTTAAATGAGCAGGCAGAGTTAAGGAAAGTGCATTTTTAACTGCTGCCACGAACATTACTGACAGGAAAGTGACACTGGAAATCCAAAAGGAGGGAGGGCACAGTGGAGCCCATCAGTTTACCTCTTCATCAGAGCACATTTAATGGGACTTTCTGTTCAGCCATGTGAACTTTGAAATACCTAAGTTCAAATTTCACCTTCAGACTTCCCATCTGTTCTTATTTCATCCTCAGACTTTCCATCTGCTCCCATCTAGGCCTTCATAATTCCATGCCCAGTCAGACGGTATGGTTTTACCAGGTGCTTCTGTCTTGAAAATTTTATGGCGTATAAGAAACAATAAAAATTTATGTTGTACATGTTACTTGTGCTAATTAATTCCATTGCACAAAAATGTTTTTTAAATTATATTGTCCAGAAAGTCTGTTAAAATCTACTGTAGACAAGTATGGCAATATTTTTATAGCTCCTAATGCCAGATGGGTTTGAAGTTCAGACATTTGCATTAATGCATTTTGCACTTAGGTGCTGAGCTGGGAAAAATCTACTCCCAGTGACAAAGAGGCAACATTAAAATATTGGTGCTAGCTAGGGGCAGTGAATCAAGGTGGAGGTGTGTTTTTCTGTACTAATTTTTTGCTGGAAATGAGTATATAATAAGCTGTTAGCGTGCCATTTTACAAATTTTATAAGTGAAAGATGTTATTTCCTATTACTAGTATGTAAATATTTTCACGTCTGGAAGAGCAAGAATGTGCTGGCTAACGACCAAAGATGTGCTGGATAAAATCGTCTCCACCTGTTCAGAGGGCCATAGTGCTAGAAAAGAAAGATTGTGAAATAAGCAACATTAAATTCCACATCATAGCAAGTTTAGTAAGAATAATTAGCGCATTAAAGAGTCACTATCCAAGGGCATTCTTATAACTTCTTGCTTCACATCACTGAATTCAAAGCCAAGAGATATTCTGAACTCTGAGTGCAAACAGTGGGTTACACAGTGGGGCTTGTTTTGGACAGGGTTTTTTGTTTGCCTGTTTGTTCCACAAGACTGGGTAAATAAGGCTTTATGCCAAGAAAGAGTTTCCTTCCCTCGATTTTGCTCCCTCCCAAGCACTCTAGTGGATGTGCCTCATATACATGAGGAATCCAGAATGAGCCCAGGGATTTCACATTTGAACCCAAATGCTGTTAGATATCAGACTACAAGGGCTTTCCCCCCAACAACAGATTCAAAAGCAACCTCCCTCAAAAGGCTCTGTCATCTCCATCACCACAGGAAGCTCCCTGATGGTCAAATAGAATTTGTTTTAAAGTGGCAATTCTATCAACATCACATCATGAGGGTTAAAAGGTGCAGAGTTAATGGGGAATGGCTCTCAGCAACAAAAATGGAAAGAGCAGCTTGTCTTATTTTCCTCAATAAAAAAATGCTCTGAAAGGAGGATAGGGAGAGGACAGGGAGTGTGTACTGCAGTATCTATTCAAGTGAACATAAAGCTCGGATATTATCTTGTCTAACAATTTTTGGAAGCTGACAAGCAGTTACAATTAATGCTCAGAGATGTAAACAGGAAATTGTATCATTGTGAGAAAGGGCATTTACAATAACGCTGTGATTCAAGAATACTTTTGTGAATAGAAGAAATAAGCAGAGTTTCCTGCTATTTATGCTTTTATAATATGTCATGCTTATAAAACCCCACACAGCTGTGGGTATTTGTCATGATAATTGTGAATCTTCATACTTTACTCAAATTTTAGTGCATGTGATTTGTTCCTGTAAATGATGCCAACACTGAAATCATCCCTATACTTTTTTCTCTATTATTTTGTTTTTAAAACCACAATCTCATTTCAAAGGAATAAAGATGATACCTATGTGAATTATTGACTAATTGTGATGCACACGCAAAAACTATACAGATATAATAACTATCTTACAAGCAAACCACAGACTAAAATCTTTAGTTTCATAAACTATTCAATGAATATTTATGCATGTAAAATATATTCATGGACAGGAAAAAAAAGGCTAAATTTGCAATTAATATTTGCGGTGAATAATTTTGATTTCTGAATAGGGACATTTTGTTCGAGTTTGCTAATTATCAGTTGGTTTGTGTGACTGTGAAATAGATTATTCTAACGCAAATTGGGAAAACAAGTTGATACAAATGCTTCCCATAAGTTTCGAAGCTCTTCATCTATTTTTTTTAACTTCTAAAGCCTTTTAGATAACACTTGATCACATAGTTGCAAGTAAGCATCTTTCTGAAACTGACACATTTACAGGTATTAATATGATCATGATCCATTACTATTTTACTCATTGTTTCAATAACGAGGCTGAAGGACTTTGAAAGTTAGTTGTTGGATATGGACCCTGTATTTTTTGGACATATCCCAGGTCCACAGTAGCCAAAATTGCTACCATCTGTTGGCCAACCAATAAGCTGCAGTGTGTGAAAATGAGTTTGTGGTCAAATGCAGGCATTTCTCACACACTGCAAATAAATATATTGCCAACTTGTCACAAGTGTATTACAGAATTACTCCCAGAGAAGGTGGTGAAAATTCCATCAGGTTAAGTGTACCATTGAAGTATCCATTGGCAAAAGCAAGTGACAATGTGTTCCCAGAAGTAAAGGGTTTCCATATCAACAGCAAAGGGTCAGAGAAACCTGTTGTGTTCATTGCTGTGATTCTGCTGCTGGTTAACAGCAGATTAATCTTAATGGGAACCTAATACTAAGGCTGCTATTTTTTTTCTCTTTCTTTAATTTTTTTTAATTAAAAAAAAAAAAGGAACCCACATGCATGTTCTTACTATGGGGATTTCCTGAGTGCTTTAAAAAGGCCTGAGTCCCACTGCACCTTAATTGCATTTTACCATAAAGAGGCAGTAGAAGGCAGGTAGCTCTGCCAAATAGGCACCCTCAGATTCCTGTCATCCTTTTTGATACAATGCCATTCTCATAATCCTTGCCATTTTCCTTCAGCTTTTTCTAGGGACTACTTCTCTTTTCCTCTGACCAATGCAGGTCCCCTCCCTCCAGCTATATGGCAAGCAGCTCGCACATCTCTGTGCCCTTCTTCATCCCCAAACAAGCAAGATTAAGAGCTCTCTGTTTCTGACATGAGGTCCAGCTTTGTCCATGTGTGGGAAATAGACTGATATTTATACTCACGTCATAAAATCTTAAATTTTCAGACAGGAAATCAAAATCTTGGAAAATACAGGCACAGAGTGACACTGTGTCATTCTGTTGCTTTGTCTCTTCTAGATTCCCTAGTCTGAGCCTGGAAAAAACAAATTTGTCAATGCAGGTGGGCACATGAGGGAAATGAGGCAGCTAGTGTCTTTGAGTAGAAAAGAAGGCTGCCATGGTCACTTTGGAGGTACTTGGCAGAAGTTCCACAGGTAGCAGACCTCTGATGAAGCTTCCCAGCCATCAACACTTCAGGTCCATGCCAAGAAAAGTAGGTTAATGAGAAATAGTTCACTGGTCAAAACAATGAAAAAAAAAAAAAAAGAAAATAAACACAGATTCAATTACACTCTCTCAGGGCCAGGAGAAAATTTGTCTTCAAATCCAAAGAAGATTCCTCCTGACAAGCATCATTGAAAACAGTGAAGGCAGAACAGGACTGGGAACACAATGAGAGCCTATGCTGATCAGGCTGGTTGTGTCCTTGTGCTTGTGTGGCCCTGGACCCTTCTCCTCCTTTATGTCATGGAAGCTTTAAGAAGTGTGCACCTTTCTGCAATGTGACACAAAAGGCATTCCCAACCTATCCTATTACCTTGAACTGAATTCTTTTTTTCCAGCCATAACTTATGATCATGGAATCTTTTAAAATATTTCAAAAGGTTCCCCAGTTACTCGGGCAAGTCCTTTTGCTTGTTCTTCTCTAAGTTCTATAAAGCATAACAAATATAGTTTTTATATGCTTTTAATCCTTGACACCTTCAATCTTTTCTTCTTTTCTCCAAGTTATAATTATTCTCTGGGAAACACTTTCAGTTTAGAGAACATCTTAATCACTAACACGATGTCAATATATTACAGTACTTGATTCAAAATTAATCTAGCAGGAGATATATCAACTCCAATTAGCATTTACTGCATTTTTAATCCAGAACAAAAACTTTCCTGGAATCAAACACATCATCATAATTTTAATAATTCACAGTGGCTCTCTGAGACTGAGAAGTGAAAAACATAGCAACATTGTCCTTTGTTATTGTTGTATGTTGTATAAGAATGATGGACAGGGTCTAAATGATGGTAATTGTTTTATAACAAAATTCTTTTTTGGTTTTTTTGGTGGCGGTGGTCGGGGGTTTCTTCATACTTTCTTTTTTATAAATGTAAGTATTTCAGTTCATTCTTTTTTCTGGAGGATATTTGCATCTGTGGCTTCCTGAGGAACCTGCACTCTGAGCATCTTTCAGCACTGACCACTTCCAGTTTGTCAGATAAAGTCATCATGGACCTGTAGATCATCATGGACTTGTAGATCTGTGTTAGGGTTTAGCTGGGAATTAACTACTTCAGTTTCATCAGCTACTGTAAGGATGACTTTCTCCTTAATAGTCTGTTCTCTGTTTCTAAACTTCTTCAAATGTCTGTTATGAATAAGTCATGATAATAGGAGTGTGCTGGGTAAATTACTGATTGGGGGAGGATGTTCATTTGACTGATAAAGAGAGGGAAAAAACCCTTAGATTCACTCAAAATAACCTACAAAAATAATGCTTTCTTCTTGGGAAAAAAAATAACCAAACCAAACCAAACTAAACAAACCAGAAAAAAACACCACCAAAACCAAACAAATCCTGAGTTATTCGACTCAATATAGTAAATGAAGTTTAGAAGACTTGTTTTCATGTTTCTGAGGAGAGTTTCACTTTTGCCTATTGGCCTCCCTAAGAGTTTAGATGAAAGTCCTGATGAACTTCCAGGTCTTCCTGAGAAGGATCAGACTGACATTGTCTATCAGAGGACACAATTCCAGGCCATTTTGTAGGAGGAGGCTCCTCTGACATCTCCTCACTTACTGTATGAACATTGTTAGATATTAAGTGAGTCAAAGTCCCCAAGGGACTTCACCCCAGTGTGGAAGAATAAGATGTATAGATTCCATAACTGATGCCAGTGAGTATTTAAATATATTTGTAGAGCAAATTGAATGAGTGGGTCAATCCCACTAGCAACAGCACAGAAAAGATAAATGGTACTTCCCAAGTTGCAGCTGACATCTCAGCTCCTGAGCAGTCTCTTCAGCAGTTCTTTAATCTCCTTAGGAATCGCTTCTTCTGCTGTAGAATAAGTTATACAGCCAATAACAAGTTTTTCAGTGCTGTTCCACCTCTTGATTCTAGAAATTATGTGAGGTCAGTGCTAATAGTTCACATTCTGCATGGGCAAGCTCTAGTTGGCATGTCTGGCAGATTGAGAAGTCAAACTGTCATAAAATGTCTTTGTGAAATTATGCCTAAAATGAATTAACATGATTTTTTTAGATTAACATGATTTTGTAGAAAAGTTAAAGTGGCAACTGCAGTAATCATGCAAATGGGAAAGAAAAACACAAAAGGATTTGGATGGCTCCTTCAATTACTGCAATTTTGAACTCTGACATCCCACATTGTGTCTCCTGGAAGAGGCCAACAGGGGCAGGCAAAGTTTCTTCTCTTTGGAAAACCAGTGCCCAGGAAAAATTTACTGTCTTTTGCACCTGTATTGATGACCCAAACAGAATAAAATACACACAGATGAGGGACATTCACCCACTTGATATTAACTAGCTCCTGCTTTCCCAGGTAAGGTCTATCCTTGAATTTTCCTCATGAAAGGGAGCACCAGCAAGCAGTAAGAACTTCTCACTCGTGTGAGCTACCAGATTTCATACAATCAATAAACTAATCATTTCCATGAACCAGTGGAGTCAAGAATGAGGTACCACTGGCATGGAAGTCAGAAGCCAAATTATTCTGCGGTTTGTGGTATTAACACTAATAGCTCATTCCAACATGCCAGCACTACTGGTCTTTCAAGAGAGTTTATGAATGACCCTTGTCCAAGAAATGTAACATTACAACACAGTCCAAGTGCATGTTTAAGGCTACAAAGGCCAGGAATGCATTGCTCTTCATCCCAGAATGAATAAGAACTTACACCAGAGTGTAAGTAGAAACTGCTTGCCCTAAACTCTGACATTGGCTCCTGTTCCTGCCTCCACCAGTATTTTGGCAGGATTATGTCCATAGAGTTATGTATTCAAAGGCCATGTATCACAAGTCATAATTTATTTATGCCATTACATCTGTTAGTTTTGCTCTATCCATGAACCTTACATATATTCACTAACTGTGTCCTCATAGCGCTGTGAATTTTCAAACCTTTCCATGAACCCCAGAAACCGGTCTCTGTGCTGGCTGAATGGCAAACTTTTTTCCACAGAAGCTTTTTAGACTGCCATCTCTTGATCTTAGAAATATACTGAGTCTTCAAAACACTTTTTTCTCCCTCAGGACTCAGGAACTGCCTCCTGAAGTTTTCTCTGATGCATAGAAATGAGCAACCTCACTGAACCTGGATATTAAGTTCTAAACCTTAGAGATCCTATTAATCTCTTTGTAACTGAATAATAAATTCCTAGATAGACAAAAGGATTTGGTGGAGGCATGTGTTGCATCCAGAGTCTCGTGTCAGAATCTTAATTAAACTCTAGGGATGAGGGAGAATCCTGTTTCCAGAAAAGAGCAAATTAGTACACTCCACACAAATCTGGAGGAGAAATTTGCAGGATGATTGTAGAAAGTCCAAACTTCATGGCAATACTTGAACTCAGTCTAAGCACACTAGCACTTCCCAAATTAGTTTTCACTAACTGCTGAGGCCTTTCTTAACTGCCTGTCTCTGTTCCACTACTACCTCAAATCCCTACTTTCTGGTGCCAACTTGACCTCTCACCTCAGTCCTGTCTTGGGTACTCCTCTAGTCACAGGACTAACTTTTTTCTAGCCTGAGATATAATGTCACTGAACCCCTCAGAGAACCTAAATTCTCATATATGTTCAGAAGTCCTTGTCCTGACAAGATAGGTGAAATAAGACATTCCTGATATTTCAGATGTGAACAAGGAAATCCCACGTAAGCCTCTAAAGGAGACTGATTTATTAGTCTATTCTTGATGCATTAAGATAGCACCAAATTCAGCATAAAAAAATGTGGTAATGGAGTTAAACACCTTCTGGTCAATAAGTTCAAGTATTCTTTTAGGCAGTGATTGTGTTGAAATCCACAGTCTGAACCCACATCACATTCTCCCTTCCCTTCATCTGAAACAGTCACAGAACAGAAAAGCAACCCCAATTCATGGCTGAGAAGAAAGGATGAAATAAATAGTAAAGCAGAGAAGGGTTAATAATTTTCAAAGTCAGAACTGGATTTATAACCTTTCTTTGAATTTCTGAAGCCAAGTAATCCAGTCTATAGTTTATCTCTCTGATACTCATGAAGCTGATTTTCATTTGTGCTAATGTCCTTTATGTCCTCCATTAACAGTTCATTTAAAACTTTTTAAAGTCCCTTTACGTTTCTAAAGCAGTGCAAAGGAGCCATCCTGTAAGTTAGTGTAGGCTGAAAACATTTCCCCCGCTGTTATTTATTCAGCTTTGTGTAGATTTCTATGGTATGGAAACTATATGAAGTTTTAATTGAATGTGTCCCCACAAGTCTTAAAGCATTGCTACTATAAATTACCGTTTCCAAGAACTGTTCTCTAGAATTATTCATGCTTCAGTCTTGCTAAGGACATGTAGATTTTACAAGTGAATGTGAATTATTATAGAGCATGCTTGGACTTTTGCCAGGACTTGAAACAAAAGCATTTACACAAAAGGCATGCCTGATTTTTCTCCTGTTTTTTTGTGTACTTGGAAACTTTTGCCAAAATGTTGCATCACGGACTGCTTCATACTTCTGTCTAGAGCATACAGTGTGCAGTTCATTTCACTCCAGAGAACCAGCAAAGTGCATTTTCCCAATGGGCTGTTGGGTACCAAGGGACTCCAACCAGCGTGCCTTTTACACAGGAGTGAATACGACAAAGGTGACTGCCAACTCTGAATCTTGCTAAGGTCTTTTTAGACCAAGAATAACCCAACCCAACTCCAATAACCAAACTCTATTCTAAAGTGGAGTGCTGTAGTAGTGGTTTTATATTTCCTGTTACCTGAGGGAACAGTAAGTGTGGCAATCACCACAGAAGAGTGTTACTGGTAAGTGTTGTAAAGTGTTTCAATTGGTTGTATCAAAGCAAGCTGCTCTTGCTAAATTTTTGTCTTGAATGTAAACAATTTGAGCCACTGTAAATAATAGTACCCAAGAGATAAAATAACAATTGCTTTAAAAGGAAAATGTGGTGTTTGCCTTCATGTAAAAACAATTCATCTATAAAATCTCTTTATCTTCTTCCTTTTTCCTCCACTGGGCATCTCCTGCAACTCCAGGTACTGAAGTGTAGTGCACAGTAAGAAGGCAGGCTATCAACTGTGCTAACTTAGAGGTCTTTCAAAAGCAAAACTGTCAAAGGAGGCCATCAATTTTAGTAGTATCACAAATGCAAATTGTTGACTATTCTGAATTTCCTTCCCAAAGTAACCACTCTGAGTAGCAGGTCCTTTCATGTGGCTCAAAGCTATCTCAGAGTATTCCCACTTATCTCTGTGGGGCAAATTTTTCAAATTACCAGTAATTCTTGGAATTAAAACACTGACTCCCACTTCCAGCAACGTTTTGCAAATCCTCTGGCTTCCTTTGAACTAAGAGCTCCTTAGGGTCCTGGTCTATTCTTCTATCTGGCTCACATATCTGAGGCGCTCAGTATATAACATAGTCACTTTATATTAAGGGACTATATAAAAGAAGATAAATGTCTACAATTACAGACAAATTGGAAATATGTGCTAGTGTCTGAATTCAATCCCACTTAGCTATAGACAACAAACTAAGGTCCATGAATTAGGAGTGTAAGTGCACTAGGTTGCCCATGGAGTCAGCAGACAGAGAAAGGCTTCCCTCTGACTTGTCTGGCTGGGAAAGGTGACATGACAGTTGTATGGATCTGAGTCTACAGTGAAATATTGTTGTTTCCAGAATATTAAATACAAGTACTTTAATGCATGTTTCTGTCATGTTATCTAGCTTGACAGAGCAGATTTTCAGTAATGAGCTGAACTGTAGAATCACAAAATAGTTTGAGTTGGAAGAGATCTCTGGAGGAGAAGTAGTCCAGCCTCCTGCTAAGAACAGGCTCAGCAACAAGATCAGATGAGATCAGTCAGAGCCTTGTCTATTCGCTTCTGAAGAGGTCCAAGGGTACAGACTCATCAATGCTCTGATTTTATTTTTTTTCCAGGGGTGAAGTAGATGGTTGTTACTATTGCATAGAAACATCTTGTGACCAGAGAGTTTCAGGGCAAGCACACCAGCAGAGAAAACCACATCATGAACATTTTTGTATCAGTGAAGGATATACTTTTTTACCAGAGCAAACGCAAAATTTTGGCTAGATGTGTATATACGTGGATAAACATGTACAAAGCCACGGTGCAGTGCTGAACCTTCCAAAGATATACTGAATCTAGGATCACACCCAGTGTTTTGAAGATGTTTGCACTTATATAGATTTGTATGGACTGTGATCATGCACATTCCTTTTGGAGCCCCATGTTATTGCCATATCTTCAGGATAAATCACTGTTTACATGCTGACATCCCTTAGCCTTAAGTTAGATTTGCTGCATGTGAGTGTGATTTGTTACTACCTATCAATAGCACTCCCTAAGACACGAATGCCATTATATGAATTAAGTGAAAATACAAAGGGTAAGTTTTTCAGTTCTTTCAAGCGTAAAGACAACATAAGAATATAAAAAGATCTCAAAATGTAAATATCAAGACCTATTTATCCCAACAGAATAAATTTTCTTATTCTTATATTTAATTTTTATTCCTTAAAAATTATAGAAAATCAACTACCACTTCAATAATCTGCACAAGTGTCTAAGGGTCATTGCTTTAGACATATTGCTGGGGAAAAAATAATTCTATTTGCAGGGTCATGGTTGCTGTAGTAAAAGCTTACAGGCAGCAAATATTTCTTGTCAACTTGCAGCAATTTTTTCTGTTTCTTTTCCTGAAAGCTACCCATACTGTCTTTTTTACAAATTACTCTGAAATTTCAAAAGACCACACACTTGGCTTTTACACTATTTTTTTTTCCAGGAGCCCCTAAAAGGGTGAGAAGCCTTGTTAGAATAATTTCTTTCCAGAATAGAGTTTTAACTGCCATTCCACTGGTGAACTGTTATTTTGTTCTGGCCAGAATCCATAAGTTCCATCTTCATATTAGAAGTTTATCGTCTTGCTTAAGCTGGAACTGTGTCCAGCTGGGGAGTTGCCATTCACCTCCCTTCATCATCTTACTAAATATTCAGAGAATGAATTCTAACAGCTGAAAATGAGTGGCTCATAATATGCAGCTTGAATTTATAGTAACACACTCTGCACACTAATAAGGAATTTGCAAGCTATAAAGATGATTATCTTTGTCCTTAAAGATGAATGACCTTAACCAGGCCTGTTCCATTTTAGCAGTGATATGTGAAGCAGTCACTTATTTTAGAATTGCCAGTATTTCCCCTACCCTCTTTCTTTTTTTTTCAGCAAATGCACAAAGCTCAAAAGTTTGGAATAAAACTGAGATTAAGATAGAAGGTGACATAATAACTATTATGTCCATAAATAATAATAGCTAATTAGTCCACAAATTAAAAAAAAAACCAGAACACAGATGTTAACTTGTCATCCCACTAAACTAGTTGAAATAGTTTAGTGAATAACTAAACTACTGAATAACCTTATTGTCATTGCCTGAAAAAGGATTTAAAAAAAAACTTCAGGAAATTATTCTTTTGATCTTAATAATATGTAAATTTTCATCTGATCTCTGCTGCCAGTCCACAGCTGTCTGTGGTCTAATCCATTCCTCAGTTCGAACTCCTGTATTTCTGTATAAAAAAGGACATTTTTCTGTTCAGATTTAAGAAATTCCTCATGTAAATGTTGATGAAGAAATATTACAGTCATCTTTCAGAGACTATTTATGAGTGTAGTCCTTTGGGACCAGTCACTTCACTCTCAGTAGCAGAGGTGGTTTGATACTTTTGACCTGATCCTCCAAGAAAAAATTACAAGCTGCTTAATCAGGTTTCACTTTTAAATTCAAATTTTAATTGCTAATTAGTCACCTTTTGTGCTTGAGGTTAATTAGATCTGCCACAAATTTGAAGTATTCAAAATTTCAAAATGTGCTAGAGAACAGGAAAACTAAGGTGTGGAATTCAAACCGTAGCTTTCTTTTTTTACTGGTTGAATGTGAATGGTTAATCTGGAAACATGCCAGGAAGGCTTCCACCAGTCCACACAATGGCAGTGGTTTTGGAACAGCAGTGATGGCCTTCAGTGTCCCAAGAGCCATCACTCTTCTCCCCAGTGCTCTGCTCAAATTCCCCACAGCCTTCAAGCAATAAGCACAAAGTGTGGAACTCTCAGACACTTTAGCAAGGGTCAGAAATCTCAGAGGAGATGACTTTGTCATTCCTGATCAACTATTTCTCCCATCATGAACCTTCAAGTGCTTGTACCTGCATCGCCCTCATATCTGAGCCTCCAGCAGTCAGCACCACAGCACACTGTGGTTCCTTCCAAACCAGTCAAAGACTGTATATCACTGTACTTGCCCAGGACAGTATGTTTTATTTTACAGACCAAAGGTAGATTCAATCTGGCAATACATTTTCTTTAGAAGTCAACCCCTTTGGTGCAGTAAAATACATTAGATTTGATGTTCTTGGCTACAGAAAACTTGTCTTTTGCCAAGGTTGTATTGTCTGAAGTCTCAAAACAGAAGTTATCATGTTCTGAGATGAAGGGCAGAGTAATTTGTGGAGTTTTGGGCATGACAGATGTAATTTTACACTTTATCTGTAGGTGTGGTACTGGATTCTGCCAGAGAAGGCACCTGGTGTCAATGTTCATTCTGGCATTAGTTCAGCAAAATTCACAACTCCTGATAAAAACCACAGGTTTCCATATAGAAAGCAAGCCTACAGTATCCAGAGATAGGATAACATTAGAAGTGCATGACCTACACAGCAATTTTTGAGTGACAGTAAAATGGCAGGAGATATTCTTCTAGGGATTTTTTGCTTTTGGGGTGATGTGGCAAAAGCGACTGCTATGTATCTCTGTCTGTGTCTTCAAAATTGTTTGGAGAAATTTTCTCATACTTAGGTTTTAATGCAGTGTTTATCCTAGAGCATATTAAATAAAACTTCATTTTGCTCTTGAGAGGCACTTTTACTGTTATCTGCCTGCCATAGCTATTTGCTCCTGCAAAGAGATCCTTGAAGAGAAGGAAGTCTTTCATCACAATTTTAGTGAACTGAGAATTGCAACAGTTTCCAAAGATGGATGTTTCTGTGGGCAGGCTAGGCATTGAGCATCAGGGGAGATCATTATTTAAAATCAATGCTGAGAAGGCCATTTCTAGTGTCAATACTAGGATGAGCCATTTAAAATCATTCCTGAAGGTGCTGTAGAACAAGATTATCACATTCATATCCTTGATCCGGATTATTAGCATGGAAGTGCGTGCTCCTCACAGAGGGAGAATTTGCAGAGTCCGGTCCATTTTTCAAGCTGTATTTCCAGAACTGAAATAATCCATTGTAGGAACAGCCACTAGTTTAATACTGGACCAGCAAGTTAAAATTGCCAGACAATCTCACATTTCTATTACAACCTCACTTTTCCATTGCAGGTCCACATTCCAGTATTTTTCAAACTGCAGCCATTATGTAAACCAGAAGTGTTATGTTGCATATAAATGGAGTTGACTGATTTCACAGCAGGTCTCTATGTACAAAAAACTATAAAAGACAGACAACACAGGATTTATCAGGCCATGGTCAGAGCACTAACCATAGCAGCATTGTTTCACATCTCTGTATTTGGAGAGACAGACCAGAGTAATGAGAGAATCAGTGATTCATTTTACTCACTAAATAAAAGAGGTATGTTCCAGTTGTCATAACTTGCCATTAACAAAAGCACCTGTGCTTTGAACTAGATAATCGATAACACTCTCAGTTTTGAAACAGGTTTTTATGCATTTTATGTACAGGGTTCTTTTTTCTAACTTTATAGTTTCATTTCTTATTCTTCACCAAATCAGGAAGAACCAGTCAAAGGTTGAAATAGTGAATCTGAATCTACCTCAGTTTTTCCACTGCCATAAATGCCACTTTTGAGTTCAGAGCCAGCATCTCAGCAACTGAAGTGTGAGTGTTATTTAGTATACTGAAGAAAAGTCAAGAACTTTCCTTTAAGCAGTATCTCTAAAGCTGTGTGTTGAGAAAGTACTCAGTAATCCTCTCTGTAAATACACCAAATAGAGGCCTAATAAACCATATTTATGTCCTGTCACATTTTCCTTCAACTATTGCAACTGCAGCAACCTCTACTGCAAAAGATGCTGCAAGAAAACTCAACATCCCATTTGACAAGTCAGAATGAAGCAACACAATTTGGCTGCATAGTTTTGAATCCCTGGAGAAAATTTGCAACATGGATTGAAAAATTCCACATCTGCAAAATGTCACTGGGTAATATTTGAATTTTAAACAAATCTGAAAAAGTTATGCATGCACACTTGTATTAAGATAGGCAGAGAGAGGGAGAGGCAGAAAAAATATGCTGTAATTGTTTGCAAATTCCTACAGATGTTTATTCATTTTCTCTGGTTGAAACTCTATTTGGTACATGATCAAAACCAACTATATAAAGTAGTTTGCCTTCTTTTAAGAGCATTCTTTCCATTAGCAATAGTATTAGAAGACAGGCCAAAGAGAGGATTTCTGAATGGAAGTCTTGTTGACAGTTGTGGTAATCCAGACTCTGGTTGGCTATTTTTCCATGTGGTTGTTGGGCTGGGATTTTTGTTTATGGTTCTGGTTGATCACATTTTCATGTTCTCTGCAGTCTTTGACAGACAACTTCAAACTGGAGAAGCACAGCTGTAGTTCAAAAATATATTCATATCCTCAGTTACCGCAATCTTCAACTGCTTTCCAGAATTATTATGCTTTGCAGTTTACAAATTATATTAAAAAACTCCATAACATCTATTATCAAATTCAGCTGCAAACTTCCTAGCAGCTCTACTCAACTAAGTATCTGGAAAGCAAAATTTTAGCTTTGCAGAGCAGTGCAATAATGCAAGGGTTCCTCAGAGAAGGCCTAGCACCATGAAAACGCATGATGTTATGGTTAAATATGCTTATGTAGAAGTAGCCTGATTCACATGACTTATCCCCACCTCAAAGATGCAGAGGTTGGATTGAAAATTCTAGATGATCTAGTCTACCTCTTTAATTCAAATCATAGAATCTCATCCAGGTACTTCTGTATAGTAATCAGATGCTTAGGTTGTTAAGAAAATCTTCTGAAAAGATACTGAGTCCTGATTTGTGAAGAAGTATTAATTCTTTCCATTTGTCATTTACCTATAACTTTGTCATTAAACTCTTTGATTCAGCTGAATTTTGGTTGGTCAGTGCGCAAGGGAAATTCTGGAGAAAAAGTCTGTTGCTCACAGCAATGATAACTTTACCAATATCATTCTACTCAACCTATATATCTCCAGAAACATGATGCCAGAAGTGTTGTGCAAATAATCCTGTTATAAAAGTAAGTATTCTTTCCAGAATTTTCTGAAAAAATAGGTAAAAATTATAATTAAAATATCATAAACATCCAACCATCTACATCCTCCATCTGCACCTCAGATTGATATATAAATTAAGGTTCTTTCAAAATGGATGTCTGGAGGGTGACAGGAAGGACATAGGGTACTATGTCCACATATACTTATGAAATGTAATCCACAAAATCACTACTGTCTGAAAATATAAAATGCACAAATTTATAGCTAAAGATCTATATAAATAAATGTATGGTCCTTGTTGTCCATACTTGAGCTTTAAGGCCTTTGGGTGATACTTCGAGAGGGGGGTTGTTTCATTTTTATGTGGTACCACACCAGTTCTAGATGGTGCACACACAGGGATGCAGAGCTTTGAATTACTGAAGATTTTATAATGCCACCTGTGACAGTCAGTCACATTTGTAGGAGTCTTGCAGAAAAAATCAGACACATACACTCATGAACTGTATTTATGGTGGATGAATCTGTCCTGCTGCTTTGGTACAGGCAGATCTTGTAGGTGACTAGGTAACAGGTGCTCAGTTCAAGACCGAATTTTACCTAAGCCCTTCACTTTTTTTTTTTAAACAATTCTGCCAGCAAGTCTTGGCCCCTATTAACAAACTTGGCATATGTGAATAAAAACCACTTCTTTAACTCCTCATTAAATAAAAAATCAAATTATTTCCTGGTCCAATTTTGCAATTTTATGGATGTATTTACTCTAAATCAGGCATGAAATTTTCTTTCTCATCTTTCTTGTTCAGATTTTCCCTTTCTTACAATTCTTGGAAGTGGAATTTACTGTGTAAGTTACATACAGCCCTTCTGTCAATACCTGCCAAGAAAAGACAGATCAAGTCATCAGTAACACACACAAAGATCCAGTGATGATTCCAGAATAAAACACATATCTTTATTGGTTAATGACTTCTTGGAAAATTACTGACACAGACCTTTAGAATAATCAATATTTCACAGAACAGCCAACAATGAAATAAGCCACAGCTGTAACAGCCAGACCCAGAAGTTCATATACATTGCAGCCAAAATCAGCAAAGAAGAGAGTTTTGCCCCTCCATTTTCTACCTGACACCTAAGGCTGCATCTGTCCTTGACATTCAGTAGTTTTCTTTTGCTTAGTTCCTTTCAATGGTAGAATTATATATTCCTCATCATGTAATATCAAAATAATTTCTTTTTCTGGAAAATCCTTCTCCATGAAGATCACCAAGGTAAAGTAGAATCTAAAAGGCAAGTAATAATCTCTCATCAGCAATAGCTGTGTAAATAGGAGATGATTGTCTTCTCTTTACAAGCCTTGGGAGGAGTAAATGTAGATGGATACTGTCTATGCTTTCTCTTTCTTCAAATTCCAGACTCAGGTCATTAGTAAACAGGGTGATACTGCATCTCTGCTACTGTGGGTAAAATGTTTAAAAATTAACATCTAGAAATATGGGCTTGATTTACTTTTCTTAAAAGGCATGTGATCCGCATTGAAGAGTGCAGATGTTAATGATAATAGAAATCAAGGAGACTTTTCCTGGAAAGGATGAAAAGTTTTGTCTGCAGTAGTCCAATGTTCTGGACAGCTTTGTTGATTTACTCTTCATGCCATTCATCTAGCTAATTGATAGTTTTAAGTATACTTGCAAGCTTTTTTTATTTCACAGAAATATTCCTCAAGGGTACTTACTGACAAAGAATAAGTTAAGCTGCTCACTAAAAATGGAGTGAGGACATGGTGTCTGTGAATGGGCACAACACATCTGGTGAAAATATGCTACAGCTAGAAATGCCAGTAGTCCATTCTACCCTTTTTTTTATTTTAAATGTAGTACAGAATGAATATATACATGTACCAATGACCCATCTACCTGTAGGTCTAACATCAAGGACAAAGTAAAGTAAAAACTGGCATTTGATATTAAAAGTATTATAAACTGTTGTGTTCTTTTACATCAGGGATTAAAAAAAAAAAGGAGTTGGGAGTAGGAAGAATTCCCTTGTATTCTGGAGTCACTTATTCTGCTAAACCTGAACCTGAACCCTGATGAAGAAATCTCTGAAAATAATGGGGCTGTCAAGTCTCCAGGAAGAACGCTCCACTGCTGTGGTTTTGATATGGGCTTTACCAAAGGGTGTGCAACAAAGTAGATCCCTCTTGTAGTGACAAAAGGCTCCACAGGGTCATCCTTCTCACAGAAAACTTGCCAGAAATACCTGCAATTTGCTTTGCATGCTAGTCTTTTATTGTGTGTGCTCATGGGTTGTCATCTTTTTCAGCCTAGAATTTTTCATAGAAGTCCTAAACTACAGAAATCAGCCTGGTGAATCTAACATTGTGAAATTACCTTCATAGAACAAAACTCCAAGGTTAGTCTTTAAATCTGATTTAACTGTTACATGGTATAGTATGATTGGACCAGAATTTCAGGTGGCATAAATTATAGCAGGATTTAAACCAAATGGGAAGCTAACTCCCCATGACTGGAAGCAATAAAGTCCAGGGTGTTCTTGTCTAAGCTTGAACAAACCAGATCTGATATGGTGTTGTCTTCTCCTACACTACTATGACCACTACAACAAAGAGTCAAGAGCACCTCTCCAGAGCTGCAGAAATTATTCAGTTATTCTACATTTGGGGGGTGAGAGGGTCTAACAAGTTGTTCTTAGTATCCATAGTACCTGTCAATTATGGAGGAACCAACAGCTGAAGGACACCTTGCTCACTCTGGAAAACCATGAATTTGGGGATGGACACCAGGTGGATTCTTCGCCATGGCACTGATAAGCCACAGCAACGAAAGCAACAGAGCACTCACTGATAACTACTACCACGTCAGAGTATGTGTACATGTCACATTGATGAAGATGGTGAAGATCCAATGCTCTTGCAAATGAAATTTCTGCATGTTGGATCTCCTCACCCCAACATATTCTAAAGATCAAATGGTACAACATGGTAGAACACATTTGTGAAATGCCAGTGAAACTCATAGATTCACAGCAGAAGGGGTGAAGATAAAATGTGTTTAGTGCTTAGGAAGTTGTTAGCTGTTTGGGTTGGGTGACACAATTCTTTTGGCGCTTTCCATTCTCTGCATGTAAGAGCTGATTCAACCCCAGGTGGCATGTTTAATGCTATTTCAAATGAGAGATAAATATGAAGTTGTGAGCTTAAGAAAAATGAATAAGAGAGGAAGATGAAGGGATGGAAAGCAAAGCGAGTAGGAGGCAAAAGAAAATGGCAAATCTCGGACATTTTTAGAAAGTTTGCCATGGAGAGAAAAACAGAGAAAAAAGCTGCATGAATGCTCACTTGCCAAATGACCTGTTGTAAAGATATCAGAAGTTAGACTTCGATGATCCTTGTGGGTCCCTTCTAACTCAGGATATTCAATGAACTTCAAATTTATAACCTAAGATAGCTTTTCTGGATCATCAACGTTTGGCTGCCATAGAGCCCATTAGCACCAATAGACCAGGTTTCTTGTTTCTGGGCTAACTGCTGGGGAAATAAAATGCTCTGGTCCAGGGCATTTTACATTACACCTAAGACTGGACAAACCTGGGTTGCTGGGGCTGGCTGTCATGGTCTGCCTATGAAGCAATCGAATCTGCATTGAATTTCAAGGGGTGTGGTGAAAATAAAAAAAATCCTATCTCTAATACTTTTATTTTGCTCTAAGGCAAATTGTTTGCAAAAATTTTCCTTTTGATTTCTGTTATCCAAATAATTCCAGCTTAAATTGGAACTCAGCTATTAATCTGATAATGACATGGCTGAGACAAATTCTCTGACAATTGATCTCAAATGACTTAGACGGCTTTACTTTACCTCATTGTCTGCATTCCTTTCAAGCCAGAAGTTCTGTCAGTATTTCACACACACACAAGACCCCTTCAAATATAAGTATTAAGATGATTACTATGTACCTGGAAATATCCTTTAATTTTAATTTTGTTTTATTTTATTTTTATCTTCAAAGCTTTCCCAGGAATGAACACCTGTCTTTCACAGCATTACAAGAAATAGTCGGGTACCTCAAATGCTTTGTTGTGTCAAGTCCTCTAATAGGGACACTGGGAGTATAAGTCACATTTTAATTAATGATCAAAGCAAAGGACACCTGTAAATTTTGGTTCAGTTTCTTCAGTTCTTTGATATCAGGTTTATCCATTAGAAAAGGACTCCTTTGATGCATATCCTGCTGACATAAGGTATCTTTCATGCCCAGATGCCATGATGACTGGAGCCTTACAAATACTGAATTGAACAAGATGAAGAGAATACTACGTTTTTACCCCATCCCACATATCAGTTAAAATCTTATCTCTAAAAGCATCGAAACTCACCCTACTGTACAATCTTCTTTTATTCCCATAGCTCTAATTTCTATTGAAGACTTTAGAAGGTCGTGTTCAGGTCTGGCCCTGAGAGACAGTGACAGATTTGTGTAAGCCTTGCAACCTGTTCACCACCCAAACAAGCACAAAGAAGCTGCTGGGGAAGGAAGCGACAAGACACTGCCAACTGCCAGCCTCTGAGATTGCCTTCCCACTTCCATTGCAAAAAAAACAGTGACACTCCTCAGCTCAAATCTCCATTCATTTCCAGGGGAGCATAGAAGAGGGGTAACAAGTAGCCCATCCACCTCCATCAGCCAGTGTAAGCAGTGCACCTAGCATGGGAGGGACAAACTCTGGATTGCATTGACATGATAACACACCCTCTGAGCAGGGCCGACACAGAACCCACTTTCAGGCTTTGCAATTATTGAGGGGAGGAGGCAAAGGGTGACTGGTCCTGGTTAAATAAACTAGTAGCAACAAAAATATCACATGGCTTCACCTAAAAGATGAGTTTGAATGTTATTGATCATTTATCATGGGGCTTTCTTACCCAAAAAGGTGGTATGTGGCAGAGAGATCAGCATGAAATGCAGTAGTTGAAGCCAGATCACATCAGCAGCACAGCTACCCATATAAAGCCTGAGCCAAATCTCTTCCCCAGAAAATACCTAAGTCTTGTATGTAAGAAGTCCTACAATTCCAAAAATGCCCAGCATTTTAGGTGCCTGACTTTTGGAAAGCCTATTTTAATCTACATCTAAACACACAGAGAAGGTTGTACAATGATTTAAAATGTATACATATTGATGGCTATTATATGGATTCTTTGCCCAACTTTGCCTATTCAAAAACTAGGTAACTAGCCTAAATAGGTTATTCATGTTTCCTCTATAGTCAAATATGAGCAACAGATATCTTCAGAGCGCAATTCCCTCTGTCATGGGAAATGATTCACGCTCCAGAGGTGCCTGGCTTTATACAGCTGGATATATTTTGCCTCTATTTAGCTCTCATCTATTTCTTTAAACTGAGTTTCAAAGGAAGCTACACTCCAAAAATTGTTGAGTAAAATGTTTATCTTCCAGAAATGAGTGATCTTTGTTTGTTTCCCTACATGAAAACAAATGTGTAAATTTTTAGTAGAAAAATCTTTGACTAATGTGATAGCAAATCCATCAACATAACTTCACGCAAAATGAGTCCTGGAAAGAACAAAGATTGCCAGAAATACTCCCACCCACACCATGCAGATTTTATAGAGTGTTTCAAAGGGTCTGGAAGGTCACAGTGAAATACTAAATTTTCAGAAACAGCACTATGAAATCAAACATAAAACTTCTGAATATTTCAGTGTCAGAAAACAATCAAATCAGACCTGAAGTGATACAGGAACATCATATGCTTTAGGTCTGTCTCTGCCTGCAAGGGAAGGAAAGAATGTACTTAAAAAGGAATAGAGGAAAGAAAAAAAGTATAAATATCTCTCTACATGCCACATTTGGGAGAGGGGAAAATAACCTTGCAATATCTCTTTAGAAAATATTTTCTGCATTCTCTTTCCTCTACTGGAAGATACAGAATTGAACATTTCCTTGTCTAGACCCTCGCTCCTGCAGTATCTCAAGGTTTGCAGTCACGAATGAATTTACCTTCCCTGCATCCCTGTTGATGTAGGAAATTATAATTATAATTATCCTTCTTTTATGATGGAGAACTGTGACACAGGAAAGATTTAAGTATCTTCCCTGAAGTCACAAAAAAAGTCTGAAGTTAAGAGTTGAGCTGTGGTCTGTTGCATTGCAAGCCAGTAACCTACTCATTAGGCCATCATTTCTCTTCATCTTGCCCTAACCTGAGTTGTATAGCCAGTAAATTGTGCCTGTTCTTTTGCCAGGGACTCCAGGAATGTTCTGCATTGTTATTGTCACTGGTCCAACAGACTGCAGACAACACTTTGTAGATACTACTTTGCTTGTTGGTAAAGCTGGACCTCTGACCAGAGTGGGCTTAATACCTAATATAAAGCAGTTCAGGAATTTTTCCACGAATCTTTGGGAAAAAATTATTTGTTATAACCAAAATTTTCCTTGCTATCTTGCCATGTTCAACACAAGTTTTCTGCAGAGGAGTCTGGGAACCTTAAGAAGAAATCATTTTTCAGATCGCTCAATTCACAACCTGCTAATTAGGGCACACTCCCAGGGTGCAATAGACAGTTTATGTCCCTGCCCTGTCTCATATGGAGAAAGTACATTTTGCAGCCCCCATGAGCTACTGGCAGTTTTGGCATGAGGGTCTCTTTTTTCTGAGTAAAAATTCTGAGTTGCAGGTTCATCAAAGGAAAATAAGGAAATGTTTCTAAATATTAGAAACTAGTTAGAGAGTGGACAAAGTGGTGGCTAATAGAGCTTCCTTATATCCGCCTCCACAATGAGACATGTTTAATCTTGGTCTGTGGGGCATTTAATCTGATGGGTTTAAATACTTCCTCTTCTGGAAGAGTAAGAGAGTTGGTAAAGACATATATACTGTCAATTAGATTTATTCTCTGTTATGCTGAAAAGCCCTGATCTTTCCATTGTCTGCACTGCATATATGATGGTCTGCTCCCAGGCTCCAATTTGTAGTAACTAACTAGTTCTTTTGGCCAGGAAAACCCTGGCAGGGAAGAGCAACTACTTTGCTGCAGGGTTGCTCACTATCAGCAGTACAGATACCACAGTGTCAAGCTTCTCTCTGCCTGCACAGTGCAGAAGGAGCCAGTTCTTCAACAGTATCCCAGTGGAACTCACAGTCTTCATTTTGCCCTTGGAGGTCACTGCTTTAGCAGCCTGCTGTAAAATCGGAACTCTCCCACTGTTCAGCTACCTAGCTTATTGGCTCTAATCCAATTAAAAAAAAAAATCCCCAAAAGTCAAGATTTCTCAGAGCAGAGAAAAGGAACAAGAGGAGACTCAGCTACTTTCTTGTGTAGAACACAAAGGAGCATAAATAAACCCACCAACAGTATTTCTCTCTGGAGGGACAGGAGTAACACTCAGAGGCAAGGGCTCAGCTCCTTGCTGTGTTGCAGACAGCATGCATAACCTCTCCTCATCTATGACATGCACACAATCATTATTCCATCCAGACTGACAGTAGGCTCCATACAGCTTCAAGCAGCGTGTTTGCACAGATGAGGGTCAACCTTTGTAGGTTGCTTCTAGCTGTTGCTGTTGCCCCAAACTATGAGAAGCAAGCATGAATTCATGATCTGGGTCTGCAAATGAATGGATAGTCTGAACTATTCTCAAATTAAAAAAAATGAACTTTTGGGGGCAGAGCTGAGAAGCATTGCAGCTAACCTAGTGAAAGCAGAGATACTAACATAAATGTGTACATTGGACCATAGCAATGGGTTAACATACACAAATGCACTGAAAATATAATGCAGTAATGAAAGTGGAGGTGCTAAAAAGGTAGTTTAAATTGCTGCTCTACTTTGTCTTCAGCAGTCAAAATCTATTAAATTTTACTACAAGATTATTCACTGGCTCCTATCCAACACAAAAAGCAAACACCAGTGTGTATGTGCCACCTCAAACCATGAGGTGCCCTCCCAGCCTTTGTGTCAGAATCTTATACAGAAATGGACTGGACTCATACTCACACTGTTGATTCAACAATTCAAAACAAGCTGATCTTGCTCCTGGAGGGGCAACGGACAAGCACAGAACTGCAGTGGCTGGGAGACCAACAACATTCCATGCTTTCCAATCCCTTAACCCTGATTTCTGGAAGGATGCCCTTCCTTTATGGGATATCCTACATGGCTGGATCTTCCACCAGGTTTGCTAGAACCACCTTAACAGCCATAGGAAGGTTCTGTATTCCTCTTTTTTTAATTGAGGAATGTTGGGGAAATCACTGACATAGCTTTTAGAGGCAACAAGAGTCCAGAAGTCCAGAAGCTCAAGTCTTCCATTGTGTGCTTCAATGCACTAACAAGAATAGGCCTTCAAATGTCAACCATCCATCTCTGACCTTCTGAATTTTAATGTTATTTATAAGTATCTATGTCATTCCTACTAGAGGGATAAAATTTCAGTTAAATTAAACTGCAAATAAACAGAAATTTCGGTCTTTAAAAAAAAAGTACATTCCCAGATTTCTGACACGTGAGAGATTCCTGAGATTCTCTCAGAAAGGCATGTTACAGAATCCAGAAGTGTTATACTATCCAGAAGGACTGATATTCAGCCTTTATTCTGTGTCAAAGTTGTTTGCTGAAGCCATTTCTGATAACAGTTCTGCCGTAACCATAACTCAATGGGCAACAGAGGTCCTGCAGCTCTCTCAAAGTGAATCAACTGGACAGCAGCCCTTGGTACCACACACATAGCTTTTGCATACTTCGTGGGGTGCTGCTTTTGCACACAGCTCCCTTCTTTGGGAGAAAGTGAAAATCACCTGTAACGTGGGATGCAAAGCTGTATTTTTTTTCATTCTATGCTAGTCCTTTCCAGAGGGCTCGGAATCAAAGCTTACTGTACTGATAAAGAAAATCTTTTTTACTCCCTCCTTAGTAAGACATTGGGAGTAACTCCGTATTAGCCTTTTTTGGTTTTCTCATTTTCAGTCCTCTTCACTTATATAAAAATTCCAATTTTTCAACAGTAAAACCAAGTATAGCTATTAAGGCATAGATCCAGGAGAAAGGACTTTACAGGGCTGCTGTTGAAATATAGTGAAGAGTCTGATCTGAAACTGTAAAGGTCAGTCTTTAAATAACCAGGTCTTTTGGGATCTGACCTATCCAAGAGCATTTTTGCTTTGACTGGACTTTCTTGTCCAAATTCAGCTCCCTGGAAATAGTGCTGTGTCCAAGAGTACATCAGCAGGGTAGGTCTATTCTTAGAAAAATGAGTCAAAATCCGCTCGTCTCGATACTCCTCACATTGTCACCAAAACCCAGGACTGCAGCTGTGGATGTTGCTCCCATCGTGCAGTACTGCAGCACAGCTGGCATTTCACTCTCTACACCCTATGATTTAATCTAATTCAAGACAGAAGGAAGTAATACAATTCCCTGAGACTTCCCCTCTGAAAACACAAGAGTTGTCATCCTGCATCAAACACTTGAAACTCTGAAGCAGTTAGTGGATCATCAATTTTCCTATTGCCCATAGAAATAGTTTCTTGTTGACCCTCACTTGGATCCTTTGAGGTCCTGCAAAATCTGGGAGTGAACAAAACCTATATCTGACATGGATATGCAGGAGGTGAGAAGAAAAAGAAGGTAGGGAAATCCATGATGAAATGTTCAGGTTCTCAAGTCATTGGAAGTAGTGGATGCAGCAAGCGAGCAGCTCTAGGAATCCCAGGTCATTCATAAAGAACAGCAGGGAATTGTATGGTTTTCTGAAACTCACATTAGGGCAGCAAGACATAGCAGAGGCCACAGGATTGCAGTGTTTTGTTCTGGGAAAAGGGAGGAGAAGTCCAGCCCCTGTTTCCTCTCACAACATGGCAGGTGTGCCTAAGGAATGGTGTTGACAAGGTAAACGCAGCACAGCAAATGGACGAGCTATAACTATTCCTAGGTAGATTGTAGACTTAATTGCTGAGAAAATCATCCAAAAACACTCTGGATTGTTCACATCTTAAGTTCTGATTCTGAGGTCCTTTTGTAGCTTCAACCTGAAGGTCACGCATGAAGTCAGCTAATCATGTTAAAGATGAGAAGGCTCTGACTTCCACATTTGTATCCTATTCCACTCCATAGCCTCTAAAGCCCCAGACAGAAGGAAGCAAAAAGACTGTAACATTACAAAGCAGAACTCTTTTGTTTGTCATTATTCTAACACTTTCCCATAGATTTTTGAAAGTTTGTTATTGTTCTGGATGGACTCAGAGCTAAAATACCTGCAAAACATATTCTCATTTGGAGAGAGAGTCACTTTAGTCACTTGGCTGACTCATCTCAAAAATACATCAAACTTTTTGCAAGGCTGGTTTTATATCCAATAAGTCTTTGGGAGTTTGTTTAACATGCATCCTTTGTAAAGAATTGCTAGTTTGTTCATAAATATACAGCAAAATGAGACATACATAGTCTCATTGGACAAGCTAAAACCCATTTAAGTCAGTGAGAAAAGTCCTGTTGAGTTTCATAAGCTTTGGAAGGGCCCCAGCATTATTCCAGTGAGACTTTCCAAGGCTTTGAGCTTCCAATATTGTCACCATGGTCCAGTCATTACCAGAGAGAAATGAAGATAACCCCAAAAGAATTGTTATTTTGTTGTTGCCACAGTAAGAAAATAAAAATAGAAAAAGAAACACATGAGAAATACATTTTGCAAAATTGCAGGTCTAGTCCACATAGAAAGTTTTCAGAGTAATGAGTGCTTTCTTGCCTTTCATTCAATACCAAGAGTTACCCAGCAGTTCTCATTGCTACTAAACCCACAAAATCTAAAGCTTTGCATCATTTTAAAATAAATTCATCAAAAAACTTAGTATTTTTAAAATGACAAAAATAGTCACAATTGTTGTCATAGTTTACTTGGGTGTTCAAGGGCAATGAAAAGATGACCACTGATATAGCTATATTGATTACAGCAGAAAACAAGGAACAATGAAAGAGATAACTTACTCAAGACTGTATGCAAAGGTGAGAACTCTCTTGATGTGCCTTGACTCCCAGTTAATGTGCTAACCACCAAACCTCACTTTTTCACAAAACTATAGCTTTAAATTCTCTGCGTGCTTTAGAAGTACACAAAACTTCTATAAGGATAAAGCAAATGTCAAGGTTGCAAGAAAAATACCTCAAAGCATTTTTATTATCTCAGATGGGAAGCATTCATTATGACAAACAAGTGAATTTATATTTGATCATATCTGAAATAGAAGGTCTCCAGTGGCTTGCAATAAACTGCAAATGATCCCTCAGTTCTCCAGCCTAATACTGCAGTATGACATTGACACATCTTAAACCAAAGCAGGGGCTAAATACTACGCTTTATAAAATAGCCCTCAAATCTTCCAGTAGTGGCATTTCAATAACAGACACAACAAAATCCAACACAAGGGGGCAACAAAAAGGGGGGGTATCGTGGCAAGCCCGATCTTGTCCCATGCTGGCAGCATGAAAGTTCCTCTTCTTCCTGTCCATTTAGGATTTATCAGCCACAGCCACAAGCCACTGGCTTATCTGTGTGCCAGGACTGTGCAGCTGCAAAAGCAAGTGGAAAACTCAGCCAAGAAGCTCTTCACAGGGTATTGAGACATATTTTAGACTCACGAGTGTGGTCTTTCAGACCACACAAAAACACAGAGGTAGCCTTTGCATACTGTGGCCAGCAGCACACTCTGAAGGCTTCCTGGTACAAGAGATGATGAAAAGTAAAGCACTGTAAATGTCATCAATGCATCAAGACTTTCTGATCACCATGGTTTATATTTGTTAATGTTATGTACAAATGATAACTGAGGCCTGAAAAATACCAGAGCTACATTATTCTCTGTTATTCAGTCAGACACACGCAAATGAAACAAAAAAGAGTTAAAATCCCATGTTTTTTTCCATAGCTATTACTGTCAATCTGAGAAAGATCTTATTTTAGTTACATACTTACAAAGCAGTATTGTGATGGAATTTCCAGAGTTTATGAATGGGACTGTGGTTGCTCACTGTACCCAGCAAGCTGGAAGGACCTTTTCAGTCCCACAGTCCCTTTGCCCAAGTCAGTTCATCATCCCCGCTCCTCTTCTCCTTCACCTTCACATGATATCTGGTCTCTTTAAGAACTTTCTGATTCCCTTTCTGATTCTTTTTGCTCCTTGAACTCACAGTGAATTACTCTCCCATATACTTTTATACATATTTTAAGCTATCACAGGCACCAAGAACTGATTTATTTGAGGCACAGTTATACTTCTCCAGAAGAAATACAACTCCTAACAATCTGTAATGATGGTTTACTGCAAGTGATGTAACATCAAAAGTCATATACCATAATATAGAAAGCAGTTTATCTTCTTATGATATGTGCTTACAGTCATGGATAGATTAGGTTTGAGTGAGGAAGACCAAGCTGGAACGAAAGAGGGGATAATGAAGATTTCTGGACCTTGTAAACTAACCCCAGTTTGTTCTTCTAATGTTAGTGAAACATCATTGAGTGTGAGAACTTGAACTTGATCTATCTCCTTTCCTATAATCACCTGTAATCAGAAGACTTAGCTGTACATGATGTAGTGTGGTCTGAGGCCAATATCTCTAAATAAGGCTGCCTGCTAAGTTCCCTAAGTCCTATTCTAAGCAGTTAAATAAATTAGCCCTTTCTAGAGGTGCCAATTCCTGCATATTTGATGATAATAAACAATCAACTGTATATATTTCAAGAGAGAGAATTTTAAACTCCATGTGCATGTTGACTTTATCCTCCCTAATGAGTTAGCATCAAAACAAACTTTCTCTCAGAAACATTGCTGAATCACTGACTTCAGAGAACATTTAAGTCTTCTGGCAGGAATATAGCATGGTTGACTAGAATTATTTGGTTAAAACAAGCCAAGTGATAACACACACCACAAAATTTCCAGTTTCTTGTTATGATTCATAGTCATCATCTTTTCAGGGTTTTTTCCCCATTAGGAAGCCAAAGGTAGAGAAAGTCAGGATAACATTTCAATGATATAAGTGAATCTATCAGACCAGATGCCAGAGTATCCTGCTATGAACACACTGCCCATTGCTGACACTAAAAATAAGTATATTGATATGTGTTTCAAGTCAAGGACCTGTTGAAAACCTTTTAGTCTTTTCAAAGTCTGAGCATCTTATATGCTCAGGGCACTGAACTCCTTGCAGGTATCCTGTGGAATTGTCTAACTTTCTCCAAAACAAAAGTTCTGCATCTTGATTCTGGCACCACTTCTCATGGTGAACTGTACTTTGTTTTGCAAGATCAGTGTGGCTGAATGACAGAATTGAAGCAGTGGAGTGTGTATTTTGAAACCTTTCACAGTGGTGCTAACAAGCATGTTTTAAAATGAACAAGTGACATCATCTAACTTTCAGGAACCTTTTTCTCTTTCTTCTGGCTTCTGCAGCAACTAGTCTTTGTCTTTTTTCTCTTCAGATTCAGGGTGTGGAGAATACTTAGGGAATGTGTATAGTTCCTGCTGTCACACATATATATGATGCTTCGTGCATAAATGTGATGCTTACGAGCACATGGAAAGCCATCTACGTCTCTATTTTTCAACATTATCATCTTCACGTATTCAAGTAAGGTTTGTTGCTGAATTCTGTAATGTGAGACTAGGATTCTTCAGAGTGTTTTTGAAGTGCTCAGTAGTGTGTTTAATTTCTTCCATTTTATTAGAGAAGAAATACTATTGAAATTTTATTAAAATTATATTCAAATATATTGAAATTATATTGAAATATATTGAAATTTACCATTAGAAACCTATAAAATCAGGCACCTACAGCATGCTCCAGTTTTATATGGTGATATCTCATTTTCATATGACTTTACAAGTATAAGTGATACATATATCAGTACACATACATTAGTGTGTGTTTTTACAAAAAAACCAGGTAGACTTACACAACACCGGATAACTCAAGGTTGTTTCTACACAGAAGAGCCTTAAAGATAACTCAGCTTTTACCAGAAGCATCTCAATTTGCCCTTTACTCTGTCTTGCTTCTAGCTTATATATATGTATGTGGTTAAGATATATTTTACATAAGTATTAGGTTATGCATATACATACATATAAAATATATGGGTTAATCTTACATATTATACATACTTTTTAAATCCTCAACATGTGACATATGCAGCTGTGTGATGGCATGAGCAAAGGCTTCATTACGAACCATTTAAACTTTGTCCTTTCTTCTAGAAAACAGAAGAGTTCACAAAAGCCAGGCAAAAAAAGAGGGCCACTAACACAACCTGTTAACATGATGTCACACTTATCTGATGTCACCATCCATCTACTTCTGTGTTTAATCTGTCGGGTCTCCAGGATGGAGAGTGTCTGGGTCTCCTGTGTCAAGTGCTGTGTGCAGTAAGCCCCTGCACCATCCCACTGTTGGCAGGTGCTGTGATACATAAGAGCACTGTCTTCATTTTCTGCTAAGTGCCTACATGGGAGACATGGGATGGCATTCACTCCTGTCCCGTTGTTCCCTAGACATAGTCTTAAATTGTTAACACACCCAAAAGATTAAGTTTTCCTTTCCTAGGATAGGTTGCTGTAATACATCTCTCAGTGGCACGAGGTTAGCTTGCGTTGTCGCTTCTCAGTCAGCGACTCATTGCATTTGGCAAATCTCCTTTATTATCGCTGTAGGTTGCTCCAGGTAGCCCAAGTCCTGATAATCACACTGAGAGGAGAGTAGGGAAAGTTCTTCAATTGTAAAGAGAAGAGATCTTCATTTGTTGAAAAGAGGTACTACCCAAAAGAGAGGTAACTTTCTTGAACCAACAATCTGATGACCACTCTGAACACACTATCATTTATTTTACTGTCTAATGCCAGTGCAGGCTTTCCCAAGTGGGCAAGTGCCCACTTTCTTCTGATCCTTGCTATTACACAGGATAACTCCCAGATATTCTCCACCCACCCCCCAAAAAACCCCCTTAGTAATACATTCAAATGCTGAATGCAATAAACTAATGTGTCAGGATATCTTCAGTTCAGTTTGTCTCTGTAATCCATGCTGAAAATATTTCTTCTTCCTTTTATTATATTTTACAGGTTCAACATTTTTTTAAATATATTCCTTCATTTAAAATAATAGACACTAGGGGTTGGTGATTGTAAAAGCTGTTTACTCCCAATTCTCTATAAAATATTAGGTAGAATAAATATTTGTGCCTCCCTATTTAAGAGCAGTCTTGCATATGTTTCACACCGCACTGGTATATGCAATGCTGAGAGACAGTCATTGTCACCAAGGTCAGCTTCATGTCATTGCAGGCTTTCCTGCATTTCTCATTAGATTTAACATAGCTTGCAGTACCACACACCATGATTTTCATTGAAAATACTGACCTATGGCCTATGTACAAAGTATTTTTTTTCATGGTTGGGTGAATATCACTGATTCCCCTTAAAAAAAAAGAGTACCTGGTGTCACTACTAAAGAAAATGCTTAAGAGCAGGAAGAAAATTTAAATGGAAGAAGAGAGGAGAGGAAAGGAAGAAGAAAAGAATACAGGTATTTCTGACACAACTTGCTCATAGGTCTCAACCGAGAATTATGGCTGTCTCTGGGCTGCACTGTGGGACGCAAAGCACTCCAGTCATGTTTGCACAGCAGGACCCCATCTTGCTCTGCTGCTGACACCCGGTACCCTGAGCGGAGGCAGCAAAACTCATGCTGCCCTGACCTAGCCATGACTCTGATCTTTCAAAGAAGGAAGACTCTGCAGAAGGCAGGCTGAGACTCCTAAGCTGTTTTTCATACAACAGATGAGCAGTGTTTGATAAACCAGAACATATAGTATAATTAGACCTCAAACAGCATATACCAACTACAAGCACAGAATTATGCACATTCCTAATGAGGTTGCTGGAGAGGGGAATAGGAAGAGAAACTCCAGCAAGCACAGGCAATCCCTAGCAGTTGCAGCCACTGTGCAGAGTAGCTGTGCCTGGAGACATGGTACCACAGGGGAAAGGATGCTGAGGAGGAGCAGGACAATCGAACAGTTTAAAACAAAATTTTGCAGTGTTTAGGTATTGCTGCTACCAGGAACAGGCAAGGTGGAAGGTTAGCCTGAGCATCAAGCAGCATAGGTAGTGGAGGATCCAGGTCTTTCCAACAACCTCTAACTTCATTTGCAGGAGGTGGCAGGAGGGCTTGCACTTGAGGACACAGCAAGGCACCTTCAGTGCAGCCTCTGTCAACAGATAATGTGGTCTGCTGAGGCCAGCTGTGGGTTTGCCAGGCACATCACAGAACCTGCTTGTCCCTGGGAATCAAAGTTTAGGGCTTGTGAAGTACCAGCACATGCACAAGAAGGATGTATTCAGGGTTGTTCATACCCAACAGTTCTTGTACCAGCCACAGTGTGATGGCTTTCACTGTGGTTTTACCGCACCTGTTGAATAGCACTGAGTATCAGCTCAAGCAGGGGCTCTCTACTGGATTCCAGAGTGGTACAGGGACCGTCAAAAACACCCCAACATACCCTCTGTAGAACAAAAAAAGGTGAAGACCAGCAAAATTGTGCCTGAACACAAAGTTTATTCTCCAGAATCCCTGTGAATAATGTTACTCCAACCAGATCAAGTTGCTCAAAGGGACCTACCTGCTTTCAGGAAACCTTAAAGGTCTCACAACCAATTGTCCAGCATGAGATATCACTGTCACCCCTTTGCCACGCTTGCTCCTTATACTAGGAGCAGGAGTTGCCACCAGAAGGCCTTTTCCCCCAACCCTTCCTCACTTTCACTGGTATTTCAGTTTGTGCACAACCTTACTCTCTTCCTTCCTTACCATTAACCTGCTTTTCTGAAAGTCCATTTGCAACCTGTCCTGAGGTCAGTCAGTCACATCTTGCTTCAGCAGTGGCATAAATCCTATGTGTGCGTCTGTAAATGTTACCTCCTGTTACAACACTCAGAAGTGAGTTTACCCTCACAATGTGAGGAATGAAACACAGAAACATCCACCGAGAAGATGGAGATCGAAGTTAGTGGTAGGATTACCAAATTATACAATGACTGTCTTTCTGGAATATACAGGGAAATTAATAACATGTATGTTTTAACAGAGGACACAAAATTTGAGACTATAATATAGGAAATCCCATATTACATGGCATGTCTGGCAACCATAATACTATTCTAGGAAAAGCAAATTTTATGCTTGAGCGTAGCACTGACTTCTTCTGTGATGCAGAGTAAGCTGCTCTGAGCAGATTTTCCCTCATCCTGTGTTCCTCACCTTTGCATCCTTCCCATTCCCCTCAGATTGCCTCTATCTCTTCATTGCTAAGGCAGCAGAAGGAAGAACAGCAGGAGCAGAGGATATTAGACCTTGCTATTAGATGCTGTGCCATAGCCATACATGGTAACAGGAGGAGAAATTACAGGGAAAGTTATGTTTGTCTCCTGTAGCCTTGGGACAGAGGATACCCAGTGCAGATGGTATCCTCAGAAACCTAAATGCCAATTTCTGCCAGGTCACTGCTGAGAAAATAAGAATTAAGGTTTCAAGAAATGCATAACTCAGCCAAATCTGGGCACCTCTTTACAGATAGGAAGAAAAATGCACATCATTTGTGGTGAAATTTCCAAAAGACCTGAGACTGAAGTTCCTACCCTCCATGGAAAACATAAATGTGCTCAGGTCATTTGACGTAAGTAACTGAAAAATGGAGTCCTGTAATTGAAAACCTTAAATAAAAGAGACTTTTATTTGCCTTGTTCATAATAATTATACTAAAATAGAGGCCTTATACAGTGCTTATTATTTGGACTTAAGGTTGTGGTCAATTTTTAAGTACCATTAGAATAAATTTAGAGGGGGCGAAAAAAAGCTTTTATATGAAGTAGTGAACTAACTTACACAAGGTGCCATGTGAGGTTGATGATAAAACTAGACACAGAAATGATAAGTGGAATCCTGCACTAAGGAAATTAAGGGAAATTCTGCCACTGGTTTTCACAGGGTCAACCTTTCTATGCACAGTGACACATTAATAGACCGGATTCGGTTTGCCCATCCACACAATACAGCTGACTCTCACATGAAATGCAAAGGTTTTTTTATTAATATTGCTCAGTTTAAGATCAGTTGGGATAAATAAAGTTTTTGTTAAATTGAAATGTCAAAGGATATTTTATTTAAGCATGTGTAATTATTCAAATTGGAATTTGGCCAGATCACTGCAGTTAGTGTCTCACTTTCATTATGCAAAGATGTTTCTCCCTATTTACTGCTGGGTCTGACAACTCCAAATCAGAGGAAATAACTAAACTATTAAGGAAGTATGAAGCAAAATCTTAAAATCTAGGTTTTCCCAATTTTACCTGTATAAAAGGGAACCTGCTACATTTTCAACACTTTCAAATGTTTTTCTTGCATTTAAAGGGATAACATTCTTTTTTTTAATGGAATTTGTGACAGGTTCTACAAGAAATGCTCTATGCATAGGAAGTCCATATGGTATGATTATTTTGGCAGGGAACCAGAAGGTCTTTCTGGTTTGATCTTTAACTGCTCTTGAGCCTATTAAGTAATAGTTAAGCTCTATTTCTAGCTAGTTAAAATCCTGTATTTGGTCAGAAGGTCTTTCTCACAATAAGACCAAAAAAAAGGTATAATAATACCTCGTGATGGGCAAGTAGTGAAATACCTCTCTCTTCTACACTTGGAACCTGTGGGTAACCGGTGTTAACTTACGTATGTGATGCACATGCAAAGCAAAACATTAAAAGATGTAGCCAAGACTGGTGCAAGGTGCTCTCTCTAGACCACACAGACCTTTTTGATCTCTCCTTCTGCTACCACAGAGCCAGAAATCTGAATTTGGCCTCACCTGTGTGAGAAGGCAGAGGGCTCAGTATAGAGCTCTTGGAAACACGTGGTTGTCTGCAATCTCCTCCCAGCACCAGGGACGTGAGAGGGCAGTTGACACAAAGCTGTGTTCCAGCAACAGGACTCCAGCGTAAAAAATGCAGAAAAGATCTGCTAGTGGGGAATCATTAGGGTGGTCGCAAAGACAGGGTTGTCCTGAGCCACCTCCCATCCAAACTTACAGTCCATGTAGCCTGCAGCAGTATCCTATGGCCTTAATCACCCAGGAAGTCCTGCAGCCATCATGAATGACTTCGAGGAGCCATATTAGCACTGTAAAGATAGGATGGCTAAGTGAAGTAAATGCTAACTCTCATGAATCTAAGCTGTTTACATAAGCTTGCAAAAAATCCATTTTTATAGTCATTAAAGTGAAATGTGATGCATTTTCTCCATTTGAACATCTTGATGATATAGTAAATGCTTTTACTTGTAACCCTCAAAGAGAAACCTGAAGCATTCTTTGATGTTACATGTGAGGAAAATTAGAGGTCTAGATTAGCACTATAAGGGTTAAAAAAGAGATCATAGTTTGAAAACAAAATATTGGAAGTGTCAAATTTACAGAAGCTTTATATCTGTTTCCCCTCTAATTACTTCTTGGTGTTGCTGCAGATTATATGTAAACAAATAAAAATCCTGGTGCAGAATCAAGGCTCAATTATTGTGTACTCAGAAATGACAAAATCAAGAGAAATTTTTTTTCCCTTCTAGTTCAAGGTCATTTTAAACAAAAGAAACAGTTTTCAGAAGAAAAGACTTCAGGGGGCAATGGCTTCTTCTTTGAGATTAATATATCAGGAAGTAAAATCTGTTGCCGCCTCGACACAAGGTGTTCATCTCCATCTTTGTTGAAGAGCCAAATTTGAATTTTCATGGCCTAGAATACAAACTTTTTGCAGCTTGTGCTCTTCCAAGGAAATCCACTCTATCATCTCACACCACTAAGCTGACCTGCACTCTCTGCATAGCAAAGCCCATTGTGGATGAAGACAATCTCCTTGACTGATTTTATTACAAATAGAACATTCATTCAGGAAAGACATAATTGTCGCACAATGATCAAACATTATGAAGCTATTTGCAGGGAAAAAAAAACTTCTGCATAGGGGGTCTATTGGAAGATTATGTAAATAATTTACTTTAGGATGAGTCAGCTAATGTTATGGCTAAGATCAATGGGGAAAATACAATTCTAAAAGAGCAAGATGACTAGAGGCAAGAAGGAAATACTATATTCTTTTTTATACATATAATAAGTGGTAAAGTTTAGTCATAATTTATCTAATCATGATAATAATATAGCAGATTTGGTAAAGAGCATATCATGTTTTGTAATGCTGAGGAGATCAGGCTACATTGCTTTTTATTATCCAAAGAAGAAAATAGATCTGTTCAGGTTGGAGGTGAATTGAGGTCTCTAGTCCAAACTTCCATTCAAAGCAGGGTCAAAACTGAATTCAGATCAGGCTGCTCCAGGCTTTATCAGCCACCTGTAAACCTCCAAAGATGAGGTGATATATCTCCCACGCCTTGCCCCTATCCCTCACCCCCTCCACCTTTCAACTCAGTTTCAGTTCCAGACATCCCTTCTTTCTCCTCTGTGCACCACTGTGAAAAGCTCAGCATTGCACTCTCAGTGACTTTCCCACAGGCACTGGGAGCTACTGTTAGGTCCCTCTGAAGTCATCCATCCTCCAGGTTAAACATGCTCGGCTGCCCCAACCTCTTTTTACAGGATAGGTGCCCCAAGATTCAAACAGGTAAAAAAGGACAGCATCCCAGGTGCAGTCCTGAGTGCCTTTTTACTCTTTCCCTGTGTCTTGAGTATCCAGAACTACATCTGTTCAGAACAAATAGCTTACACAGCTCTGTGTACATGTGGAGACTGGAGGCTTCCTAATTTTTCTAAAAAATTATAAAATATTTTAAGTTACTTAATCACATAGTCCCTATCAAAAATAACTGCATTATTGCTTTGCCTGTCTTTCTGTCTTCATAACCATATTGACCAACACCATGTCAGTGTTACATGATCCCAAAAGACCCACGAGATTTCTCTTACCTACTTTCAACTACAATATGCTATATGAATGTAGATGAACCTTAACTGCTGGAAAGCAATCTCTCTCTGTGACCCTGTTGCACTCCCTTTTCAGTCAAACCACCTCCTGCAGACAGTAAGATGTGTAGTTATCAAACTTATTCAAAATATGATTGAAGAAATTAAGCAGTAGAAAATTTTTATTACCATTACAAAAGGTCATAGGGGCATTTGCTGTATCACATTAGGCTCTTTACATACAAATAGTCCTGCTCAATCTGTTTCCACTTTCACTAGCAGTAATAACTTCTGTGTCTTTGGATGCAGATGGTCCAAGCAATTCACTGTGGAAGAAATGAGAGTGACTCACCTTCTCTCTTCATATCAAGCAGTAATTGAATTTTTCCATTCAACCTTCTGGCCAAAGGGAAAGTTTTCCTCCTGTTCAGAAGTTTCCAGCCATATGGAAGGGCCATATGCAGAAGTTCAGCATCAGTTTCTCACAAATCTTGCTCAGTTTGTGATAGATTATCAAAAGTAAGAGGTAAGCTAACATCCCCAGTGAATTTCTCTCAAAAATAAAGGTCAGAAATCCCGACTATAGCTGCCATATCTCATTGAAGCATTCAAGAATATCAGAAGCTTCCACAGTGTACAATGAGCAGACTAAATCAAGGTAGTTGCTTTTACTATAAAATATATTTTTAAAAAGAATAAGAAATGTCTCTTTAGAATTTTTTTCTCCACTCAATTTGACTTGTTGTAAAAGGTTGACTCCATATAGAGCAATATTATGTCATCGTCGTGTCTGATGGCCAAGTCTGCACCGTATACAAGGTGTTTTGGACACAAATTTTCTTCTTATCCTTTCTTACAGTGAAAGCTCATTATAGTTTATGAGCTGTGATTTACAAGTTTGAAATGAGCTAAGATCAATCTCAGCATATCATTTCTGATCCAGACTAGGTACTCTGGTTCATGTAAGTCTCCATTGTCATGAGGCCAAGGTATGCAATCACTCATTACCCATACCATTGCCCCACTGATGGACTACTATGAAAGAAGTTGGTTCCCAGGATCCTAAGGAGACTCCTGTGTTAGGGCACCAGGAGGGCCAGGGACTCCCTGAAGATTGTGAGAGATGGGGCTCCCCAGGGTGGAGGCAGAGCCTGTCCCACCATCCCAGCCAGGAAAAGGGCAGATGGGGGGCAGCCATGGGGCTGACATAGGATCCTGCATTGTGGGCAGGTGGGGGAAGCTGTGAGAGTGTCTGGATAGTACTGACAGAGTGTGCTGGTTTAAAAGTTAACCAGCAGGGGAAATGAACTCAACTTAAAAGAGAGATTATAAGTCAGAATAACAATTTATTAAAATAATACAATAAGTACGATTATACAGAGAGACAATTGGTTTTAACCCACAAAACCCAAATGTATAACCCAGCACCCTGGGGCATGAACAAAGTGGTGTTTCTTGGCCCCCTCCCGAGTCCAAAGTGAAGGGAGAGGGGAAAAACCTGCTGGTGGGAGAGTTGTTGCAGTCTGGTCAAAAAGTGGTGATTGCAGTCCAGTTGAGGGTGGTGGTCTCAGTCTGGTTGAGAGTGGTGAGCTGCAGTCTGGTTGAGAGCGGTGAGCTGCAGTCTTCCTCTGGATCCCACGAGTGGTAAAAAGGTTCCAAAATCCCAAGTTTATATATTCTCCAGTTCAGGCAGGAATGCTCAGTCCTTCCCTCAGAGTGGGGAATTCCATAAAAGGGCATGGGGACAGGAACATCTTCCTATCTCGCAGGCCTCTTAACGCCTAGTTTATAGCCTGAGGAGTCAGGCTGCTCTGGGCAGAGGGTGTAAATGCTCTGTTGATAACAGTTTCTGGGAAATGGCATGGAAGGCTATAGAATACACAGGTTTGGGTTACACCCATCCAGTGATGAATTGGTCCCAGCTCTTCTAACTAGGACACAGAGCTGATGGGGCCCTCCAGACCGTAACACTCTGATACCATCAGAAAAGCTTGTCTACAGTTCAGCTACTTGTTTTTTCTCTTTTAGTAAACAACTCTTAGGAGCACAGAAATTACAGAAGTCTCACTGCACTGTGCAAAGCTGTAACTGATAAAAGGTCATGGTGTTCAGCACTGGAGCTGAATACAGCTTTCAGATGGCAGATGTTGATTTCATAAACTTTACCTACACTGTTTCTTGGCTGGCACTGTACTCCTTTTTCTGACTCCTAAAAGAAAAGCCCCTTGCTTAAACCTTACTTGGACATCTCCTTCCCCATATCACACCTATAAGGATATATAATTCATTTCCTTCCTGTCTAGAAAAAAGGAAATGGTAAATACAGGTTTTTACTCTCCAGAGAAATGGATTGCAGAATCTATCCTGCACTGAAGATGCCTATGCCATGATGCCTCAGAGCTCATAGAGCAGATCTAACAGCCCCTCAACCATCCTGCTTTGCAGAAAACATGGCAGGAGACTCTTCAGAGGTATCACCAGGTTGCTTCCATTTCCACCAACACACGGACCTATTGAAGTACCAGTGTACATTGACAATGTCCATTCCTGTCAATGGTGGGAAAAAAAAAAGTGGTTTTCCCCCTGGAGTTAAAAAAATGGTAACCGCCAAGGGGGTGGTGTCTTGATGTTGACCCAATCAGCACCCCTGCAAAATTTAAACATATCACACCAGACCGGAAAAGAAGGATGATGATGTAGTTGGAGAAGAAGTGGCCATGTTTTAGGCCATGAGGGGAGAAGAGGCAGGAGCCCCGCTGGGGGCTAGGCCCCCTCAGCCCCAGCTGAGGGGCTGCAGAAACTCGGAAGCAGTGTTAAACTGCACCGAGTTCTGTGGCTAGAAAGCTGGAGGAGTTTCTCTGCTGTGAGTGGGCAGCAGAAGACAGAAAAAGTGGCGGCAGAGGCAGCGCTGAGTGGAAGGCTATGGCTGAAAGCCAAGAAGATAAGAAACAAGCAGCAAAGACGGCATGCAACTAAGCAGAGAGACACAGAGATGTCTGATGGAGAGAGAGAGAGAGCCAGCAACAGAGCAGAGAAAGCTCAACAAAGACAGTTTTGGGGTAAGAACTTGATCAAATCCCCCAAAACCTCTTTGAGATCTCTCCTAGGAGGAGGGGGGTGGAATCCTACTTGAGGAGAGTCTTGGAATGCAGCAGCACCGGAGAGAGGAGCTGAGAAGCTCAAGACATCCTGGAAGCTGGACCGAGACGGTAGGATGGAATGCGGAGGAGGTGGCCTTGCCCCCCCTGCTGCTGCTGCCAGGCTGGCAGCTTGAGACAGAGCACAGGAGCTCTGGTAGAACGCTTAAGGCAAAGACTGAACTGAAAGCTGCCCTAAACGTTCTGACTCAGGGGGAACTTAAATTCCCTGAGGAAAGGGAGTGTCACGAAGATCTCTGCACTTCATGATATGACGTGGTGAGGCGAACCTTTGTCCCCCCTATCGCAGTCCACAGGAGAGAGACCTTCGATTGGAGTTGAAGGGCTGAGAGGGGTGAGAGGAGACCCCCTTGTGTGTAATGGAGAGAGAGATCCAGCTACAACTCCAGCTACGACTGCTGCATGCAGAAGAGAGACACTGCTGCCCTGAACATAGAAAGGATCTTTCCTTCTTCACTTCTGGATTTTTATTGGAAGAAGAGGAGATTTGATCCAATGTAAACACTGCTTTATCATAGGAGAGATAGTTAGGATTGTGTATATGATGTATTATAATATTTATTTGTGTAATGATTGTAATATAATTCCCTTTCCCCCATATTGAGTCTTGTGTTGTGTCTGGAAAACCCTCCTCGCACTGGGGTGAGTTGTGGGAGGGGAGCTTGGAGTTGGGAATTGGATTTTTGGGGGTCTCAAACCACGACATCCTTCTTAAACCACTCCCACAATATAACCTTTTCTTATTTGTACTACACTAAAGATCAGTCCTAAAGGCTGAGTACTACCACCTTTATGACTACACTGCAACCCACAGTAGATATCTATCTGAATCCAGAGATATGTGAATGGCATTTCTCATCCATTCAAGTATCTCAATTTAAAGCAAACCCAAAAGAAGTGGAGAGGAATGATTTCTGATCTAGCTCTTAAGCCAAAAGTCAAGTTAAAAGACTAATGGATTCACCAAGGAAATTATTCTCTCACAGAACAGAGCTTCTATGTACTTACAGTTAAGATGTTAAAAGGACAAATAGACTAACTTAATACAAACAGAATGAAAGGAAGTAAATGTTCCAAGAATATTTAACTCCACTGTCCATATTGACTGGATACATGCTTCTGAGTGACCATAAGATACAATCATTAATCCTTGGAAAAAACATGAGAACATGACATAACATCAAAGCAAAGGAAGCAGAATGCAATGTCTTGTGGGAAAATGTAGTAAAAATGCTCCCAAACATCAGAATAAAAAAATACTGGTCCTGCTTGCATACACTGATGTGAAGTGGGAATAAGTCTGTCAGGACAGTGGTAATTATTAGCAGGCTGTTATACATATGTTTTGAATTACTAGAAATGGGCTGTTATTAGGTTCACAGAGTTCACTTATACCTTAGTATTAGAAACATAGGACAATGTAATAGGAACCAGCAAGGACTGCTATTGTGTCAGCTAGAGATGAATGGGAAGAAGATAAGGTTTGAACTTTACAAAATTATACTATCCCTATTAAACTTTTGATGAGAAATGGTAATTTTGGCCTGGCAAGTTCCTCAATTGATCATTAAATACTCAAAATTACAGATGGTTTTATCTATGTCCCAATTTACCCAAATCCTTGGTTTCAGGGGAATTTGATATGTATGACTTTGTCTTTTGGTTTATTTTGGTATAATCTGCAGCACTTTAACCCTTGTATATGCAATAGTTCTAAAAGAGTGACCTTTCAAATTAAAGAGGTCTCTGGTCTCCGTGTATCTACACTCCAGAATTTCATCACAGAACTCCCACTGAAGTCCAGGTTCCCACAGTGAACTCTAGCTGAAGTTCAAGTCAGTCAGTTTTTAGATCCAAAAACATCCTCACCGACCAGGTGTACAAAACCCCCACATATTTGCAGAATCTTAGGGCCCAGGATTTAAATAATACTCCACAGAAAGTTCTCTTTTGTTCTTTCTTCCATGAAAACTTATCTTCCTCTCAGCATCCCCGGGATGCTGCAGCAGATGAGAGAAGAGTAACATGGATTAGGTCAGTATTCTTATAATAGTGTCCCTGATTCTGCTGCTTTCATGTAATAAACTGAGTAAGAACACAATTAAATCCTCTAAACATCTTACATTTCATTTGGTCTTTGACCAGTTACCCCTCTGTTGAGATTAATATCTTTACTAATGTTTATCTTTCAGAAAAACAGCCAGTTTTAAACACCCTTAGTTTGGTTTTGTTCAGTCTCCAGCTGAGAGTCCTTCTCTTCTCTCCATCCAAAGGGAAACAGTATTTTCCCCTTTTGAAGGTGATAGCACATTGACATTGGAGTATCTCATAATGACTATTTTGGCAAATGCTTTGGCTTCCAGTCTCTCATCAGGAGGTCCTTTTCCCTATCACTCTTTGCTCCAGCCTCTGCAGTCTCACCTTTTTGAATGTAAATATGTCAGAGTCCTGACTAATGTTGATTGTGTTACTGCAAGATAACAGATTTTAATGCAACAAGATGACGATTGTAATCATTTAATGGACTGATATCCACAATAAAAGTACATATCATGAAATATACCCAATAATTCTTGCACTGGACCACAAGTTTCTTCTTAGTAATATATCCCAGTTAGAGGTTTTCATTCATGAAACATCTGCCATATATTTTGCTGAGCTGTTCCAACACTTTCTTAGGATCTTTGGCTCACATTTTGTTAGGCTCCAAACAGTGTCTGACCACTACTTTGAAAAAACGTCCATCTTCATCTCTGAGCTGCTTGACATTGTAATTCTACGTTCAAGATGCAACCTCACATTTCATTTTAGAAATATCATGTAATTCTTCATCAGTGATGATAATATTGAAGACCATAAGTGAACACAAAATAGAGAAAGAAGATATAGTGCACTCTAATATGTTTATTGTTGATGGAAGCATCACTGAAGGAAAAACAATTTTCGTTCATGTATATACTTAGTATTATATAAAACCATAAGGCTAGGCAAAAGCCATTTTTTTGCCTCACATTTAGACCAAAGCTCTGTAGCTCATTTTGCAGAGAACAGAATGTTTCTTTATAACAGGAAGGTAAAAATTATTTCCTTTTTTTTTTTAAGCTGCAAATGATGGCACATGCTTTTTTAAGGTATTTTTAAATGAAAAAAGTCTGAGATTTGGAGATATAAGTGCATATTTCTTAATTTAGTGAGTCAGTGTCAAGCCAAGGGAGCTGTCAGTATATTGTGGAAATACTCCTGCACAACAGAAGTGAATGGAAACTGAGTTCTATTTACATGCATGGAGGATCAGATGCTTTGTGTAAAATCAAGACAGTGATTGCTATCCCAGAACAATGAGGAAAAGAAAGATCTGAAAGTAGAGGCTGGCAACCTAACCATTCTGGTACTTTGACATCAATACATCAACTAGAAAAAAAAGTTATACCAGCTTATTGAAAAAAACCCATCAGCTAAAGCCCTGATGCAAGAAGAATTAATTTAAATTCATTATTTAAGCACATTCTTAGTTTGAAACATAGGCCAGAAGCTCTGTAGGCTCTGATAGGATTTAACCAGATACTTAAGGGCCACTTAAAACCCAGGTTGGAATAAAGTTATGACTCAGAATAAACATTTTAAAGAAAAGTCTTGGCTCCAAAAATAGCTTAAGAGTCACACTGCCTTGACTATGGCAATCAGAAAGGTAATGGGAGATTTCAAATTATTAGTCTTAAAGACAGAAATGTTTAGCTAAACCACAGACTACAATAAATACGGACTGAAACATGAGACAGATGTCGTAAAAAGAGAGCTTTGAAAAGATTTCACGGACATGTTCTCCATCAGACTCAAAACAGTCTTCTTCTCCAGCTGTACTTATCTTGTGAGTTTCCCCGCATATACAAACAAGCAAGATTCTTGGAAAGACAGTATATGGGATATTTCTAGACTTTGGCTTCTTGCTCCATTGCTAACAAGAGAGGAGGTATTTACAAAAGTAGGTTTTATCCCATGGAAGAGGGAGCTGCAGAGCTGAAGCACTGGCAGGCTGTGGACAAACAGCTCAGGAGGTCAGGCTAGAGGGTGTGTGGACACAGTCTGTGGGATTTTTGGACTCAGGAGGTGGAGGTAATAGAAGGAACTGCCTTGAGATGCAGCAGCAAGCAGAGCTTTGGAGGTGTGGTTTATAACAGCAAGGGAAGGCACTGGCTCTGATTTTAACAGTTAACTATCCCAATCCTTCCAACACTGTGCATCCTCTGTCAAAACATATGTATTCGCTTTATTATGTCCCAAGACATACTTCTGTTCTAAGGCTTGACACCCACTTACATGGATGCATTTACTTTTGTAACGCTCCAGCCATGAAGCAAGACATTAAAAAGGGCATTAAATATTGCAATTAAGGGGTTATTGACTCTACTAGAAGATCCCTTTTACACTGCTGCTGTGGTTTAGGGATGGTCCCCTATTCAGCACCACCACTGAGACTCTCTCAAATCAGTCACTGCTTGCTTACTCCCCACTTCCCCTTCTCACTCTGGGGGTAGATTTGAGAATTAGAGACACGAAAGGCAAAGATCACGGGTTGAGATAGGAACAATTTACTGGAAACAGCCATGATATAAGAAAACTAACAGTAAGAGCAACAATATTAATACTAAAAGGTATAAGACGAAGAAAAGATTTAGATGGAAAGCCTGCAACAAATACCCACCAGCCTTTCCCAACCAGGCTTCCCCCTACTGGAATGAATGCCCTTCTTCTCAGAAGTGAGAGTCCCTTTGCCCCATCCCAGCAATGACATGAGGTGGTATTGAATAACACTAGGTTCTTGCCATGCCCTTTCACACTGATCAGGGCTGAAACCAGGACAACTGCAAATCTCTGTTAAAGACTTTCCTATAAACACCAGTCAGGCTCATACTTTGAGGAAATAGGATTGACCTGCTAAAACTTACAGATGTTATAGTCAACCAATTTCAAATCACTACAGTATAGCTGCATGCCATTACTATACCATCTATGCAGTCTGTCTCTCATCCTATTTTTAAATGAAGTGTTAGATACATATCCTTCCCCTCCTATGAAACTTTCCATTTAAGAATGGAGATGATGTTGAACCTCTTATTAGAATCAAGGTTAAGATTCAATTTCCTCTGGAGCATTTTAGATGGCTTCATAATAGGGGAATACTTTGATCTTGGAATTGGATGAGACTATAATTTCACGGAAACAAAGGAAAAAAATTGGCATTAGAAATTCATGAGTCATTTCTATGATCTTTACAGCTGTGCTTTGCACCATGGCACTAAATAATAATCATTGAAATGAAATATGTACGTGTTGCTTAATATTTTCTTACTGTTATCCATTAAAATAGTAGTTTTTATTTTATTTGGCCAATTGTCTTGACATAAAATATTTCTATGGGTTGGCTTTCAGTTATTGGGTGTTGTGATTTAATCCCAGCCAGAAGCTAAGTGCCACGCTGCCACTTGCTCACTCCCACTCCCCACAGTGAAAATGAGAATCAGAAAAAAAAAATAAAACTCGTGGGTTGTGATAAAAACAGTTTAATAATTGAAACAAGAACAGCAACAAAATACAACAGCAATAACAATGAAAAGGAGAGAGGAATAAAACCCAAGAAAGACAAGTAATGTGCAACACAATTGCTTGCCACCCACTGACCAATCCCTAGCCTGTTCCTGAGCAGTGATCGGCCCCTCCAGTCCAACTCACCTCAGTTTATATACTGAACATGGTGTACTATGGTATGGAATAGCCCTTTAGCCAGCTTGGGTCAGCTGTCCTAAACACGCTTCTTCCCAGTTTCTTGTGCATCCGGTCTCTGGCAGAGGACTGGAAACTGAAAAATACTTGATTTAGAGTAAGCACTGCTTAGCAACAACTACAACATCAGTGTCTTATCAACATGATTCTCACACTAAATCCAAGACCCAGCACTATGCCAGCTACTAAGAAGAAATTTAACTCTATCCTAGCTGAAACCAGGACACTAAGTCATGCATTTAATTTTAAAATAATACAAAGATTCATCTGACTTTCCTTTTTAGAAACATGATGCATTTTCCCCCATTGCCTTGCATTTCTAAATATTCATCTTCCACCATTATGATTAAACTGTTACTGTATGTATCTGGAGATTTTCATAATTTCATTGTTTCAGGCCTTTAACAGTCGTGTGCAACTCACTCTCTAGCTAAACCAACTTCACTTTATTGTATGCTGGTCTCACAAGGGCTCTTATACTGCTTTGCACCTGTAGTGCATCTGTTCACTTCCTAATGATATGTCAGTTAAAGCAAATTAATACCCTTGTGTATGGTTTGTCCTCTTTGTCTTCCCAAGAAATATTCTGTTGGAAGAAGTCTCTTTCTGTCATGATGCTCTGCTCAATTTTTTGTTTGACTCCTTGGCTTTTCATCTTCCAAGGTGAATGTTATTTTGGGTGGGATTCACATCACTTAAATTCAGGCTTACAACACAGGTATCTAGATGAGAGATAGTAAGCCAAGGCTCCTTTAGTAGGCTGTGACAAAAGCATATATCTTAGGGACACAAATAATCCTACCTGTACTACGTACCTATACATTATTTTACCTAAAGATTTCATTGACCATTGTCTCTATTGACTAGAAGTGTGACCAATTCAGTAGCAGACACTTACAGATATTTGTACTGCCTAAGAATCCACTCTTTGGTATATATGGAGAAGACACGCTTAGAAAAAATACCCAAAGCAGGAACAAGAATGCAATTTACCATAGTTGCTAATATCAAAGATGATCTTTTTGACAGCATTGAGCAGGTTCCTGAGGGGCATGTTTTTCTCTCCTGCCTAGAAAAGGTTTTGTGCTATGAATGTTTTTCTCATTGTGCCACAGGGATGAAGTTTTTGATTCCAATCTTTTCCTTTCATCAGGTGATTTTTGGAGGAGCTGGCCTAAGTCCACTGAGCCTCTTGAAGGTACTGCCAAGGCCCTCAGTCTAACCCGCTGTTCCCTAAAAATTATATGTATAGAGCAGGAAAGGGATCCATGTGCTCACAGAGTCTCGTCTTGAAGAAGAAAAATGCTTTTGCTTTGCAAGGTTCCCTGTGGGCTGATGGATTTGTAAGAACAAGGATCAGTGAACATCTATTTGTAGCTGACATTCCTCACTTGTTAGTATAGGTTCTGATTTTGTGTAATTGCTAGTTTGCATTATTAGTAGCTATCTCAATTTTCCCCACAGGGATCTGATTATTTTGCTGCCTTTCACATGTGCTTTTTCTATACCGCAGCTTGAGTTGACAGAAATATTCTGTAAAGATGGCAGGGCCAAACTCTACTCTTTCCTACTCTGCTGCACTCCTTGTGGGGGATTGCTACTATATCAACTTGTTGCCAACATCAAGAAATACCTCCAACGTGCATGACGTGCTCTGAATGTCCAATCTATTAAAGTGGAAAAAATAGAGGTAGGAAGGATAAGAGGAAGAATGATAACAAAATTTGACAGTATGTAATGGGCCATGGTAGCTGTTCTTAAATGTGGATATAAAAACTTTTTTTTCTGTGTGCTGTAGCATGAGTCAAACAGGGGTAAATACAGCGTTTTATATAACTGACATTCAGCAATCTCCAGGAAATATTTGTTTGTTTCTAAAAAAGGTAACACATTAGGTGACACATGCACTTTTGGAAAGTACTTCTGACATCAAAAGTACAGAGCAGCAATTTAACAAGCTTGAATTAAGGCTTTCGGAGCTGGTGCAATTTTCTGACCTCTTGTTCTGGACAAAAGAAAAAAAAAATGGGTTTGTTGGTATTCAGTAACCAACAGTTACCACCCAGAGTACCATGTCTGAAGCTTATTCAGCACCCAAGGTAAGCTGCACCCAAAAGCAAAGATGATCAGTTATCTTTATGGCTATTAAAAAAATCTGAGAAATAGCCTCAAATTTCTCCTTGCCCTGCAAAGGGCTGTACTCTTTGTGATCTTTAGGTTGTGCTGGCAAAACTGCAAACTACTGGGTGACTCAGCCTGGCTTCAGCTGGAAACTTCACAAGAACCAACTTCTTTCCTCTTGAGGATACTACTGTATGGCTAGAAAAATAGAAAGTATGGTCTTTCCAGTGGTATTTTGGCACTACTGTATGTAGTCTCAGCTGCAAGTCGCAAGACAACAAGCCACCGGAAATGAAAATTAAAAAGAAAAAAAAAAAGCACAAAGTTATAGAAGCTTTCTCAAACCTCAGGAAAGGATTTGGTTAAATTTAAACCATTGTTTTGGTAATTTTTTACCTTGTCTATTCTCTGCTCTCTGCTTGTTATATCTTTGCATGGAGTGGACGTATGGCTGTGGCTGGAAAGATCTTTTGATGAAGTTTCTTGCCAAAACAAACTGCTTTGCTGAGGCTGATAGGCTTTACAGAAAAGTGACCATGTTGACTTGAGAGAGAGAAGGAGGTTTCTAAGATTGGAGGAAAAGAGAAAGAGAGAGAGCAGACAGAAATGTGATCTTTTTTTGATCCAAAAATGTATTTTTCCATTTAAATACACTCTGACAAAGTGCTTGGAAGGTTTTGTTTTCATTCCAATAAGGAAAAATATCAATTTTGCAGCGTTCAAAGTTATCATGAAGTGAAACTGCTTTTCTCCAGCCAGCTCTAAATGCATCATTAATGGCCTTAGTTTTGATCTCACTGCACAGGTGCAAAGTTGGCAAGACTCCACAGTCATTAGCAAGTTACCCCAGGCTAACACCTGGCTGAAATGAGGATAAAGCCACTGCCCTCAGACTTTCTCCAATGCATGGCATGTGTTAGAGCATACAGGGCCTCCCTCTTGTTTGCAATGCAGAAACCAAGTATATACTGTATACTACACCTCCTAACCTGTACCTAAAATTTAGGTGTATAAGTAACTTGTGCCCTGAAAGAGAGTGTCAAATTTCCCATATAATCGGCGGAGAGAAGTAAGTGTTTGTGAATGCTTCCAGAGGGCCTTTCCAGTGTCTGCTTCTGCCTGGAAATTTTGCAGGCTTTCAGACTCTTTCCATTGACCTGTGAGAGAATTCAGACAGTAAACTTCAGAATAACTGCTTCACTTGGGTGCCTAAAATTTCTTCAGAATCAATTCTTACTTTCAGTAAAGTGGACTACCTCTTCTGTGAATCTGAGGAGAGCAGCACCTTTGCACGATACATCCATTATTAACACTGCCATTAAAAGCATCACTGAAGTAAACAGCACAAAAGCAGTGTAAAATGATCCAATTCCAAAGCCTCCTTAGCTGCAGAAGTTTGTTTAAGCACTGGACCTTTTTCAAAGCTTCTGTAACTCATGATATCATGCCAATGTTCATACCTCTGCCTAGTGTGGATTTATGTCATTATGAGAGGACATCGAGTTTAGCATAATGCTAAAAAAGTCTCTGTAGCTTGCAAATGTGTGTCCTTGATATTGGCTGATGAACAATTAAATCTTCCACAACACGAATAAAGAAAAGAGAAATCCATAAAACCAGAGGAACAACAATTCCATGTCCTGTATGGGTTTTTTGATCCAAGGAAGCTCCATTCTCAGAAGGACCAGTAGACCAAATAATCAACAGCCATCTCCTAAAGTATATTGCTTCTTGAAGATCACAAATCTTTCAGGATTATTTACACAGTGAAGAAAAAAAAAAAGACTGCTATAAAGAGGATGTTTTCATATTGAAAAATGTGAAAAATCCTTTTATTTCACTTTTACCTGTAAACCTAGTCCACCTGGTGCACCATAACTGCATATTTCTTTCTGTCTTCCAGTAGCCTGGCCTATTGAGTAATGGCCCACAGTGCACCATCTGGTTGGCCTGACAGGTGGTGCTTGTAAGAGATATCCTGTATCAGCCAATAATGGTGAGTTCTCCATTACTGTTTCATCACCACTTGTCATAAAAAATTTTCCTCTTTTACCAATATCATACAACTTCATCCAACCTCTTCCAGCAGAACCACCTTATCTATAAATAAAGATGCACAGAGTCTTCATAGTCTTTGAATATTACTTGCTAGATAAATTTTTTCCCCCTCATCATCTAGGTTTTGGTCAGAATTGTATTTAACCTGACAAAAATACTTTAAACCAAAGCTAATTTAAAAAAGTTACGTGTAACTCTGTCAACCTGCGTTACACAAACAACAACTGCATATTGAAACTGAATTAAGAAGACAAGCAGTAATATTACCTAAGTACTCGCTCCTTAATACCATCTTTCTTGAGTCCTAACGGCAATTCAAACTATTATAAAATTTTGCAAAGCATACCAGAAAGGGAATAAATTAAATCTCTATCAGCAGTCTTCATTTCTGTGGTTTGTGAGTTCTGAATGTTTGATTTTGCAACGTTCACAGATTTATTTGATGGGGTTTTTTTTAAATTTTTTTACAGGACGATAACCTCTCCAGTTTCCCATTCACAATACATAACAGCAACCTGAGTCTGCAGCTCCGCCACCCCTTTGACCCCTGATGCTGAGCTAACACCAACAGTTTCAAGAACCTGTTCTCCTCTGCGGCAGGTTGTAGGTTTTCTTACCAGGGCAGATGGTTAAGTCCTGCTATCTGAAGCATCTGCACAGGCACCAGTTTAAAGTGTGCCATGGTTCTAAAACAGCCTTTCTGCCTCTCACAGGTTGTCTCTGCTCCCTGGTCTTCCCTACTCCCTTTGCTTCCCCTCACATGCCCACAGTAGCTGCCACTTCTCTTCCTGTGGAGCTTCACTGCACAGCCCCAGCAGTAGCAAACAGGTGGATTCCTGGGCCAGGAATTTTGCCTTATGCTTTCTCCTTTTGATATTCTTGTTGCTACTGAAAACAGAAGCATGTAAATATGTAAATATGCAAATATATACCCACCAAGGGTACGTAGAAAGTAATTTTGCTACTTGATATTCTGCCGGAGAGGAATTTGAAGTGTGGTCCTACCAGGTTCTGTAATGTTTAGTCTATCTGATATTTTTGTTAATGATTTGGATAATGGAAAGGAGAGAAAATGTGTAGAATTTGCAGACGATGTCAAGCTGGAGGGACCTGAAAGCTTTTAAGGGGGTAGGATAAGAATTGAAACTGACCTTGATAAATTGGAGGCATTGTCTAAAATTAACCACATAAAATTCAGTGAAGACAAATATATTGCCCTATATTTACAAAGAAGAAGTGAAGTGCTAGTAAAACTAGGAGAAAAGGAGCAGGAAGCAACACTGAGAGAGAAGTTAGAGTGCAGGACAAATCAAATAAGCATATACGAATTTATGCTGATACAAAAAAAAAAAGGTCATTTAATTCCATGTGATATTGGAAGGAATGTTGTATATGAAGTAGAAGGGGTAATTATCCTGTGTTACTGCTATTGTGTCCAGTTTGGGGCACTGTGCAGTAAAAAAGACCCATGATGATACATTGGAAAGCAGCCAGAGTGGGAGCAATGAGAATGATAAGAGGTTTAGAAAACTGGAACTATGAGAAAAGGCTGAAGGAATGGGATTTGTTTAGTCTAGAAATGAGAAGACTGAGCAGGGACATGATAATGGTCTTCCAATACATAAAAGGTTATTCTGAAGAGGACAGTAATCAGTTGTTCTTTATGTCCACTCTCTGTTGTACAAGAAGAATTTAGCTCACTTTACAGCAAGGCAGATTTTATCCAGATATTAGGAAAACGCCTTTCACTTTAACAAGAGTTAAGTACTAGGACAGTCTACTTTCAGAGGCTGTAGAATAGCAGCAGAGGCTTTTAACTGAAGGTTAAGCAAACATCTGTGACCTTGTGATTTGCAGGGGTTCCAAAGTGAGCCAAATTTGAAGAGAGTTTCTCAGGGATAGTACAAGGCACACCCCTGGAAGCAGTGCCTGTTTCCTGATCAAGCCCTGATCTCTGGTGCAAAGCAGGCATATTGTCAGTGGAACCATTTGACTCTTTTCATGCAAACTATTTTCACATCAGCTTTTTCCCCTAGACTTGTTCTAAGAAGCAGTGAAACACTTCAGATGAAATTTATTCAGAAAAAGATTCCATCCATCCCATGCAAACAACTGAGTAATTTCAGTTTAAATAGTTAATATGGCAAATTATATGCAACCAAAACCAGGATCTTAAAATACAGAAGGTTAGGAAACCTTAATTATATGTGGTGTTACCAAGCTCCACACATAATTTTTATTACAGTATCAACCCGAAGATCTGGCCAAGGTCACTATCCTGAGAATGCGGTGAAGGACCGAGATGAAGGATATTAAAAGAGTTACATAAGCTATTAACAGTTAATAAAATCACAGATTTTTGTCTTTAGCTTGGTAGACTATTCTGTCTCTTGACATGACCCGTCCTTTCTTCTGGAAATGGGCTTAGTTCATAAGCTTAGTTCAAAAGTCTTATATTTTTATTAATTTTCTTACATGCTTTTCTTTGCCTCTTGATCCTGCTAGATCAATATGAAATTTTAAACATTCTTTTTACAAATTTAGGATCCAGAAATATCTCTTTGAAATTAAAAAAAAAAAAAAGGAAAAGGGGAAAAAGAATGAAACCTGAGACCTTCAACCAAGCATCTGCTCTAGGGAGTTACGACTTCAAGCAAAATACTGTGAGACTCATAATAATAGTGTGAGAGCTGGCAATCCTACTTTAGGGTATAATTTCTATTTATTCTAAACCCTCCTTTTTGCTAGCGAAGTGGTCACACTGTAAAGAAGACTAGACCCCTAATATTAGGAGTAGTCCACGTGTAGGGTCACAGTTAAAGCTCCATTCCCAAGCAAAAGAATGGTTACAGTCATTCAAAAAATTACGTAGGATCTTTCTTAAGATATTGGGGGGCTGTAATTAGGGAAAACATATCTTTGTACACTAGAGAAAGAAAAAATGTGTAATTGTTCAACACTGTAAATTAAAAGGCTGAAATAAGACAAGGGAGTATTAGAAAGATGTTGATTAAAGAGCAGAAAGAACTTGAATACATGGGGTATGCTTCCTTTTGTATGTTTGAACTCCGGCCATGAAAAGCCAGTTAGCGTTGGAGGCTTGTTAGAACTTGTATCGCAGAAAGGCAGTAAACAAGAGTAAGTGGATTTCCATGTGGAGAGACTGGCTATGATGCAGCAGGTGCACACCTGAGCAGGGAACTGCACCCTTCCAGCATGGAGCTGGGCATGGCAGCAAGGTCCCTTGCAAGGGACTAACACCTGTCACTGACTTCTGCAGCCTTTTGTTTAGGCCCTAGCAAGGTTGTTTGCTACTTTGCAAGGGAAGTGTTGTCAGGCAAAATACGGCCTTTGCTTTTTATGCATGTTCTGCCCAACATAAAGGAACACAGTACCAGGCAGCATACAATGTATTTCACCACAAAAGCTTCTGTTCAAACATCATGCCAAAATTTTGCTCTAAGCATTGCAGAGGCGGTTGCTCTGCCAAGCCACTCCCTTCCTCTTATATTCCTTTGTTATCAAGTCATCTCCTGAATGAAGGTGTGAAATGAACTTAAATTTGTTTTCTTGCCATGTTTGCAAAATATCCCTTGAAGATTTAGAGCATTTTTTTCCACTTAAAGTTATGCTTAGCATGCTTAGAGGTACAATCCATCATCAAAACTCACAGCCACGTGTCTCTGTAGTTACAAAGTAGGATGAGTTCTAGGAAATCCAGCCTCCATCTGAAGGATACTTCTACAGCCAACAGTCTTGAAGCAGAAGGTCCCTGCCCTGCCACATAACCCATCCCAGGGGAATCAAAGGGCATGAAATCAAGTCATTTTGGAGTTTGATTCACCCTGGACTCCAAGGCGTTTTATGCAATCTTCTTCTAGAACTCAAGTATCTAACAAGGCAATGCAGAAGAATCAGGCAAGTATATGATATTTTGATCTCAGTCTGAGTAGGACAGTCAGTTCTCCAACTATGAGCAAAGGAGTTTTCTTCAGCTAGAAAGCTTTGCCTCTCCCACAGAGTCAGGTTTTGGGGTGGGATGAGGCCCCATATCTATCATATATCTAAGTAGAGTGCCCCAAATGGGATTCTACATAAATCAAATTGCTGCTAAAATTTTCAACATAATGGTTATCTTTTCTCGGTAAGTAATTTTTTATCTTTTATTCATAAGCAGACCTGGAAGTTTGCGGGATTTCATACCACTCCTCTGGAATTCTCTCTCAAGTCAGTGTTGTGCCTCATCTTCATACTGATGCTGTGGGATTTGATACATTTGATGGGGAATTGTGTCTAATTCTTGACAGTGTGCAGCGGTATTTTACTTTTAAGGCCATATATCTTTAGTTCTATCTTAATGTTGTCTAAGATTTATCAGCTATTTGCATCATAACAAATTACCTTTTGATAGGAGAAGAAATTTTTTTGGAAGCACCTGTTCCTCCTATTACAACACACCATGTTTTCATGCTAGCAACAAAAGTCACCTCATAACCCACCCTTGCACTTGCATGTCAGTTGTGTAAGACTTTAGCTTAGGACATCTTGTATTGGGCGTTCTGTTCTGAATGTAATTCAGTACAACTCCCTGAACATTTTGTAGCTATGAATCTTTTCTTATGTAAAATAACATCATGGCAAGACTATATTGCAAACTATTTCCAAGCTATCCCTGCAGGGTTGGTAAAATCTGCTGATGTCCATTGAGATTCTCTAGTGCTTGGAGGTCACATCTGCCTTCTCTCTCAACGAGCCACTTTATATATTAAATGTTGTGTTTAGAAAATGACCTTCAATAATGCAGAAGAAATCTACTGCGAAATCATGGGCACCTTTTGGTTTAAAGGAAATTTTCTGGATTTGATCATGACCTACAGAAAAAGTAGAGTGCCTTTTTCACCCTATCCTTCTTGAGCAAAATTTCCTTCCTTTTTCTCCAGCTCATAGACAGAAATCTAAATTATAAGAATCACCTTCCAAATTCCAGTAGAATATCTATATATAGCAAGAGAGTTGACTTATATTTGGAAAAAAATTGTATAAGGGAAATCAAATACCGTAAATTTACATATATTAGTGTGGCAGTTTGAGCCACATTAGAAATCCAAAAAATCCAATTTTCAGGCTTCTCCACCCCCTCCCACAATTTATGCCAACACCAAAGAGAAACTTTCAGGCCAGAGGCTTCTAAAGGAGAAGGGGGAAGTATATACATTTATTTACACAAATAAATACTATGCAAGCTAAAGACAACTATATATATATTACATTTCTATCAACCAGTCCTTTCAAGCCCCTCCTTTAAGTTTAGTCCAGGAAAGAGCCTTTTCAAGGCTGGAAAGTAACCAGTCCCTCTGTGGGAGTGTTCTGGGCCTGAACGCTCCCCCTCACCAAGTTCCAGTTGTTTGTTGCAGTCTCTCCTCCTCATGAAGTCCGAGAAGATAGCTTTGAGTCCTTGCTCTCCTGCCGCTGTGTGATCTCTCTCTCTCTCATACCTCGATTTGTAGGCTGCTGCAGTGTAGTTCTGCTTATCAAGTGTCCACGTCCTGGCATGTGGATTTCTCCTCGGGTTTTTGGTTGTCCTGCATGGCAGAGACATCCTCCAGGCCCCTTTCTCTCTCTCTGGGGGGTCCGTCTCCAATTTCGCTTGGGACTCCTCTCCCGAGCGCCTGGCCTACCTCCACAGCCCGTCCACTTGGCTCAGCTTCAATGCTGAGCCTCTCCTCCACTTTCCAGTGGAGGGAAAGGAAAGCCCCCCTCCACAGCTTAGCTGTAGAAAAGGAGGGGGGAGAAGGCTTGGCTGCAAAAGCCTGCCTCTCTCCTCTTACCTCAGGTCAGGTGCTGTGAGTCTCTTCCCTCACTGCACACACTCAAAAATGCTGCCTCTAACTCTGCTCTGGCTTAGGCAGAGATGGGGGGGCCACAGGGCTCCCCTCTCCTCCCGGAGGGGGGGGAAGAAGGAGCCCAGCCACCCCCCGGCCTTCCACACCTACAAGCAGCAGACACCAACAGCCCAAGTGCCAACACAGAACTTGCCCACCACTTCCGGTGCTGTGAATATATGATTTTTGAGCAGAAGCGAACAGCACGAGTGGTGATTGGCTCTTCAGGGAACACTGCCCTGGCACCCAATCACCTCTGAGCCCCCCTCTCTCGAGGGGGGGCCAATCTCAAACCATAACAATTAGTCATTCAGTATCCTCAGAAACATCAAATGCTTAACCACCAGAAGCAAAAAATCAGAGCTTTGCCATGAGTTCACAGATTTATACAAATTGGTGTAGATTAACTGAACAGGGCTAACGCCACCTATAGACCAGGAGGTTCTAGCTTCTGCCTTCACTCCTTGAATTCTTTAGACAGAGTGTGTATGTCCGGGAACTCTGCTGTTAAACGGGAACATTGTTTCTTCCTGTTGGCTCCTTCAGAAGCCCTCAGACAAAGATCAGAGAATAGGGCTAGTGACAGGAAAAGGTACCTATTGAAGGAAGAGATGTGTAGCACCCACCGCAGAAAGAAAGTAGCTTCAGAGCCCATGCTGACTGATGACACATCCAGGCCATCTGGATTTGCTTACCTCTAAAATAATGGGCTTTCCATGACCTGGAGCAGTCAAAGATCTCTAATATGCAGAGTATTACAATGCCTTCATTTAGCCAAGCATATAACTGCTGTGCAAGTTTTGGACCTGTGCAGCATAAGCATCTTGCTTTTCTGGGCAAAAAAATGCAATATAGTAGAATATGAGAACTGAACAAGTTTAGCTGATAAGCTGTATATAAAATTAGCAGTGGAAGTGAAAAGAAGTTTCTTTATCTCTGTTTCACAAGCTCATGCCTTAAAAGCTCTCTCGTTTGTTGTTATACTGACCTCTTAAATAAAGTCTCCAAAGTGATTTTTCAGTGACTGCCATCTAGGAACACTACATGCAACACAGGATCTACCCTCGCCCCAGGTCTCTCTGAAATTAATGACTTATTTTCAGTTACTTTGCATACCCTCCCTCTAGTTTCCTTCTAGTGTGGGACTGGGGCTTAAAATTACTTTACTAATCAATAATGGGAATTAGCAACAATTGTGACCAAAAAAGACCTGATGTTGTACGACATACCTGGGTGAGGTGTTTCCTGCCTCATGCCTACAGCAAGTGTAAGACATGTAGAGAGGCTGAGGTAATGCTTGAATTCCTCTCCTCTCAGTACAACATCCTGGGAGAGCATCACGTAATAATATTATATTATTATATAACTATATAATATTATTATATTATTATATATAGATCTGTCAAAGCTGTGAATATTCCCTCCTCTACCAAGCTTACGGGAAATTTCTCTAACTAGGAACAAAAAAAGCAACTAACTCCTCCCCCCAAAAAATCCTGTTAACATGCTACCGTATTTCCCAGTGGCATTGCTGAGAAAGTATCAAGTTTTCCTTCTGCCTCCTCAAGGACTGGCTCTCCCTGCTCTCTCTCCTTGTATTCTGCGTTAATGAACATGCCCTTCTGTTTGACTCCCTCGTTAGAACCTTTCAACTCATCCGTCTGTCACTTGGCAGTAGCTTCGGGAGGGCTCTTCCCAGGGACATTTCGTGTTTATTCAAGTGTTGCTGTGCTGTGAGACTAGAGAAGCAGATCTGTTGCTACCAGCCAGATCTGTTTATTTCTCAACCCACAGCACTACATATTCCCTTAAAGAGGCAGGAATGCAGATATCACATTGAAAACAAGTCAGAGAACTGTTTTCCTTTCTCATATTCCCTTTGATTGCATGTGGACTTTCTATTCAGGTAATGAATTCAAACAGGGTTTGCAGAACCCTTGTGAAAACAGCTTCTCTTTTTCTCCATGCATTTGTGATTCATTTGCTTTTACCATAAGACTCTGACGAGCTTAAATGTATAGCAAGAAAGTACAAGTACATGGAGGGAGGTCAGCCCTTAGCCCTTTAATGGAGCCTTTAGGGACCTGATAGATCCACTGACCTCTGTTTGTAATGAGCTGGATGTGGTCCTCACCAATAGACTTCGCTGAGGTCCAGATGGAGTAGGAGGAGCTGTATGTGCGTAGTGTAGATATCATGGGGTTATCTTGGGATAGAACAGCTCTTTTGCCCATATGAATGATCCAAGGTAGGACATAGGGTTTTTGTTCCTCAGCCTGACTTGCCCTGTTTCCCTTGTGCTTGAAATGAAGCCTAGATTAGAAGCCACTTTGAAGTCAGGTGTTACTTCCTATCCTGACCGGGCAGGAGACAAAATGAGTAGATAGGTTAAGAAATTGCTTTGGAGTTCTCACTTCTTCAGGAGGCTCTGCAGGGGAGTGTACCCAATCCACCACTGGCTAAGCAGCAGCTGTGCTTGGGGGTATGCAAAGGCTGCCTTTGGCTACACTCCTGACTTGCTTTCTGTACTCCGCAAGGTAGGCATCTGTGTAGAAACACCTACTGAAGAGTAGTTCATGTGCTGTGACATGCTGAAACAGCAGTTCCTGCTCTCTCTGAGCCCACCAAAAAAAAGCTGTATGTGGAATAGCTCATGGTGGCAAATACAGGAAATTAAGATAATGCTTGACATTCAGAGCAACCTACAAGAATAACAAAAGGTTATAGGTCTCTACACACATACAGTCCTAGGTTAACACGGTAAGCATGCAACAGGATAACAACAGAACTACCAGCAAGAAAAATGGTAGAAGCTATAATAAAAAAATTCCTTCTATGAAAATCAATCTTTTAAAAGGTACACATGCTAAAAGATGCCAGAAACCATTTCATTAGCTTTGCAGGAAAACCTGCAAAAATTCATCATCATCATGGCTAGGCTTCATGAACGAAGATCCGGGAAGGGCTCTACCCATGCTTGCTGCAAGCACGCTGGTGGCTAAAAAGGCCAATACAAGATAGGCATGTCTGGTTGCAAAAGGCACAGCAGAAAGACTCCTTAGATGGTATATTCTGCAAGGCACGATTCTTTCTGCGTTGTCTTTTCTCCTCAAGGGTGATCCTGCGTGCTTTCTCAAAAGCATCAGCAGCGTTATAGATGGTGTGTCTCCAAACCTCCTGATTGGAGGCCAGAGTAGACCAGTTATGGTGGTCAATATGGCCAAGGCTGAGATGTTTCAGGGAGTCCTTGTATCTTTTCTTCGGGGCTCCTCTCTTGCAGCAGCCGGTGGCAAGTTCACCATAAAGCAGGATCTTAGGGAGGTGGTGGTCCTTCATCCTTGAGACGTGCCCTGCCCAACGCAGCTGTGTTCTCAGCAACATGGCCTCAATACTTGTGACTGCTGCTTGTTCAAGAACAGATGTATTGGTCACATAATCTGACCAGTGGATGTTTAGGATTGTACGGAGACAGCATTGATGGAATCGTTCTAGGAGACGCAGGTGATGGCGGTAGATGATCCATGATTCAGATCCATATAAGAGAGTGGACAGCACTATGGCTTTGTAAACACTGATCTTTGTACTTTTCTTCAGGTGTTTACTTCACCAAACTCTTTTATGAAGCTTTCCAAAGGCACTATATGCCTTTGCTAACCTGTTGTCTATCTCCCCGTCAATCTTACCATCCGAGGAGATGAGGCTGCTTAGGTAATTAAACTGCTGGACTGATTTGAGTTCTGACTGGCCAATGGTGATGTGGGGATGATGGGGGATTTCCTGAGGTGCAGGTTGATGGAGAACTTCTGTCTTCTTTAAACTGACTTCCAGCCCAAAGAGCTCAGCAGCATCTGCAAAGCAGGATGTTAAACGCTGCAGGGCTGCTTCTGTGTGGGCAACAAGGGCAGCGTCATCAGCATAAAGCAGCTCCCGGACAAGATGGTTTAAGGTCTTGGTGTGGGCCTTCAGTCACCTTAGGTTGAATAGGCTTCCATCAGTACGATATCGAATGTAGATACCATCCTGATCATCGAGGTCTACTGTGGCCCTTTGGAGCATCATGCTAAAAAAGACTGTGAATAGAGTAGGAGTGAGAACGCAACCTTGTTTCACACCATTCTTTATTAGAAAGGGCTCAGAAAGTGCATTGCCATATCTGACTTGGCCGTGCTGATCCTCGTGGAGTGAGATGATCATTTTAAGGAACTTGGGGGGACAACCTAAACGTTCCAAAATCTGCCACAGACCTTTTCTGCTCACAGTATCGAAAGCCTTGGTGAGGTTGACAAAGGTTACATAAAGACTTTTGTTCTGTTCCCTACACTTCTCTTGCAGTTGTCTGAGAACAAATACCATGTCTGTGGTGCTCCTGTTGGCTCTGAAACCACACTGACTTTCAGGTAGAATTTCTTCTGCTATGGCGGGTATTAGTCTGTTCAAGAGTATTCTTGCCAGGATTTTGCC